>NC_086321.1:22544891-23144891 GCF_036172605.1 Pelobates fuscus | reverse complement strand
ACCAATGTCATACCTGCTTTCAGTACCGGTCAATTTTTTAGAGAAAAATCCACATGGATGTAATGGTTTATCAACACCCAACCTTTGAGATAGAACAGCACCTAAACCAGTCTCTGATGCGTCTACCTCGAGCAAAAATGGCAGAGAAGTGTCAGGGTGAACTAAAATTGGAGCGGAAGCGAAAAGCTCCTTGAGAGTCTTGAACGCAAGGAGAGCTTCAGTAGTCCAATTCTTAGTGTCAGCCCCCTGTTTGGTCATGTTAGTGATAGGTGCAATAATGGAAGAATAGCCCTTAATAAAGCGCCTATAATAATTGGAAAAACCAATAAATCTCTGTATGGCTTTAAGACCTGTGGGTAAAGGCCACTCTAGAATGGATTGGAGCTTATCCGGATCCATCTTAAATCCCTCCCCAGAGATCACATAGCCGAGAAAGGTTACCTGGGTTTGATCAAAGCTACATTTCTCCAACTTGCAGTACAAGCCATGCTGGAGAAGCTTGTGCAAAACCCTCCTGACTTGTTTGTGATGAATCTCAATGTCACTAGAATGAATGAGTATATCATCTAGGTATACAATGACGCACTCTTGCTGAAATTCCCTAAGAACCTCATTAATCAGATCTTGGAATACTGCTGGTGCATTGCATAACCCAAAAGGCATGACGGTATATTCATAGTGGCCATATCGAGTATTGAATGCCGTCATCCACTCATGTCCCTGCTGGATTCTCACCAAGTTATATGCCCCTCTGAGGTCTAACTTGGTGAAAATTGTAGAGCCCTTCAAACGATCGAAGAGTTCGGTGATCAAGGGAATCGGGTAGGCATTTTTAATGGTTATCTTATTCAGGCCTCGATAATCAATACAAGGTCTCAAAGAACCATCTTTCTTTTTAACAAAAAAAAATCCAGCCCCGGCAGGGGAGGAGGACCTCCTGATGAATCCCTTGTCTAAATTCTCGTGAATATATTCCTCTAGGACTGAGTTCTCCTTTATAGATAATGGGTATACATGACCTCTGGGAGGCATGGTACCAGGGAGTAGGTTAATTTTGCAATCGAAGGACCTGTGTGGGGGTAAGGTATCGGCTTTCTTTTTGTCAAATACTGCCTTTAAATCTAGATACTGAAGCGGAATTTGTGTCTCTGTAGGATTGTCAGAGGTATTCGATGTATTAGTTAATCCAAGAGGTAAGACCTTCCGCAAGCATTTTTCTTGACAATTCTCTCCCCATGAAACTATCTCCCCTGATTCCCAATTAATAATAGGGTTGTGTCTCCTCAGCCAGGAGTACCCCAGAACTATGGGAATAGACGGAGAAGAAATGAGCATCAAGGATATATCCTCTTTATGCAGGATGCCAACAGTCAAGTTAATCGGTATGGTCTCATGAAAAATAACAGGCTCAAGTAACGGTCTACCATCGATGGCCTCAACAGCCAGAGGTGTCTCTTTTAACTGGGATGGAATAGCATGCTTGGCAGCAAAACCCTGATCTATAAAGCTCTCAGCAGCTCCAGAATCAATTAGTGCCATAGTCTTAACTACTCCCTTCTCCCACTTTAAAGAAATGGGTAACACAAGCCTGAGCTCCTTGTAGTTGTGAATAGAGGACAAAGTAGAAACACCCAAGGCCTGTCCTCTAGAGGAACTTAGGTGCGAGCGTTTCCCGAACGATTGGGACAATTTAGGCGTAAATGACCCCTGACTCCACAATACATACATAAACCCTCCCTTCTCCTGTACTGTCTCTCCCTTTCAGTGAGATGAGTACTGCCTATCTGCATAGGTTCAGGAATACGTAAGTCTTCGAACTCAGAGATTTGAAAGGTAGGCGCTAGTTTAAAGGAGGGTCTACGGGTCCTATCTCGAGTGTTCTGCCTCTCTCTTAAGCGTTCATCAATACGAGATATAAAAGAAATTAAATCCTCCAAATTTTCAGGGAGTTCTCTAGTAGCGACCTCGTCAAGAATCACATCTGATAACCCATTCAGAAACACATCTATATAAGCCTGTTCGTTCCACTTAACTTCTGCCGCCAAGGATCTGAACTCTAGTGCATAATCCACAAGTGTTCGATTTTCCTGTTTAAGGCGCAACATTAATCTAGCTGCATTGACCTTTCTGCCAGGAGGGTCAAAAGTTCTTCTAAACGCAGCTACAAAGGCATTATAATTATAGACGAGTGGATTATCATTCTCCCATAAAGGATTGGCCCATCTCAAAGCTTTTTCAATGAGCAGAGTAATAATAAATCCAACCTTTGCTCTATCTGTAGGATAAGAGCGGGGTTGTAGTTCGAAATGGATGCTAATCTGGTTTAGAAAGCCACGACACTTCTCCGGTGACCCGCCATAACGTACTGGTGGGGTAATACGGGAAGAAGCACCTACAGTGGCTACCTCTAGACCTGAGACTGCAGGGGAGATAGAAGGAGTACGTGTCTCCTCAGGTGGATTACTAGCACGAGACAAAAGTGCCTGTAGTGCCAAAGCCATCTGATCCATCCTATGTTCCATGGCGTCAAACCTGGGATCCGAAGAACCAAGCTGACTGTTTGTACCTGCAGGATCCATTGGCCCTGTCGTAATGTCAGGATCGGGACAGGGATCCAACACGCAGAGTACAAAGAGTGGAAAGGTACGTATACCGGGCCTTAGAATGGCCGGACTAACGTACCGAGAGTAAAGAATAGTCAGAGGCAAGCCGAGGTCGAGGGAACGAGAAGACAGATAAGCGAGAGACAAGCCGGGTCAAGGGATAACAGAGAAACAGGGAAGTACAACGAGCCGAGTCAAAACCAATAGAGCAAACTAGAATACCAGAGCACTGAGTGACTAGACAAGCTAGAACCACGACAGGGCAATGAGCTGAAGTAAGGAGTAAGCTTAAATACCCTGGTTCTGGATGGAAATCACGCCTCTGAAAAGTACCGATTGGATATCGGACACTTGAGTGACAGATTGCTCGTGCTAGCGTCATGACGTCACGTATTGAGCGTCCTGCTAGAAAAGGACGTGGATTCCTCGCGGCCGGTGTTTAAGTGACTGGATGAACCGCGAGGAACGGAGGAGACAGCTCGCCTGGACGGATACACCACCAAGTCTCTACCTCCCTTAGAGGTAGAGGCCTCAGGTACCCTGACAATGATGCACTTATTTGTATAATACAGGGAGGAGTATGCAGGTACAGTAATTACAGTGGGGAAATGGTCAGAGCCGGCTCTTGCAACACAATGAGTCTCCTTGACTATCTTACTTTAGGCACACAGTAGGCAGGATGGGCCACTCTTGACTCAGTCCCATCTCTCACTGTGCTGGGTAGACATCTTACAATAGCTTGTTAGGTATATTTCCTAATCCCATCAGACAGCCTGGCAGCTAGCTGAGGCCATCTGAGACCAAGAGGAACTGAACACATGACACATGCACTATTATTATTATTGGTATTTATATAGTGCCAACTTATTATGGGGCGCTTTTCAAAAAAACAGCTTAGTTGTTTCATTTCCTTCTTGTAAACTTACATGTTATAATAAGATAGAACACGGATCTACAATGTAACACGGCACTGAGATCATCCTGCGAGCCACGGTAGCAGCATTATGAACGACATACACTCTGGTTCTCCACCTGCATGCATTCCATCACTAGCAATGCCATTTAGCAGTTAGATCCCTTTTTGTTTTTTGTAATCACTTTTTGTTTAAATCATGTTTCTGCAGCCCTGGCTATGACTCACACAGCCTTCATGAAAAAAAAGTTACATTTCCAAACTCTCAAAGTTGTTTAGCAGTTGGTGGCAGGTGTCTCCGCATCACTAGTGCTGTAAAAGGGATGTCGCCATAAATAGCCACTGTATGTCCCTCAAATTGTATGTTGTTCAGGTCCCTTAAACGTGATGAAATCACTGTGCAAATCGCCACGTCCCTAGTCACGACTATTAAGTCTCTGGGTACGTTATCTGGTGCTGCTGCAGCCTTCCGAATTCGGAAAGCAGAAAGTAATGTGCTTGGATCTGTGCTGTCTTTGATGCCTACTGAGGCTAACAGTCTCTGTACATATGACAGTAGGTCATTCCCATTCATGCGTTCCGGGATGCCTCGAAGGCATACATTCCGTTGCCTATGTCTTGCTTCCAGCATCGTGATGGTTCTCTTTAGTCCGTGTACCTGTTGTGTGAGTTCTTGAAGTTTTGCTTGGGTGGATTGCTGGGTTTACTCCCTGTCCCCTTCTCTGGCTTCCACTGTGGTGATTTGTGCCTGGAGGGCCCCCATCTCCTTTTGAGTTTCTCAGAGTTCTGCTTTCCATATACCCCTCATCTCCTCCAAGAGGTCCCTGATGTACCTCTTTGTCACTGGGGACGAGTCTTCCTCTGACTCAGAGTCTCGGAAGAGGACCTCTGCTGATAGTGAGGTGAGGCTCTCCCTTTCATTTTGAAAAATGTATAATCCCCGCTAAAGGCATAATCCCCGCTTTAAAGGATACGTGATGGGAGTTCTCCAGAGGGATGGTATCCAACACTCAGGAGAGGGATATATAAAAGACAGTCAATAGTGCTCTCAGTAGAATAAAATATTAAAGAAAAAAGTTACCTGTGATCTTTCCCAAATCCCTATGTATATTTAAACAAATTGAGGTTTTTAGTCACCTCCAATGGCCATGAGAGGGTATGCCCACCTGCCACATCAAGGCAGACGACTTAGGTGGGTCCTAACTAACCATTTATCTAGCTTCCTTGAGCTTCTGGCAAAGATATATCTAACGAGACAGAAAGGGGTATTTTTTTTATATACATCCCTACATGCTTATTAACCCTTAATAGGGAACACATGGGATGGGCAGCACCATTGTAGCATAGCTGTGTGATACAAAGTGAATACAAATACAAAGAAACAAGTCCTGCGCTCAAACTCCCATTACTCCTGGGCGGCAGCAACGACCATAGTACACATCAGCCCAAATACATACAGTAAAAACCAAAGACAAAAGTTACCTGCGCTCTTTCCCAAATCCCTTTGCCAGAAGCTCAATGAAGCAAGGTAAGTACATAGGACGGCTTGGGCATCCTATGCCGCCCGCCGGCGTTTAGGACCGTGTCCCCAAGGACAGCATAGAACGCCTGCAGTCCTTAAGGGGTTAAATAAGTGTAAAAAAATAGAAAAATTAAGTTTTTTTATTTTTCTATATTCTATTTTACTAAACAGAAAACATAATCATGATAAAAGGCATATATACTATCTAGAAATAAATCTCACAGGAATATAATTTAAACAGATATAAATGCATATAAGATTAAAATGACAAAAATGAATAAGAAAGCATATAAATGGCAGTGAGATATAAGGATTAAAATACTGAGAGACACAAGTATGTATTTAAAACTTAGAAAGGAACCATGAAATTGTATCTAAATCAAAACATAAAAGAGATCACAAAACGTTATGCAAGTCAAAATCCACATTTAGGCCATGGGGGGCTAATATTGCACCCTTATTGCACCCAATAAAATCTTTGATATTAGAACTTTTATTAGTTCTGTTTTATTTAAAATGGGTGACTTTGGACTGAGTAGAGGAATCAGTGCTTTTGCATACAATACACTTTTTACATGTATAAAATCCTTTCACTCCTTGTAAAAATGTGCAGTTAGTAATTGGTTTATTTTCTTTAGTGTAATTTTTATTTAAGATAGTTCTAAAATTGGCTGCACCTCTAAAAACGATATTCGGTTTTTGAGGTAATATTTCTTTTAAGAGATCATCTTGCATTATAAAGTGCCAATGTTTTTTACTATCTTTTTTATAAAACCATTTTTGTTGTTGTAGTTAAAAATAATGGGGAGAGAAGGGGAATCTGAAGATTTTTTCTCTTTCTACTGTAGATTAAAAGATTGTCTCTCTGTTGGTTTCTAATACTCTCTCTGGTATTGTTTAATTTAGTAGGAGAGTAATTTTTTTCAATACATTGTTTTTTTGTTTTGTTTTTTAAAAAAGAGCTTGGTCATTCAAATTTGTCGAATAGGATCAGCTTGCACCTTCATCCGATACCCGCCTTGCAAGAAGACCACTGGGCTTTTGGGAGAGTGTCCCTTGTTGGTGGGTGATCATATCTTGGGGTAACGTAGCTTAAGCCCACACCGGAGTGCCATTCAAACTCCTGCGGGCAATCGGCTCTGGCTTGAGGGGCTGTGGAAATCAGAGTTCTGGTAACCAGGGCCTTATCCCTTTTCTTCCGTGCCGCATGCTGTGCCTCTCTAGGGCTCAAATGCTGAGCAGCTCTGGGCCTCCCTGGCTACTGCCGGATAGGGAGAGGGGGTTGCTGAGCAGGTTTGCTTGGAGGACAGTGCAGTCCCGTACAGGCAGGTAAGGTGCTCCCGTGTGTCAGAGGCACACTGATCTGGTGTCTGCAATGGTTCAGCGCTAATTGGCCAACTAGAAGATATTTATGAGCAGGCAGAAAAAAAAGAGTATGAGGTTCCCTCAAAACCGTAAAAAAGAAGAACGGATACAATCAAATAATAATATCCCACCAGTGGGGAGTCAACACCACTGAATGTCCATCCCACCTGAGCTTGTATTGGCTCTTAAATAGGTGAGTAAAAGTACAGCAGACTTTTTTTATCTTTTTATCCGCTTGAGACATATTACACTATTTTAGTTTTTTTTCCCTTTTTATGTCCCAACTGGACCAAGATTCACCACTATCCAGATCCACAAAAGTAACTCAAAACATATTGGACTTCTTATCTATTCCTAAATTGCATGTTTTTGACTTTAACTGTTCTATTTGGCTTTTTACTGTAAGTAAAAAAAAAAAAAAAAAATTTCCATTATACATTTTATATACTATTTGCAAAGCTCAACCTAATTATTATTTGAAAGATGAGGTCCAGCTTAGAAAGAGTAGCATCAACCCAGGTTGTGGCTGTGTCTCCGGCTGTGATTGCCACCGTCTTAAGTGCCACGTGGCGCCTCCAGATCCAGTGGTGGAGTGTTCATGAGTTACAGTATGTGGTCTCCTGGGACCGGGATAACCCCCGCCAGTCCAGGGTGTGGGGGGATATGCAGCCACCTCTCCTAGGCCTATCGTGAGGGAAGGCAGCAAAAGGTAATCAATCTCGACCAGAAAGGTGCCAGATTTGGTATCAGTCAATTTGTCACGTTCTCCACTATGTGGTGGGATATGTTTTGTGGTGCAATCTGCGGACTGACATGGTTAAATTGCTCAAAATATGGTGCTAAGCTCAGGTGCTCACTCCGCACACGTCTGCTCTGTTTGCCAGTCAGACTTCGCCCCCCTAATTTTAATTAAAACATTATTGACATGAATGTAACTTGAGCAAAAATAACTTCATGCTAGACAGTATAGTAAAAAATGGAAGTAATTGTTGATATTGTTTTATGCTTTTAATGTTTTAATTTTTGTCCTCTCCATTTATTATCTATAATGCCTGCACACAATGCAACTAACAATGAAACTGTCTCCCAAAGAAGAAGCATTTGTGAACTCGGTTGACATATTAATGTTAGAGATTAAAAGCCTACTTAAAGATATTAAACAAGCTCAGTCACAGATCATTTGCAAAGCTGTTTAAGGGATATGTATTACTATGTACATATCATACATTTCCCACCAGGCAAAATTAGATATGGCAAGTGTTTTTATTATTTTTGGCACTATATTCCTCTTGCATTTATTCAGAATATGTTCCCTAAGTAAAATTGAGCATAAGATGCTGCATTGCTAATTTGAAAGGTGCAAACATATGCTGCAGACTTTTTATGTCAATATAACTGAAAATATACAATTTACTATAGAACTTTTATGAAAGGGATAAAGACCCTCAGAGACAGACCATTCAGATTATCAGAGAAATTATAGAGAATGAAAAAATGCTGGTTTCAAAGAAAAAGGTTAGTGGTTTAATGGACCTGGGGTCTAAATCAAAGTATGAATTTGGGTTTCTTGTTTCATGCACCTAATCTCCATCTGCAACTAGACTTTACAGTCATGTATTAAATCATCATGTGATAAATTAATAAACTGGAAATAATTGTAAACACATAAAATCTATATTTACAGTAACAGAAAAATGTTCTGGGTGAGCGAGGGACTACATCTTGCCTGATACCTCGTCAGCAGTATAGCTGTAAGAGTATTTTGGGAGATGTAGTTCACAACCTTTGGAGTGCCAAAGGTTGCTGTGACAAACGCTCCATCCCACAAACGTTTGCCACAAACTCCTGGAGGAGTGTGGAAGCTGACCTACTGCCCACCGACTATGGTCCAGGTCAGAGACGCCATTTGGGAGTTACCCTGCCCAGCCGCCATTAGCAGATTTTCCTGCCCCTGGTTTGGCCCTTCATTTGAATGGAACCGAACGCTAGCCCGTATTTCGGATGCAGGAGCTCCCAAAAGTTGACCTGCAAAAGCACCAAACGCCCTGGAACTATTTTGGACATAGTATACGGCCAGTCAGAACTTTAACCCAGTGGCGTTTCCACTATACTGCATGGATCTGAGTGCTATTTGGAGAACATGGGCGCTCAGATCAGGACTATTTGGGTATGTAGGTTATGTGGGGTTACTGTATATTTTTATGATGTTTTGGGGGTCTTTTATGTTTTTTTTTTTTTTTTATATATTCTTTATTTTTGTTGTGCACGAAAGAACATATGCATGTTTGCAATGCCACAATAGTTATCACATGCAATTTGTAAACAATTATTAGTCAACAGTTACATGGCATTCTGAGTGTCGCACAATTTTTTAAAGGTTTATAGAAGCTAAATACAAGCTGGTTAGTTACAGGCTTAGAACATGAAGACATGTAGCGTTCCTTAGGAGCAGAAGGGTTAATATAGGCATACATAAAGATTTCAACTAGCAGGGTTTCTCAGCTTGGGTTGCTTAAGTTGGGCTTTGTCCAGGACACAAGCCCTGATATGATGAGGTGATTAAACTTATAAGGCATAGCCCCCGATGCCATAATTCACTTAGTATTGCGCTGCTAGATATCAGAAATAATTATCAGGCACATTAAGCAGGTTATGCTTGGGGGTGCAGTGTCACCATTGCTGCCCTGGTGTGGGGAGTAAGCCTCTCCAATGTTGCTAGATCCCACCTGTTAATATGTGCCGTGAAATGCTGCCTATCACCACAGTGGGGGATGTTGAGTATGCACTAAAGAACAAAAGAGAGAAGGAAAGCAAAGAAAATAAAAAACAATATAGATTAAGTGAAGGAAGCATTGCATTTAAATGAACTGTAGCTGGGATGTGCCACTGGAGTCTCTCAAGGCAGGCCGCGCAGACCTCCCGGCTGTGCCGCGGATAGCATGTTGACAGTCCCGCCGGATCTTGCTGCCTCGTTCCCGTCTCTCCCCGTGTCATGCCCTGTGAAAGGTTAGGAGGTTGCTAGTCCCGTGGTCTATGAGCGCACGTCACCTGTGCCTCCGGTTCCGCTGCCAGTGATGATCAATATCGGGATTCCCGGGTGAAGTGTAGACAGGCAGTGGTATGGGGATGGTCATCAGGGTGCTCTAGGTACCGGTGGGCGGTTGTATGAACCGGGCTGAGATGCTGTGAACAAGGGCCGGTCCGCTGAGGCAGGTCTGCTGCTTAGCAGGGTGAGTTACAGTCCAGGTTTTAAGAATCGGGGCTGTGTATTTCAGTATGCCACGTGAGCGCTGGTAGCGCGGTCGGCCGCCATCTTGATGGTCGGGCGCTGAGGTCTGTAAGCTGCGCGGCCCTGCATCGAAGCCTTCTCGGTATCAGCTTCTGCCAGTGGGGGCCGGGATAACCCCCGCCGGCCCATGGGGGGGGGACCGGGGCCTGTGAGGGGCATTACACCGCCGCTGGGTGATTGTCAGGCGTACGAGCAGGCCGCACTCTCCAAAGTTTTGTACCACCCGTAGGGCCCCCAAAACTCCCGATCTCGGAGTCCGCAGTGTCACCAACAGCTTCTTGTACCCTTGGGTATCTTTTACAGCTTAATTAGTCGTAGTGAGTCTATAAGTTTTGCTGATAAAGCCAAGCTCAGCAGGAGCCTCTGCAGCATGCGACCGGTCAGCATGGCTGCCAGGCCCCGCCCCTGTTTTTATGTTTTGTGTAGTCTCTCTGTTCCTGAGAGATAATTGGCTTACCGGTCTTTAACTCAATTATCATCCAGGCCCAGAGATTCCTCGGTGGTGCTTGTGTTGAATACCCCATGCTGTGGTATGTGCATAAAAGGCCAAGTTTCGCTCATTAAAATCCATTGTACTCCCAGAACTCTGTGTCTCCTAGTTACTGGGAGTGGAAAGGGCTAATCACTGCTCAGCACCTTGTTCAAGCTCGTGGAGGATTCGGCTGTGAAAGTCCTTGTAAGGACTAAAGCTCCCAGAACTGTGTTATACAGTCCCTGGGAGGGATTAGAGCTTGTCCCCTATCGGTTCCAGCCACGGCGACTGGCGCAGAAACAATGAGGTTTTCCTTGGTTCCATTCATTGTCACATTGTTTTTACTGAATTGTACACTTTGTGTCCCTATGCAAAACAAGGTCCACCTGGTCATGATGGAAATGTGGCTGGATGACTCATACCGATTGAGCACGTATGCATCAAGGGAGAGGACTACGATGGACCTGGACCATAATTGGTGGGCAGGAGGCCATCTTCAACACTCCTCCCAGAGTTTGTGGCAAACATTTGTGGGAAGGAGCGTTTGTCACAGTTGCCTAACCCAGCTATAGGTCACTGGGCACAGGGAACCCATCTCATGGGTAACAGAGAACCAAAGGTCTATCTGCAGTGAGCTTGGAGAAGAAATAGGCAACTTGTGTGTTCAATGTGTCTAGGGCATATTTATGAGTCTCTACCTCGTAATTAGATACAGATTAGTATATATCAGGCTAAATCTATCTTTAGCACTTTAGGTTTTATTCTGCATAATACTATCCATTCTATGCAAGATAGTTGTTACTCCCTAGCCATGTTCTTTCAGTATGACACCCAGCATTTCAGATACGAAAATATAAAGCATCTTCTTGGCCCTATTGTAATGAATGATCATGGAGCTTCAGCTCCAATAGCCCCTAGATTAATGTTGTACTGACAGGCAGTACCTGGACTGTACTGTACTGCAAAGTTATCAAGTTACTCACTGGATATGCAGCCTATATTTTTATATTTTATTGGAATCTTTTACATCCATGTGATGATATTAAACAGTTCCTTAATCCATTGCTAATTCCTGTTTACTTCCTTCAAATCTCTGCTTATTTATTGTTTTGTTAAAAATAAATAGAATTTTCAATGCCATATTTCAGGTTAATGTATAATTGAGTCAATTTATTTATGATGATAAATGCTACAATGATAAATAAACAAATACATATTTGATTGAAGATTGTATTTTGCAATTCATCTTCCTTTATTGCCCTCTAAAAAGTTAATTCAATACTCAAACAATTATGTTAGAAGAAAAAAAATATTTAGACAGAAATCACTGTAGGAACTGAAATCCTTTACAAGTTCCTTCAAAATGCATATTTCTAGCATAACACTCTCTGTTAGCGATCTGTAGAGGTTATCAGTAGAAATCTGAATTTGGAAGCAAGAAATATAATATAAAATAGTACTCTGTTTATCTAAAGCTACAGCTATATCATTAAACATTGATACTGTTTCTATGCATTGCTAAAAGGTGCATACGTTTTTTTTAACAAACACTTTATCAAAGGGACTTTACAACATTAAAAAGTTAATCATTTCTACAGTTATATCACGTGTATATTTATCTATTTAGATCACTGGCCTCCTACTTTGTTTAAAAAAAAAAAAAAAAATAGAAAAGCTTTTAACCCCTTAAAAACACATGACATGTGTGACATGTCATGATTACTTTTTATTCCAGAAGTTTGGTCCTTAAGGGGTTAAAGGGACACTATAGTCACCAGAACAACTACAGCTTATTGAATTTGTTCTGGTGAGTAGAATCATTCCCTTCAGGCTTTTTGCCGTAAGCACTGTCTTTTCAGAGAAAATGCAGTGTTTACATTACAGCTTAGTGATAACTTCACTGGCCACTCCTCAGATGGCTGTTAGAGATCCTTCCTGGGTCATGGCTTCCTAAAATGCATCCAAACATTCAGTATCTCCTCCCTCTGCATGCAGACACCGAACTTTCCTCATAGAGATGTATTGATTCAATTCATCTCTATACGGAGATGCTGATTGGCTAGGGCTGTGTTTGAATCATGCTAGCTCTGCCCCTGGTCTGCCTCTTTCTATGGGGAAGCACTGTGATTGGATCAGGCTACAACTTCTGCTGATGTCAGCAGACTGCTTGTTTTTTAGGCAAACAGCATGCAGGTCTACAGCTTCTGGCTTGAATACAGTAAGATGTTGCTATATTGATGGAGGCATGAGGGGGCCAGGTGGGCTAGATGGTGGTTTTAACACTATAGGGTCAGGAATACATGTTTGTGTTCCTGACCCTATAGTGATCCTTTAAACCTAAATGTAATCCAGCACTGAGGCAGCCTCCTCACCGTGACATCATCAAGCATGATAATGTAGGTTTAATCTGATGCTTCTCATAAACCATTGAGGGCACATGATGGATGATGGTAATTGCCTCAATAAGCCAAACTAGTACTTCCCTATGAGAAGCATTAGCCTTGTTCAATGTCATCATGCTGTGTAAGACGCTGAATGGGAAGACCCTCAAAAATTCGATTTTCAGGAGAAGGTGACGCTAGTAGCACTATGTTTTTTGCAACGTTTTACACAAATTGGACAAAATTGGCAACATATGTGCACCAAAATCTCTTACGTTACGATGTGGCAGTTTGGGTGCTTAGATCATTCCTTTAAATAAAAGCCAGTTAAGAAATACAAGGTCAGCTAAACGCGCCTTCACATACTTAGTCTATCCACAAACCCCAGAACGTGGGAAAAACATCATCTTAATTTTATAAAAATTCTAACAAAGCCATCTTGTACCAATAATTTACTTTGCATTGTAGCAGAGTGTCATTTCTTCAGTGATGTCACATGAAAAGATATAATAAAGTATTTACAAAAATGTGAGGGGTGTGCTCACTTTTGTGAGATACTGTACGTAAATGAGAAAAGGAAAGTAAAACAAGGATTTATTAGATTAAAAAGAAAATAAGGAAGGTATGTAAAAGAGGGTAAAGGTCTAGCTGACTGCCTCAATTAATATTTTTGTTCAGTATTTACTGATAAATATAAAGGAAAGGGACCTCAGTTAGGAAAAAATAGAAATGAGTCATTGTTACATGTGAGTTTACAGACAAAAGTTGTCCTCCACGAATTGTACAGCGCTACGGAATCTGTTGGCGCTTTATAAATACCAGTAATAAATAAATAAAAAAAATACAGACAAATGAGTTTGATGGGGCCTGATGGAATACACCGTTTGTTATTAAAAGAGCTTAGTGGGGTACTAGCAAAACCATTAACAGATTTATTTAACCAATCATTGTTAACAAGAGTAGTCCCAGAAGATTGGAAGTTAGCGAATGTTGTGCCCATTCACAAGAAAGGTAGAAGGCAGAAGTCGGGCAACTATAGGCCAGTAAGCCTTACTTCAATAATGGGAAAAGTATTGGGAGCCATGTTAAAGGATAGGATTGCTGAACATCTAAAATCACAGGGATTTCAAGATCAGAGACAACATGGGTTTACTTCAGGGAGATCATGCCAAACTAATATTATAGATTTTTTTGATTGGATAACTAAAATAATAGATCAGGGTGGTGCAGTAGATATTGCTTACCTAGATTTCAGTAAGGCGTTTGGCACTGTTGAACATAGAAGGCTTATCAATAAGCTGCAATCTTTAAGTTTGGATCCCAATATTGTTAAATGGGTTAGGCAGTGGTTGATTGACAACCAACAAAGGGTTGTAGCCAATGGAGTATTAAAGAAGCATTGTCTTGTTACCAGTGAAGTACCTAAATGATCTGTACTTGGACCCATTCTCTTGATATTGCAGAAGGTCTTGATGTCATTTTCTGTTAAGGCTTTACCGATCTCAACAACAGATACCAACCTCAGCTCCTCTCTGATGATGTGTAACAGGGTTGATGTTCCAGGAGGGATAAGCCAAATGGCAAATGATTTAAGTAAATTAGAAATGGTCAGAGATGTGGTAACTGACATTTAATGTGGATAAGTGCAAGATAATCTATCTTGGACATAAAAACCCAAGGGCAGAGTACAGAATATTTGATAGAGTCCTAACCTCAACATCTGAGGAGAGGGATTTAGGAGTAATTATTTTAGATGACTTTAAGGTAGGCAGACAATGTAATAGAGCAGCAGGAAATGCTAGCAGAATGCTTGGTTGTATAGGGAGAGGTATTAGCAGTAGAAAGAGGGAAGTGCTCATGCCATTGTACAGAACACTGGTGAGACCTCACTTGGAGTATTGTACGCAGTACTGGAGACCGGATCTCCAGAAGGATATTGATACCTTAGAGAGAGTTCAGAGAAGGGCTACTAAACTGGTTCATGGATTGCAGGATAAAACTTACAAGGAAAGGTTAAAGGATCTTAACATGAATAGCTTGGAGGAAAGACGAGACAGGGGGGATATGATAGAAACATTTAAATATATAAAGGGAATCAATATTTTAAAAAAATCTAATAAAAAGAATTCAAAATAAATAAATAAAGGGAATCAACACAATAAAGGAGGAGACCATATTTAAAAGAAAAAAAAAACCTACCACAACAAGAGGACATAGCCTTAAATTAGAGGGGCAAAGGTTTAAAAATAATTTCAGGAAGTATTACATTACTGAGAGGGTAGTGGATGCCTGGAATAGCCTTCCAGCTGAAGTGGTAGAGGTTAACACAGTGAGGGAGTTTAAGCATGCGTGGGATAGGCATAAGGCTATCCTAGTTGTAAGATAAGGCCAGGGACTAATAAGAGTATTTCTAAAATTGGGCAGACTAGATGGGCCGAATGGTTCTTATCTGCCGTCACATTCTATTTTTCTATAAGGGTGTATAGTCACGACATTCCCAGAATGTTATGTTAAATATATATAGTGAAATGAGCCACATATTAAACCAGAAGGTCAATGCAGTGGGAGTCTAAAATAAAGAAGAAGAATTTGAAAAATGAAGAAAAGATTAAAGAATAAATCTGAAAACTGACAACACTGTCTCTACATGTTTGCAAATGTTGCATGGCTTTTAAGACAGCAGTGATTCAGAGGAAATGTACCGAATCCATACTCGGTGAACTTTATTCTCTAATGGGAACCATTTAACATTCCTCTTGGCATGTTTTCTAACAGAATTATACAGCTAGGTTTAATTTCCCCATGATAAATGCATGCTTTCAGTGAGTAGCAGGCTATTTACATATAATATAGAATGCTATCCTTTATTCTGCATTTGATTTGGCAGGTGTAATCTGAGCTGTACCCGGTATCTTACTACTGCAGGAGCAATGTATGTGCATATCAGAAAAAGGTCATTTGCATACTTCTAGGGAGTCATTCTGGGCTCCACTTTGGATATTAGATTGATCTAGATACTAAGTGTGTATGTGTGTCATGCAAAAACTGAGCTATCAGCATTTAGGTGTTGGATTAGGATTTGTTTTTCAAAACAATATCTGATTGAAGTGTCATAAATTTATAGTAAAAAAAAAACAAGCTTTCACCAGAAGACCCCACTTGAACCTTAAGAACACACTACCAGTAATTGGAAATGAAGAAATTAAAGAAGTAAAGGTTCTTTCTCTCTTGGCTAAGGACATTAGCTCTTTATTTTTTTATATAAAATTTTCAACTAAATATCATCGTGACTATAGATGGCAAGCTTCTGTTCTTTTTTTATGGACTTACTACTACTACAGTTATTGTAGTGTAAACAGATTCTCCACAAGTTAAAAAGGGCCATCAAAGTGTGGACCTCATGCTCACTATTTGGAGCCGGGTATCAGCTACATCTCATTGACGAGGTCCGAAGATAGACAAAAATACTTCTTTGTGCAGAGAGAGCCTGCAGGTATGTTGGATCTTAAGCACCCTTGTGGCAAGGATCAGTGTGACACGCAACAGGTCAAGCGTCTATCTGTAATGACACATGCGAGCAAAAACATGTTTAAGACCTGAGCTGTGACTAACAAAAGATTTTGCAGCCATATTTTTTATTTTTTTGTGATTTGCTTTATTGCCTAATTTTGCATGTTTGCATAATTCAAGCTTCCGGTATGGAGCTCTGATCTGTGATCAAGTCCGTTTCAAGTATATTACAGTGCAATGTTTATTTTTTCATGAGTTTTTATTTTCGGGTTATTTTTGTGTACATTTGTTGCACTTCTCTTCAGAGATAACTCTTTCTCCCATGTAGGTAGCTATCAGAATGGTGCTAATAACCAAATTATGTAATGATAAATGTATTGGTAGATGTACATTGCTGTTTGTCTGCTTGACAATTTGGCCCAGTCACATTTGACACATTTGATAAGGCTCCCTGTTTTGTCCAATAATTACAGTATTTGAGATTTTAGGTGCTTATTTCCATCATTTGGTTGCACCTGGACAGGCTGAAATTGTCATTGTCTGTAATTCAAGGCTGTTTAACAAAATGTGGACATTGGTAAATCTTGAGAACGATGTTCGGATGTCAAAGTCCTAATGTAACCAGATGGTCCAGGATTATATTTGCTAACCCAAACTGTGTACATTTGGCCCTTAGTTAATAACTCTCAATAAATATCTAAATGCCTTATTTAACGTAAAATTCTGAGTCTTTACCTTTTGTTCAGGAGTTACATAGTATTGTAGGTCAAAAACGTATAGTGACAGTGGTTTAAATACTTTTACCGTTGAACTTTATTTTCAGAACTGTGAAGTGTATTGTTGAACACAGTATGTAGTTCCCATAACCTTCTCTGTCAATGATAAAATTTACATATTTTCTATAAACTCTTCCAAAGTCATTTCATGTATATTTCTTGTTAAATACCACTTCATATTTTATGCTTATTGAATATTTACTACATGACAATGTCAACTTAAAATGCTTAACAGCACACTTACTAATCCTCTGGGGCCGAATAAATGTCATACTAAAATGTTCGACAGTGTTAAGAAGTCTGTAAAGAACAAACATCCTTTGCAACAAATGTTCTAAAAGTAATGCGAACTATTGCAACTTTAAACAAACAAATTGCAAAGCGTCATTTTAATAAAGTGCATCTCTAGGAGGTAATAAAATAGATATTTGCACACCAATATTACAGCACCTAAATAAACCACGTGAACAAATAAAGATACTCACATATTTTCTGGTGTACTACTATTATTCAATCAATACAATGTTGTTATTAAATCCTAAACAGGGAAAAGTTCAAACAACATTTCACATTTTTCTGATTTATGTTCCTTTTTATTTAATATAGCTTTACATTTTGAATATTGAAGAGCAAGAGTGTTTTTTTCCTTTTCTTTTTTTTTATCTGTTGTAGAACTTCACAGAATAAAAAGACAATTAGTGCTATATATTCTATGTTCCTGTTCATTTTGATATTAGGTACAGATGACTGATGGGATAAAAAGAACAGATGGCAATTTGTTATGCTGTACCATGTGAAGTCGGGAATGTGGGTGTATAATGAGATGATTGAGGGTCGATGGTCTTCATACATGTCATTAAATGGCCAGAGTTTGACCTAAAAGTTCTGACGTCATTCTAGTCATGTCTATAAAAGAACAGCAGACAAAGGATCGTGTTCTACTATTCTGTTGTTCCCCTGACTTTCTCTATCTGTGTAACATCGTTAGGCTGTACCAACCCCAGCAAGGGTGTTCAAATCTATTGAATTTGATCTGTAACTTACCTACCATCTTTAATACTAGGTCCATGTCCTTATGAATTAAATTGAAGCAAGATAAAGCTTTTTTTCACTTCACCATGTCCCAGTTAAGTTCAAGACACTCCTCGATGGAGAGTCAAGATGGCACTGACTCACCTATACACTAAGCTCAGATAGAGGGTGAACTTGACATCCAAGATACAACAAAGAGACTGATATTGGAGTACAGGATGCTTCAGTCCTTGTCTAATGATCTCATTCAACAATATAAATTAATGATTTCTTAATTAAAGAGATATATTAATATTTTTTTTTTTGAGAACTCATTTCACATATGGAAAATAGAATGACTGACTATGTTGAGGCTCATAACAGCAAGGGAGACGTAGTCTCTGACATGGAACAGAAGCTTGGATGTGACAGCTTAATTTACAGACCTTGAGGATTACTCGAGAAAAAATAATTTGAGAATTCATGGAGTTCCAGAGATTGTGGAGCCCAAACTGCTTATGGATTATGTTTTGGATAATTTCTGGCCTTATCTCCTGACATTACATCAGAACATTTATTGATAGATTGGATCTATAGAAAGTGTCACCCTAAACACTTACGGGCCTACCATACTAATCTGCTCCAAACAACATTCTTCTACACATTCACTTTTCCATGTAAAAGAGCAACTTCTCAGGGCTAGCCATACAACACTAGGCTCAGAAGACTATGACATTCAGATCTATGCTGAATGTCATATTTTCTCAGCAACAATTCAACAATGCAAGTGGCTATCTCCTATTACCTCTGCATTCCACTATCGTATTAGTGAGGTTATCCCACAAACGTTTTGGTGGCTCATGAGGGTCCTCTAATGGACATTAAATGACTGGTGGAGGGGTAGTACATATTAGTTATAAAGAACATTGAGGTCCAGGCAACAATGGCGCTCTCAAATTCAGCTATCTCCAGACTTGCAGAAGGTTTCATGATCTTAGGGTCAGGATCATGAATTAATATTTAAACTTAACTGTGTTTGAATATCAATCTGTATTTGTTGGGTGCATGGTGGTACGATACTTGCAATTATTTTTGTCTTTAACCCCTTAAGGACACATGACGTGTGTGACATGTCATGATTCCCTTTTATTCCAGAAGTTTGGTCCTTAAGGGGTTAAGTTTCCTTCACTATGATGAGGGTTTATTATAATCCTAAGTATCATGTTAAGTCTATTTTACCAAGTGAATGTTTGAAATATAGTTTGAACTCAATCATTTATTGTGTATGTCCCTGAAGCGCAGCTAGGTGTAATGATATTGATGTTACAAAGGTTTGGGGTCCAGCAGCCAGGCAAAGGCACAGAGATAGGAAGTGGCTGATATAGGCCAAAAGCCAGACAGCTGACCAGACACAGCTGAAGAGAGTTGGCACTAACATCATTGCTTGTAGAGTCAAGATCTCAGGTAAATCTGGCAGGCTGGCGGACTTGTAAGAAAGAGGATCAGCAGCATGGAAACCAGGATTTGAAACCCAGCAGAGTCAGTTCCTCACAATAGGTGCTAGGGTACTCTAGTTTCATTCAAGCCTGCCAAGGTTCCCCCCCTGCCCTTCTCAGGGAGAACTATAGTATAGCATGATTGATAACAGCAAGAACAGTACATAGTATGGAGTACATATTGATGCATGACTGATTTAGTGACTTTATCATTATCTCACAAGAACAATTATGTCAGGTAATTCAAGCCTAAAACCCAATCTTGGAACACTAAACCTTAACTGCAACATCTGCCATACAATCACTAAACCCTAGTCATTTTCTTTTACCTTACTAATAAACTCTAACTCTTTCTAAGATGCCAAATCCCCAAAAAATACCTAAAACTATAACTGGAAATGTAACTATAAGCTGCCATCTATTGACTTGTTCTATTTCAAGTATATATTTATATTTCCTGTTTGCAGAGGATATTATATTAAAGAAACTCTATAGTCACCAAAACAACTTTATCTTAATGAAGCAGTTTTTTGGGGGATAAATCATGCTCCTGCAGTCTCACTTCTCAATTTTCTGCCATTAAGGAGTTAAATCCCTTTTATTTCTGTCTATACTGCTCTAGGCACACTTCCTCTGGCTGTGACACACACAGCCTGCATGAAAACATGGTTTCATTTTCAATCAGATGTTAACTTACTTTGTAAGTTTTTATCTCCTGTTCTGTAAATTGAACTTTAATCACACACAGGAGGCAAGTTGTAAATAGTGCAGGAGATAAGAAATTCTAAATTAAACATAGAAACATAGACATAGAATGTGACGGCAGATAAGAACCATTTGGCCCATCTAGTCTGCCCAATTTTCTAAATACTTTCATTAGTTCCTGGCCTTATCTTATAGTTAGGATAGCCTTATGCCTGTCCCACGCATGCTTAAACTCCTTTACTGTGTTAACATCTACCACTTCAGCTGGAAGGTAAATCCATGCATCCACTACCCTCTCAGTAAAGTAATACTTCCTGCTATTATTTTTAACCTTTGCCCCTCTAATTTAAGACTATGTCATCTTGTTGTGATAGTTTGTCTTCTTTTAAATATAGTCTCCTCCTTTACTGTGTTGATTCCCTTTATGTATTTAAATGTTTCTATCATATCCCCACTGTCTCATCTTTCCTCCAAGCTATACATGTTAAGTTCCTTTAACCTTTCCTTGTAAGTTTTATCCTGCAATCCATGAACCAGTTTAGTAGCCCTTCTCTGAGCTCTCTATAAAGTATCCTTATGGAGATACGGTCTCCAGTACTGCATACAATACTCCAAGTGAGGTCTCACCAGTGTTCTGTACAATGGCATGAGCACTTCCCTCTTTCTACTTCTAATACCTCTCCCTATACAACCAAGCATTCTGCTAGCATTTCCTGCTGCTCTATTACATTGTCTGCCTAACTTTAAGTCATCAGAAATAATCACCCCTAAATCCCTTTCCTCAGACGTTGAGGTTAGGACTCTATCAAATATTCTGTACTCTGCCCTTGGGTTTTTATGTCCAAGATGCATTATCTTGCACGTATCCACATTAAATGTCAGTTGCCACAACTCTGACCATTTTTCTAATTTACCTAAATCATTTGCCGTTTGGCTTATCCCTCCTGGAACATCAACCCTGTTACATATCTTAGTATCAACAACAAAAAGACATACCTTACCATGAAGACCTTCTGCAATCTCACTAATAAAAATATTAAAGAGAATGGGTCCAAGTACAGATCCCTTAGGTACCCCACTGGTGACAAGCCCAAGCTTCGAATATACTCCATTGACTACACCCCTCTGTTGCCTGTCACTCATCCACTGCCTTACCCATTCAACAATATTGGAATCCAAACTTAATGATTGCAATTTATTGATAAGCCTTCTATGTGCAACAGTGTCAAAAGCCTTACTGAAATCTAGGTAAGCAATGTCTACTGCACCACTCTGATCTATAATTTTAGTTACCCAATAAAAAAAATAAGATTAATTTGGCATGATCTCCCTGAAGTAGACCCATGCTGTCTCTGATCTTGAAATCCATGTGATTTTAGATGTTCAACAATCCTATCCTTTAACATTGTTTTCATTACTTTCCCCACTACTGAAGTAAGGCTTACTGGCCTATAGTTGCCCGATTCCTCCCTACTACCTTTCTTGTGAATGGGCACAACATTTGCCAACTTCCAATCTTCTGTGACTACTCTTGTTAACAATGATTGGTTAAATAAATCTGTCAATGGTTTTGCTAGTACACCACTAAGCTTGTTTGATAACTTTGGGTGTATTTCATCAGGTCCCATTGACTTATTTGTCTTTATTTTTGAGAGTTGAAATAGAACATCTCCTCTGTATACTCACTTGTAACAAATGACTAATTTGTCCTTTTTCCTAACTGAGGCCCCTTTCCTTCATTTTCATCTGTAAATACTGAACAAAAATATTTGTTGAGGCAGTCAGCTAGACCTTTATCCTCATCTACATACCTTCCTTCTTTTGTTTTTAATCTAACTAATCCTTGTTTTACTTTCCTTTTCTCATTTATGTATCTTAAAAATGTTTTGTCCCCTTCTTTTTACTGACTGTGCTATTTTCTCTTCTGTGTGTGATTTGGAAGCTCTTATAACTTGCTTAGCCTCTTTCTGCCTAATCTTATAGATCATTCTGTCTTCCTCACTCTGGGATTTTTTATAATTACTAAATGGTAACTTTTAGTGTTTTACTATTTTGGCTACATCTGCGGAGTACCACAGTGGTTTCTTGAATTTTTTGCTTTTACTGACAAGCCTAATGCAATTTTCTGTAGCCTTCAGCAGAGCAACTTTTAAATAATCCCATTTCTCTTGGACTCCATTTAAATTGCTCCAGTCTGATAATTCTTTTACTCCTTTACACATATTCTAATTTTAGAAAAGTATTTTTTTCTAAAGTCTAAAACGTTTGTTTTTGTGTGGTGTTACTCAGTCATTGTTCTTATATTAAACCACAGTGACTGATGATCACTGGATTCTAAATGTTCACCTACAGTAATATCTGATAACAAATCTCCATTTGTTAACACTAAATCTAGTATGGCCTCTTTACGAGTTGGCTCATCAACGACTTGTTTTAGAGACAATCCCAGTAGGGATTCCATGGACTTAACATGGAACACTCTCTTATACCAAACATCCTTAGGTCCAGTAACCAACCAGCTGCGCAATGCCAACATTGAATATAAAAAGACACTACCGAGGTCTCTAACAGTGACCAAGGAGGGCATCATATTCATTCTCACCTCATTGCAGGAGACAGAACCATTCCTGCGAGCGCTAGGGATCCTTCATGAACACAGCAACAGGCGACTCGGGACCCGGAGAGAACAACGCCCTTTGTGCCCAGAAACGCAGAGAGGAGTGGGGCTCTGACTTCAACTGACATACCTAAAAAAGGAAGAATCACAGGCACTCCGAGTTCAAGCCGCAGGCAGTTTTATTGTGACAAAATGCAACGCAACGTTTCGACCGTAAAAGGTCTTTTACGGTCGAAATGTTGCGTTGCATTTTGTCACAATAAAACTGCCTGCGGCTTGAACTCGGAGTGGCTGTGATTCTTCCTTTTTTACATATGATTTTGGGATTGCTGGTCCTGATCCGGAGCACCCGTGGCCGCTGGGATTGAGTGCAGTTCATATTATCTATTCTGTTCAACTGACATACCGACACACACCTCTAATGTTTTGTTTAGTTGTCTGTTTTATTTAGTTGACTTTTTTGTTCCTTTAATGTTACGCTCTACTGTGTACTACACACTCACCATACACTTTTATGCTCCTCACACTGGGCGCAGTATAGTTAGGCCCTAGGTGGCATACCACAAGTTCTTACCACCCACTCATGCACCACAAGCATTCACAAGCTCCAGATGACCCCCCACCAGCAGCCCCCAATGTTAGGAGTACAGCCGACTTTACAGCAGGTCTCCCAGCTACCTGGGGATGGCACACACTTGCACTATGATTCGAGTCACAACTCACACACGCCACAATACCCACTCTCAACTAAGAGCGGGCCTGCTTGCTCCAGATAGCCTTACCCTAAATATTCCGCAGACATAACCCCAAATGAGAGGAGGCACACTCACGCACCACCTGCTCCCCTCGGACCTGGCAAAGGTGGAACACACGACTCACAATCAAACAGACATACCACAGATGACTAATGAGGTCCACTTATACTCTGAATCACTGCACTGCAAAGTTATCGTTGGTATGGTTACAATATTTGTTTTCTGTTTACTCAATCCCACTACCGATAGAGCAGCGTGCACTATCACAGGTTAGGTACTTACACACAATCGTACATGCAAGACGAACCTGTTAACGTTAACAAGCCATTAGTGGCCTTAGTTGGGTACTGACACTGTTTTAACCAGCCTGACCTTCACACCACATCAATAAAAACAACGTAAAATATTAGCAGATATCACATAATGTAAATGTACAATGCATATACGTCTGATTGCTTAGTGTTATCAACTGTTGATCGCTGCTACCTGGTGGCTGTTGTGGCCACACGGGCTGTACCTTGTATTAACATGCACAGCAAAACAAAGAATTATAAACATATATATACATTTTTTTATACATATATATACAATAGCTTATGATTGCTCAGTAATTCGTTTATTAACTCAGCTTTAACTGATTTATGAGAAGAAAGCTATTTTGCAATATTTGTATTTGCTATTTAAACCACATAATATCATATTTTCAATTAACAAAATAGTATGTTGTTTTGTACCTTTTCGGTTTATTTTTAAACAATTTAATAAGCCAATATAAAAATTGCGCTAAAGAAAAAAAAAATCAATGACTACTCACTTATTCCAGGAAACTTATCAGTGTTCATGCTGAGAAAATAATGTGTTTTTTTTTTACTTCTTAAATCTAAATTGGATTGAAAAAAGGCGCACTTTAAACACGACACTCTAAGTCTTCATTCGCATACACGTACATAAACACACACGCTGTAAATTTAATTAAAATAACTGAAATGAAACTAGAGATAATTTGTTTTTTAAATAGACTGCCACATGCTACATTTACATAAAATCCATTAGTTTGCATTAAATACAAATTAGCTGCTGATATGAATTAAATCACATATAAATACTCCAGAACAGCCTAAAAAACACATATTTTAATTAATATAAGAGCTAACCAGATATATGTTATTTTGAAAGGATACCTCCAGCCTCCTTTCTTGCATGATAACTTTTCAGTGAACAGATGTGTCTTCTGTATTGCTAAGCATTCAGAAATGTATAGAACAAATGTATTGTACAAATATTTGATGATATAATGTTATACACAGTATTTAGGCATTATGCCTATGTATGGACATACTTACGTATTCTTATATGCTGTTAAAATGTTTATAAAAATGTTATAATGTTCCTTATTAATAAAAATTAGAGAGTTACGTCGCCATTTGTGCTTATGTATTTTTTCACATCGACTATATATGATAAAATAATTTCTCCGTCTTACATAATATTTGAAGACCTATCTCAAATATAGCATGTTAAAAAGGATTGTTTGTCAAAGGTATGATGTCTAAAAAACATATTTAACCTCACAAAACACACCAATTACGGAAGAAGAAATTAAATATACTCTCAAATTATTCAAGTCTTCGAAGGTCCCTGGGTCAGATGGCTTTTTCATCGCTTGTTATAAAAAAGAAGAAAGTATGCCATATTTGACCAGTTTTTTTATAGGTTATTATTCAGAACATGAAAACGTAAACCGTTGCAATAGTTGCAATTTCTAAGTAGGGTAAATATTAGACTTTGTGCCAAATTACTACCCTATCTCGTTTCTAAATTGTTTACTAAAGTTCTGGTGGGACACTTTATCTCACTGATGTCAAAACTGATACATCCAGTTAAGGTGGAGTTTTTCCCATGGAGGGAAGTCCCAAATAATACTCACCATAAATCTTGTTTTCTTCATCAGGGCTTCCAGTACTCTGACTATGTTTTTATCATTACAAATATAAAAGGTGTTTGAGTGGATTGGAGCTATTTTGGGTGGTTCTGGAAGCATATGAATTGTAGGTGGATTTCCAGTGAGAGTCTCATGCTCTTTGCATTGCACATGTGGCATGGGTGGACACAGGGGAGCCCTGTTACTGTCATTTTCAATTGAGCCTGACTCGCCAGCCTTGCCTTTTGTCACCTCTCTTGTTTGCCCTATCTTGCCCATTTATTCAGGCTATAAGTGCTATATCAGGTTATTAGAGGGGTGGATGTTGATGTCCATCCCCAATTTACAGCTTTGATGGAACTTGGTACCATTTAAGGTTTTTGTTTCAATTATTCCAGAAGTGCAGCTTGAATGTGCTTCTTACTTGGTCTTAGGAAACACAGCTGACAGTTAACTTCCTTTTCAGATGTGTTTATATAGCCCCCACCTTGTCTAGCATTTTTTTGGAAAATTATGGCATTTTGATTCTTAATTTAAACAATTATTATTACAGAGGTTTCAACTTATTTTTTTTGGCTGTATGTGTGCGGTCGCGATGACTATTGCCTAAGTTTTATATGTGTTACAAACTATTTTTTATGTTCAGGGGCGGACTGAACACTCAGGCAGATTGGTCGTGGACCAAGGGCCTGAGGTTGTCAGGGGCCCGGCTGGTTGAACAGTCATACACAATTGCACATGATAGGTTGCCCCTGAAGTGAGACCTGGCAGCAATCCTGCTCTTGCCAGGTCTCCTCTCTCATTGCAGAGCTTCGTGTGAGGGGAGGAGGCGAGGTCCGGGGAGGGAAAGTTACAGTAATACCTCAGCCCCATGTCCCGCCCACCCACCTCAGCACCCATCTCCCATCTCCCTCTTCACTCACCTCAGCCCCTCCCTCCCCAGCACCCGCTTCATCTCCCATACCCCCCTCCACCTCAGCACCCAAATCTATCTCAGCACCCACCTCAGCCCCATAGCACACATCTCCCCCTTTACTCACCTCAGCCCCCATCTCGCCTAGCACCCACTTCATCTCTCATGCCCCCCTCCACCTCAGCACCAATCTCCATCAGCACAAACATAAGCCACATGCCCCCTCCAACTCAGCACCCATCTCCCTCAACACCCACCTTAGCACCTACTCCACCCAGCAGCCCCCTCAGCCCCCCTGCCTCTTTACATTCCTTAGCCCCTTATCCCACCATGCATCCACCTCAATGCCCCTCCCACCCTGCACCCTCCTCAGCTCCATTTCTCCTTTTACCCACCACAGCCCCTATCCCACCTTGTACCCACCTTAGAACCTATCCCTCCCTCACCCACCACAGCCCCTCACTGGACCCACTACAGCCCTCAGTATAGCCTCTATCACTCCTGCATCCTCTTCAGCCACTAACTCCCCATTTCCTACTACAGTACCTATGCCCTCTTGCACCTACTACAGCTGATAACCCCACACGCACACTCTGCAGCCAATATCCACACACACAAACTGCAACCTTTTTATCCCCCACACAGTAGAGCCTCTATTATCCATACAAACAAAGTATCCCCCAGACGCCTACTACAGCCCCTATCCCACACACATACAACAGCCCTTACTACACACACTTCAATACAACCAGCCATCTCCACCCACATACTACACTGCAAACAGACTCATCCACACACGCAAACCCACCAGTAGCCTCACTGTATGTACACAATTCCACAAGCAGCATCCCCACACATGGAAAACCACATGCAGCCTCCCTATCGACACCTATCACAGGTAGCATCCCCACCATTTCAATACTGCACTCCAAAGGGGTATTTAGGTAGTTAGAAATGTATTGGTCCAGGGAGGGGTTGCCATGAGGTTGGGGTTTTTGCCTTTAGAATTATTTCATTTTGTGCTTTCTTTCGTTCAAGAATTCTTTGAGGTATGCTCCACATTTTATGAAACTACATACAGGTTATCCAACAAACGCTGTAGTTTAATATCTCATTTGTCTTCTCACTTCATATCATTAGATTGCACCAGTCCCTTTCAGTGCACATTAAAATGGGGGCATGATTTGGCAGATATGATTAATCAGGAGGACTTGCCTGATATTTTTGATAATACTAAGCACATTACATCATGTTCGTTATTAAAAGAAAACTGTTTCAAAATCCTTGCTGGGTGGTATATACATAAATATAAAATATATAAAATGGCACAAATGGTCCCTGGCTTGCCTTCCACATGTTGTAGGGGATGTGGAAAAAAGGGTATGCGTATCTGTTAGTCCTATCTATTACTTAGGCCTTTATGGGAGAACCTTTTTAGTAGATTGTCATGTGCTTGCAGAAATGATTGGACCCTAACCCCTTGGTGTCATGGATGAACCTGGAGTACCTCGACAAAAACATTCAAGGTCTACACATAAACTGGTCTTGAGGGCATATGCAGCTTGCCACGTGTATTGCAAAGAATTTGCAATCATTCCCAATCCCAAGCCAAATCAGATACAATTGTGAAGTTAATTAGGGTGGAAAAACACACAACATCTCCGTGTGACATTTCGGATAATTTTCGGATAAACTTTGTATCCATGGATGGATAATTTCTGCCCACCTGGGAGGGATCCTTTAATGGTTGAGTGGTAGGCTTTGGATGGCTGGAGTAGCATTGCCTGCATTTTTCCCCTTATTAATACTCATTTATTTCGTTTTTCTTTCTCTTTGCTCTTTGCCTGTGAGAAGGTACAAATTCTACTTCTTTTAGTAGCTGTAGTAGCTGGGTTACTTAGACAGCCCTCTGAACTATAGCCATTTAATACAATTGCAAGGCTTATTAATATCTAAAGCATTTTTCAAATTGGAACTACATCCTGGGCAAAAGTATGTGCAGCACATTCTTTGCCTCACGGAAGTAAAGTTTGTTTAAAACGCCTACATTTACTGAATACTACATCATTAAGAACATTTATTTTAATTCAAACCTAAATGTGCTTTTTAAATGTGTTTTTTTTTTTTATAACCAGTAATTTTTGTAATTAAAAACGATTCAAAAGTGCAAAACAGCCCTTTGCATGTGTGATTTCCCTAGCGAGAAGTAACGTAACCTTTCAGTGACTCAGCAGAGAACAGCGAAGCATTCAAATAAAGTCCACAGTGACTTCATCGATTAGAGTATACATAAGTCCGTATTACCTTCCATGCTATTTGTTCTGCTTTTGCCTAGGGCCATCGAGTAAGGTTCTTCTAAGTTAATAGACAGGCCCTGATTTGCTCCAGTGTTCCTTCAGGCTATATGGACTTTTAATAATCCCATCAACAATCGCTTTATATAGTTTATTCTATTTGTTTGTTTTTAATTCAGAGTTTTGGAACTCTCTGCTGCATCTTTGAAAGGTATAATGTGTAGACTATTGGTATAAAGTATAGACTTTTTGGTATAAAGAAGCAACTTATACAATCTACAAAGGAGGAGAGAAAGGTGTTCAACTGCTTAATTTTCTTTTTGTTTATTCTGTTTTCTGTTTATGTCAAGGGTATAAATTAGTAAATTTTGCCTATATTACATTTCTTATATCTCATGCATTTTTTTTTATCTGCATTGTATTTTACTTTGTTATATATCTTTAATAAAAACCTTTTATCCCTGGATCACACCTTCAATTTGTTCTTTAACTTGTTTAGGGTTATCCCCTGTTTGAAATCCTCAGGACACACTTTTTTTGTTGTTGTCAATCTTTCTTTTATCAAGGCAATCATGAGGGGTAAAGAATAAAGAAAGGGAAGTGCATGAGCGATTTACATATTAAGGTCAATACAGTGCAAACAGTGTTCAATTACATTTCCAGAACATTAACGCCTCATTTTATATTTTTGTATGTTAATAAACAGTAGCGTATTATAAACAGGCTAAATTAATAATCAGTGAGTCAAGCGCGATTCAACCAATGCGATTAGTGTCTCTCTGTCTTACTATGCCATGTCAAGATCTTTCAAATTACTGCACGGTCTGCCTAACCCAACACGTGCTGTCTTTGTCAGTAAAATTAGGTTAGTACTCGTTAGGTCAGTCCACAGCCCTATCACTGCATATCATGCTACTATAAGAGTGAAAAGGTCAGACGCTTAAAGCACAGGTTAGGTATAGTCAACATGGGACATATAGGCATAAGCAGATTCTTTTATCATTGGCTAGTATCTAAAGCAAGCTAGTTAAACTGGTAACAGGTTGTGCATGCAGTATTTAAAAGTCCCCATGGGCGTTCGAGTTATCACCGGCCAGCTACCCGTCGGTGTACTACCACGGAGTGTGTACTCTTTGACTCGGGAGCTGCAGGCTAAACATACAGGGGCATATGCACCGAGTCGGCATCTGGGTAAGTTAACTACGTAGCTTAATGTGGTGGTCTGTACGCCCCTCTCCCTGCAGGGCAGCCCTGGGCACC
The DNA here is from genome assembly GCF_036172605.1 of Pelobates fuscus. Taxonomy (NCBI): domain Eukaryota; kingdom Metazoa; phylum Chordata; class Amphibia; order Anura; family Pelobatidae; genus Pelobates; species Pelobates fuscus. The sequence continues at coordinate 23,115,088 of NC_086321.1, read as the reverse complement.
GGTAAGACTGGGTCTGTTGAGGTTCAGTGGGTGCCATTAACATAATCCTAAGTGGTGGACAGGGGAATAGTTTACTCATAGCTTGTAGGACCATTATCGTGGCAGTCCGACGGCCCATGTGTAAGGGTAAGTCCAGACTCAACTGCTCGGAGAACCCTCCGGCAGTAAGGCTAAGGTGCCTTGTCTTCCCACGATCAAGTCAGCAAGGCAGCTGCGGCAGATGGTAGAGTGCGGGGGCTGGGAGTAAGATTGATCGTTAGGTGATTTGTGTCATGTCCCTGCTGTCTGGCGTTTGCAGTGGAAGAGGTTCACGGCTTTGGTGTCAGTCAGCCGATACCTCTGCTGGGCATCCTGTGAGGTGGCACCTGAGGGTACCGGTGAGCGTCATGGGTGCACGGGTGGTGTAGGGTCTCTCCCCCACTCCAGGCCTTGTTGATGGTTGGCACTAGTGGGCCACAGACTTGGGAGCTCTGGGAGGCCGGGTCTTTTCCTTGGTGGACGCTGCAGAGGAGCCTGGTGTTCTTCCCCCGCCAGCGGTGTGTGGCTCTCCGGCATTGTGGCCTGTGCCTCAGAGGGGTGAGCCACATGACCTTCAGCCTAGATGGGCCCTTGCCTTTGGGTACATGTTTTATCGCTGCACCCGGGGAGGGCCTATTCCACCCAGCTCCCCTGCTCCCCTCCGCCTCTTCCTTAGAGGTAGGTGGCAGTTGGGGTGTTCGCCGTTCCAGTGTCTCCCAGAAACATTGGAATAGTGCGTCTATCCGCTCATGTAGTGGCTGGTAGGGCGCCATTTTAGGCGCGTGTTCCTCCACCTCCATCTTGTGAGCGGGGAGTAGGCCACGTTGGGTCATCGGTTCATATGGCACCTTGATAGCCAGGACGCTGCGGACTGGGATAACCCCCGCCGGTCCATGGGGGGGGAGGGGGACGTGGGCTCTGCAAAGTGTCAACCGAGTGTGATTGCGGCGGGAGAGTGGCCATCTCCCCCTGATCAACCATGCGTGTAGGCCGCATGTGATGGCTGAGCGGTATCGAGCGGGTCATCCACTTATGTGTGGTATCAATATGGTGGTCTCAGGCTCCCCTGACGAATGTCAGCTCGTGGGTATCAAGATTAGGTAGCTGTGCGGGTAAATGTGGTTTAACCCCTTAAGGACCAAACTTCTGGAATAAAAAGGAATCATGACATGTCACACATGTCATGTGTCCTTAAGGGGTTAAAGTCCCATTTGTAGCGGGAGCTGATGTTGCCTGCGTCCGCTCAACTCAGCGGCCAGGCCCCGCCCCTCCTCAGGACACACTTAAATTCCACTTCAATAGGGGATTTTTTCTTGTTTCTTTTGTATATCTTCAATAAAGCATAATCTTTTAACCTGTCTACAATCTTGGTTTTAGGCAGAGTTTGAGAGTTAATGTATATGCTTTATAGATTTTTGTGAATAAACCCTAATACATTTTTTAGATATGCAAGTTCCTTCTCTTTAACACAATGCTGCAACACTGCTTCCAAGTGATCTGTACTAGGGGAGATGCATTGATGAAAACTGTCTCAAGCTACAAAAAAAAAAAAAAAAAAGATTTAAATGTTTTTATAAATGTTACTATAGAGGTTTAACTGTTTTTTTTTTTTTTTTAATTTGGAAATATAACTGCCATCACCAAGGCTGTAGAAGCCTCTGGAATGCTCACTATTCATTTTGTTAACCACTCTGAATTACTGTCTTGATCCAATAAGCACAGATTTTATAACTCTTTAATTAATTATTAATTTGCGTTCTTAGGACTTCATCGACTATTTTTAAGGAAAGGAATTTGGACCTTCCCTGTTTACCTTCTTTTCTAGTAGGGAAACCCTATTATTTATTATGAGATGTCAATGTTTAATTTAATGTCATGAGAGGGACTATTATACTGCCCTCTAATTATTGTTATTATTATTATCACCATTTATATAGCGCCAACAGATTCCGTAGCGTTTTACAATATTATGAGAGGGGGGATGTAACTATAAATAGGACAATTACAAGAAAACTTACAGGAACGATAGGTTGAAGAGGACCCTGCTCAAACAAGCTTACAGTCTATAGGAGGTGGTAATTAAATGGAGGTCCTATGGGCTACCAAAATATCCATTTTAATTTTGGGAGGTGTTTACTTACCAATAATATAGGCAGAAAATAGGTATTAAGTATTTGTTTTACGTTGATTTTGTTACATTGTTGCTTAGATTACCTCAACTTGCAATTCACATTCATAGTTTCATTACCTTTAACATTATTACCAATATTTGTTAGTAGCAACTGTTGATATTTCTACTTGTTTTCTCTTTATACCCAAGTCTAACTTTTACACTACCTGTTAAGTAATAAAGTTATATGTGTATCATTCTGCTTCCCTTTAAATTAAAACTTCTCTGATGTCCCTTCAAATATATTTAATTCTCCCTATTTTGGTGTATCAACGAGTTATTAGCTATTATAAAAGTAGTTATTCTCCCTATCTGACATTTACTTACAAAATGTGTCCAATGGATTTACAAGTCCAACTAAATCTTCGATCACCAGAGGCAGAGCCAGTGATACATTTAATTTATACATAGAAACATAGAAACATAGAATGTGACGGCAGATAAGAACCATTCGGCCCATCTAGTCTGCCCAGTTTTCTAAATACTTTCATTAGTCCCATGGCTTATCTTATAGTTAGGATAGCCTTATGCCTATCCCACGCATGCTTAAACTCCTTTACTGTGTTAACCTCTACCACTTCAGCTGGAAGGCTATTCCATGCATCCACTACCCTCTCAGTAAAGTAATACTTCCTGATATTATTTTTAAACCTTTGTCCCTCAAATTTAAGACTATGTACTCTTGTTGTGGTAGTTTTTCTTCTTTTAAATATAGTCTCCTCCTTTACTGTGTTGATTCCCTTTATGTATTTAAATGTTTCTATCATATCCCCCCTGTCTCGTCTTTCCTCCAAGCTATACATGTTAAGATCCTTTAACCTTTCCTGGTAAGTTTTATCCTGCAATCCATGAACCAGTTTAGTAGCCCTTCTTTGAACTCTCTCTAAGGTATCAATATCCTTTTGAAGATAGGGTCTCCAGTACTGTGTACAGTACTCCAAGTGAGGTCTCACCAGTGTTCTGTACAATGGCATGAGCACTTCCCTCTTTCTACTGCTAATACCTCTCCCTATACAACCAAGCATTCTGCTAGCATTTCCTGCTGCTCTATTATTTTCCTCTATTTATTGTCTGCCTACCTTTAAGTCATCAGAAATAATCACCCCTAAATCCCTTTCCTCAGATGTTGAGGTTAGGACTCTATCAAATATTCTATCAAATATTCTGTACTCTGCCCTTGGGTTTTTACGTCCAAGATGCATTATCTTGCACTTATCCACATTAAATGTCAGTTGCCACAACTCTGACCATTTTTCTAGTTTACCTAAATCATTTTCCATTTGGCTTATCCCTCCTGGAACATCAACCCTGTTATATATCTTAGTATCATCCGCAAAAAGACACACAATATTAAAGAGAATGGGTCCAAGTACAGATCCCTGAGGTACCCCACTGGTGACAAGCCCAAGCTTCGAATATACTCCATTGACTACAACCCTCTGTTGCCTGTCACTCAGCCACTGCCTTACCCATTCAACAATATTGGAATCCAAACTCAAAGATTGTAGTTTATTTATAAGCCTTCTATGTGCAACAGTGTCAAAAGCCTTACTGAAATCTAGGTAAGCAATGTCTACTGCACCACCCTGATCTATAATTTTAGTTACCCAATCAAAAAAATCAATAAGATTAGTTTGGCATGATCTCCCTGAAGTAAACCCATGTTGTCTCTGATCTTGAAATCCATGTGTTTTTAGATGTTCAACAATCCTATCCTTTAACATGGTTTCCATCACTTTCCCCACTACTGAAGTAAGGCTTACTGGCCTATAGTTGCCCGACTCCTCCCTATTACCTTTCTTGTGAATGGGCACAACATTCGCTAACTTCCAATCTTCTGGGACTACTCCTGTTATCAATGATTGGTTAAATAAATCTGTTAATGGTTTTGCTAGTACACCACTAAGCTCTTTTAATAGCTTTGGGTGTATTCCATCAGGTCCCATTGACTTATTTGTCTTTACTTTTGACAGTTGAAATAGAACCTCTTCCTCTGTAAACCCACGTGTAATAAATGACTCATTTATCCTTTTTCTTAACTGAGGTCCCTTTCCTTCATTTTCATCTGTAAATACCGAACAAAAATATTCATTGAGGCAGTCAGCTAGACCTTTATCCTCATCTACATACCTTCCTTCTTTTGTTTTTAATCTGACTAATCCTTGTTTTACTTTTCTTTTCTCATTTATATATCTAAAAAAAGTTTTGTCCCCCTTTTTTACTGACTGTGCTATTTTCTCTTCTGTGTGTGATTTGGAAGCTCTTATAACTTGTTTAGCCTCTTTCTGCCTAATCTTATAGGTCATTCTGTCTTCCTCACTCTGGGTTTTTTTATAATTACTAAATGTTAACTTTTTGTTTTTTACTATTTTGGCCACATCTGCGGAGTACCACAGTGGTTTCTTGAATTTTTTGCTTTTACTGACAAGCCTAATGCAATTTTCTGTTGCCTTCAGTAGTGCAACTTTTAAATAATCCCATTTCTTTTGGACTCCATTTAAATTGCTCCAGTCTGATAATGACTCCTTTACACATATTCTAATTTTAGAAAAGTCTGTTTTTCTAAAGTCTAAAACTTTTGTTTTTGTGTGGTGTGACTCAGTCACTGTTCTTATATTAAACCACACTGACTGATGATCAATGGATCCTAAACTTTCACCTACAGTAATATCTGATACCAAATCTCCATTTGTTAACACTAAATCTAGTATGGCCTCTTTACGAGTTGGCTCCTCAACGACTTGTTTTAGAGACAATCCCAGTAGGGAGTTTAGAATATGTGTGCTCCTGGCACAAGTAGCTATTTTTGTTTTCCAATTCACATCAGGAAGATTAAAGTCACCCATGATGATAACTTCCCCCTTCATTGTCATTTTAGCAAACAGACTCTATGTTCGCCTCACTAACCTTTATTAGGCTAGATTTTATGCTATCCTTTACATACAGTGCCACCCCTCCCCCTTTCTTGCCTTCCCTGTCTTTTCTATATAAAGAGTACCCTGGTATTGCTATGTCCCAGTCATTTTTCTCATTATACCATGTCTCAGTAACAGCGACTAAATCTACACTATCAGTTGCCATTATTGCCACAAGTTCATGGATCTTATTCCCTAAACTGCGAGCATTTGTAGACATGACTCTAAGCTTATCATTTTTTAACACACTTGCTACAGGCACCTTCTGTCCTTGTTTTGGGGGACAATTGGATTGATGTTTTATCACCCTTTTGCCCCCCCCCCCCCTCCTAGTTTAAATACATCCTAGCAAAACCTCTGAACTGCTCACTGAGAACATTTGTTCCCTTTTGAGAAAGATGCAAACCATCTTTTTTGTACAGTTTATTTCCATTCCAAACAGAGGTACCATGAGCAATAAAGCCAAATCCTTGCTCCCGACACCATTCACCAAGCCACAAGTTAAAGTCCCTAATACGCAGCCGCCTGTCGTTCTGAGTGTTATGCACAGGCAGAACTTCAGAGAATGACAGTGTGGAAGCAACCTGCCGTATATCATTGGCAAAAACACTAAAAACTTCCTTAACCTCTGAAACCTCATTGCAAGCCAAGTCATTTGTCCCTAAATGGACAAGTACATCCAATGCCCCTTCCTGCTTTGCTTGCTTAACAATATTACAGATACGTCTCCTGTCTCTGTGAGCTGTAGCTCCAGGAAGACACCTCACAAGACCACCATTGTCCATCTCCACACCTCTTATGATGGAATCCCCCAACAACAACTGCTTTCTATTAGGCCTCACCATAGTCTTCAAGCCTCTCTGCACAACACCACTAGCCTCAGTGCCTCTCTGCACAACACCACTAGCCTCAGTGCCTCTCTGCACAACACCACTAGCCTCAGTGCCTCTCTGCACAACACCACTAGCCTCAGTGCCTCTCTGCACAACACCACTAGCCTCAGTGCCTCTCTGCACAACACCACTAGCCTCAGTGCCTCTCTGCACAACACCACTAGCCTCAGTGCCTCTCTGCACAACACCACTAGCCTCAGTGCCTCTCTGCACATTACCACTAGCCTCAGTGCCTCTCTGCACAACACCACTAGCCTCAGTGCCTCTCTGCACAACACCACTAGCCTCAGTGCCTCTCTGCACAACACCACTAGCCTCAGTGCCTCTCTGCACAACACCACTAGCCTCAGTGCCTCTCTGCACAACACCACTACACTCTGAAAGTACAGAAAATGAATTATGTAGAGCAACAGACTGTGCAATATGCCTTTTATCCACAACTCCAAGTCTACCAGATCCTACAGTAATCCATCTGCCATTCCTGGTATGTCTCTGTGGCAGTGGCTTTGCAGCAGTTCCAGCTTGAGTTTGTTTACCAGATAATTTACAAATCTCAGACTTCAAAAATACAATCTCCTGCCGCAAGATATAGAACGGTCTACAGATTAGACAACAACCAAACCTCCAAAAAGTGGAACGTGAAACAAATGCAAAGCAACTATTACACTGAACTAAGTCTGCCATTCCAATGAGGTGAATAAAAATTTAAATCAAACAAACCTTAACTTTGTATTTATCCTCCTGAATACCTCAGATTACCTCCAGTTTATCTCCAACCACAGACACTTAGAAGCAACACTTAGAAGAAGCAACCAAGCTCTATTAGCCAAGCTAATGACAACAGCCCTTATATACTCCTAAAATCACCTCCCACTAGGAATGTTTAACACCTGGGTAGGCCTCTGCTTATTAGCAAACAATAGCTAATTTATACAGCAATCAATAGCAAGCAGCTACCTAATCCAATCAAATGTTTTATAATTACCAACAGGAAATCAAACCTTGTGCAATCAGTAACCTTTTCCTACAGATGAATCTTACCTGTAACAGTAAAAAAGAAAACTCTTAGCACAACTCTTAGGCAGTTGAAGCTTCTGTAAAACTCTCCAGAATATCTCCAACCACAGACACTTAGAAGCAACACTTAGAAGAAGCAACCAAGCTCTATTAGCCAAGCTAATGACAACAGCCCTTATATACTCCTAAAATCACCTCCCACTAGGAATGTGTAACACCTGGGTAGGCCTCTGCTTATTAGCAAACAATAGCTAATTTACACAGCAATCAATAGCAAGCAGCTACCTAATCCAATCAAATGCCTTATAATTACCAACAGGAAATCAAACCTTGTGCAATCAGTAACCTTTTCCTACAGATGAATCTTACCAACAGGAAATCAGACCTTGTGCAATCAGTAACATTTTCCTACAGATGAATCTTACCTGTAACAGTAAAAAAGAAAACTCTTAGCACAACTCTTAGGCAGTTGAAGCTTCTGTAAAACTCTCCAGAATATCTCCAACCACAGACACTTAGAAGCAACACTTAGAAGAAGCAACCAAGCTCTATACATTGTAGAATTTGACACGTAGTATACTGTAAACAGAATAACAAGATTAATATGTATTACAAAATGCAATAATGGAGGTTAGGTGAAAAAAAAACATCAAAATATAAAATGTCAGATAAATATAGTTAATCATGTACATAAAACATTTTTTATTGGAAATTTCAGCATCTAAACAATCAATAAAATATTTAAATATAAAGCATACATGATGAAGACACTAAAAAAGTATGACATGTTTGTACTCTGATGCAGTTCAGTTACTCAAGAATAGCATCTCAATTTCCTTTTCATTATCAGAGCTGTCATTATAGTTATACACGTAGATTTGCCTGTAAATCCAGAACAGCACGGTGAGTGACAGTATCCTTGCATTATACACCATAATGCTTACATAAAAAGTGAAAAAGGCTGTGTCACCCAATTGCAAAATATTGGGTTAGGGACACAATGGTCAGTGAGGTGGTACCAGATCCACCATGGGCCTGTACCCTAGGTAGGTAAATATATTGGGTACTTATTACTGTTTTGGTCCTTCAAGAAGATCTTCAGTAGTGAATGAACATATGTCCAATTATTGGAGACTGTTATGAAAATAATAACAAGTATACAGTGAGAAATTATGCACAGTGCTCACAGTGTTCTTTGAAAGTATTCAATTGCTGTGTTGTTGATATTTCCGATGTTATCTAAATTTTCTTCAGAGATCGTTAACCCCTTAACGCCGTTACGGCGTTCTATGCCGTCGCGGCTTTAAAGGGCTTTAAAGCCGTTGCGGCGGCATAGAACGCCGTAACGGCTTGCAGCCCCAGGAGCAGAGGTGTACTCACCTCCACCGCGATCCTCTTCTGGGGGGCTGTCTGAGAGCCCAGGCAGCCCCCCTCCGGCAAATGAGGCCCCCGGGGGCCATGTGATCGCTCTCAAAGAGCGATCACATGGCCCCCTATAGCTGGCTATGGATCTGCCAGCAGGGGGACTGTCTAAAATATTAGAGAGTCCCCCTGCTGGTAGGTAGTGTAAAAAAAATAAATATATTAAAATGTTATAAAATAAATTAAATGCCTTTTTATATATATAATATATGTATATATATTATATATATAATATATATACATATTATATATATGTAACGTCATACGTAATGTATTTTAATATTAATATTAGTATATATATTAATATTAAAATACACTTAGAATGACGTTACATATATATAATATGTACCGTATATACTCGAGTATAAGCCGAGTTTTTCAGCCCATTTTTTGGGCTGAAAAACCCCAACTCGGCTTATACTCGAGTCAAGGTCTGTATTATGGCAATTTACATTGCCATAATACAGACTGGGGGAGAGGGGGGCTGGCAGAGATGTTACTTACCTCTCCTGCAGCTCCTGTCAGCTCTCTCCTCCTCCGCGCCGTCCGTTCAGCACCTCGGTCAGCTCCCAGTGTAAGTCTCGCGAGAGCCGCGGCTCTCGCGAGACTTACAGTGTGAGCTGATAGAAGGAGCTGCACGGACCGGCGCGGAGGAGGAGAGAGCTGACAGGAGCTGCAGAACAGGTAAGTTACAGCTCTGCCAGCCCCCCTCTCCCCCCCACTGAACTGCCACTGGACCACCAGGGAAGGAGAGCCCCCCTCCCTGCCATGTATCAAGCAGGGAGGGGGGACGAAAAAAAAATAAAATAAGAAATAATAATAATAATAAAAAAAAATAATAATAATAAAAAAATAAAATAAAAAAAAGGGGGTATAAGGACCACTATGGGAGGGAGGGGGTGGGATAAGGACCACTATGGGAGGGAGGGGGGTATAAGGACCGCTATGGGAGGGAGGGGGGGGATAAGGACCACTATTGGAGGGAGGGGGTGGGATAAGGACCACTATTGGAGGGAGGGGGTGGGATAAGGACCACTATGGGAGGGAGGGGGGTATAAGGACCGCTATGGGAGGGAGGGGGGGGATAAGGACCACTATGGGAGGGAGGGGGGGGATAAGGACCACTATGGGAGGGAGTGAGGGGGGGATAAGGACCACTATGAGAGGGAAGGGGGGGATAAGGACCACTATGGGAGGGAGGGGGGGGGATAAGGACCACTATGGGAGGGAGGGGGGGATAAGGACCACTATACCACTATGGAAGGGAGGGGGGGATAAGGACCACTATCGGAGGGAGGGGGTGGGATAAGGACCACTATGGGAGGGAGGGGGGGAGAAAAGGAACACTATGGGAGGGAGGGGGGGATAAGGACCACTATGGGAGGAAGGGAGGGGGGGGGATAAGGACCACTATGGGAGGGGGATAAGGACCACTATGGGAGGGAGGGGGGGGATAAGGACCACTAGGGGAGGGAGGGGGGGATAAGGACCACTAGGGGAGGGGAGGGGAGGGGGAAGTAAGGACCACTAGGGGAAGGGAGGGGGAAGTAAGGACCACTAGGGGAGGGGAGGGGGAAGTAAGGACCACTAGGGGAGGGGTGAGTCAGGACCACTGGAGGAGGGGGGTGAAGGAACACGGGGGTGGGGAGGTAAGGACCACTGAGGGAGGAGGAGGGGAGGTCAGGACATATGGGGGGGGCAAATATCCTTGCACCGGCCCTGCACACACTGCATTCATACACTGCATTCATACACACACTGCATTCATACACACACTGCACTCATACACACACACTGCACTCACACACACTGCATTCATACACACACACACTGCATTCATACACACACACACTGCACTCATACACACGCTGCACTCATACACACACACGCTGCACTCATACACACACACGCTGCACTCATACGCACACACTGCATTCATTATGCACACACTGTAAATAAATATTCAATTAATATATATTTTTTAGGATCTAATTTTATTTAGAAATTTACCAGTAGCTGCTGCATTTCCCACCCTAGTCTTATACTCGAGTCAATAAGTTTTCCCAGTTTTTTGGGGAAAAATTAGGGGCCTCGGCTTATATTCGGGTCGGCTTATACTCGAGTATATACGGTATATATATTATATATATAATATATCTACATATATATATTATATATATGAGAGTAGGACCTGCCAAAGATGGGGTACATTGACGTTGTGGCAGGCTTATGCAATGTATGATCATATAATGTAACTAAATCCCCATTTTTTTGCCTAGATTAGGTGTTTTTAAAAAAAACTTTTACAAACTAATAAAATCTGTCAACATTGAAGTTGCTGTTTAGTAGATAGGAGAGTGCGCTGGATCTTGTGTATTTATTGTATAATATGGCCCCCAGCAGCACCCCATTTAAGCATGTTTAGGTGAGTGCAACCATCCCCCCATGTTTCCTATATATATTTGGGAGTCTAGCCAACTCCTTGGTTCTGCACCCCTCCCTGTTACAGGTGCCTCATCTCAGGTCCCTATTTAGCCTTGTACTGCAGAGAGCCTCAGATGGAATTTTTTCCCAAGTAAGTGGTTAATCTCATAAGAGCAGACATTAGACTGTGAGAGTAGGACCTGCCAAAGATGGGGTACATTGACGTTGTGGCAGGCTTATGCAATGTATGATCATATAATGTAACTAAATCCCCATTTTTTTGCCTAGATTAGGTGTTTTTAAAAAAAACTTTTACAAACTAATAAAATCTGTCAACATTGAAGTTGCTGTTTAGTAGATAGGAGAGTGCGCTGGATCTTGTGTATTTATTGTATAATATGGCCCCCAGCAGCACCCCATTTAAGCATGTTTAGGTGAGTGCAACCATCCCCCCATGTTTCCTATATATATTTGGGAGTCTAGCCAACTCCTTGGTTCTGCACCCCTCCCTGTTACAGGTGCCTCATCTCAGGTCCCTATTTAGCCTTGTACTGCAGAGAGCCTCAGATGGAATTTTTTCCCAAGTAAGTGGTTAATCTCATAAGAGCAGACATTAGACTGTGAGAGTAGGACCTGCCAAAGATGGGGTACATTGACGTTGTGGCAGGCTTATGCAATGTATGATCATATAATGTAACTAAATCCCCATTTTTTTGCCTAGATTAGGTGTTTTTAAAAAAAACTTTTACAAACTAATAAAATCTGTCAACATTGAAGTTGCTGTTTAGTAGATAGGAGAGTGCGCTGGATCTTGTGTATTTATTGTATAATATGGCCCCCAGCAGCACCCCATTTAAGCATGTTTAGGTGAGTGCAACCATCCCCCCATGTTTCCTATATATATTTGGGAGTCTAGCCAACTCCTTGGTTCTGCACCCCTCCCTGTTACAGGTGCCTCATCTCAGGTCCCTATTTAGCCTTGTACTGCAGAGAGCCTCAGATGGAATTTTTTCCCAAGTAAGTGGTTAATCTCATAAGAGCAGACATTAGACTGTGAGAGTAGGACCTGCCAAAGATGGGGTACATTGACGTTGTGGCAGGCTTATGCAATGTATGATCATATAATGTAACTAAATCCCCATTTTTTTGCCTAGATTAGGTGTTTTTAAAAAAAACTTTTACAAACTAATAAAATCTGTCAACATTGAAGTTGCTGTTTAGTAGATAGGAGAGTGCGCTGGATCTTGTGTATTTATTGTATAATATGGCCCCCAGCAGCACCCCATTTAAGCATGTTTAGGTGAGTGCAACCATCCCCCCATGTTTCCTATATATATTTGGGAGTCTAGCCAACTCCTTGGTTCTGCACCCCTCCCTGTTACAGGTGCCTCATCTCAGGTCCCTATTTAGCCTTGTACTGCAGAGAGCCTCAGATGGAATTTTTTCCCAAGTAAGTGGTTAATCTCATAAGAGCAGACATTAGACTGTGAGAGTAGGACCTGCCAAAGATGGGGTACATTGACGTTGTGGCAGGCTTATGCAATGTATGATCATATAATGTAACTAAATCCCCATTTTTTTGCCTAGATTAGGTGTTTTTAAAAAAAACTTTTACAAACTAATAAAATCTGTCAACATTGAAGTTGCTGTTTAGTAGATAGGAGAGTGCGCTGGATCTTGTGTATTTATTGTATATATTATATATATATACGCATAATTACAATAATAAATAAATAAATTAATTAAATAAATAAATAAAATATTGAAACAAAATATAAAATAAATTATATATTCATATGTAATTTCATTCTAACTGTATTTTGTTATTAATATATATATATTGGAAACAGAATACACTTAGAATGACATTCTATATATATCTATCTATATATAAAATACAAATAACCGCAAATATATATATAGAGATAAATACATATAATTACATAAAAGATTACATTAGTATACACGTAGAATTTATATACCTATAAATGCATATATATTAAAATTCTACGTGTATATTTAAGTAATTTTTTAACATAATTATGTCATTTGATTAATTAAAATTTGATTGACATGCCTGACAACACAGGGAGAAAGTGCAGAGAATTTAATTCGCAAGCACTATATTAGACCCTGTAACTCTCCAAGACACCATAAAACCTGTACATAGGGGGTACTGTTTTACTCGGGAGACTTCGCTGAACTCAAATATTAGTGTTTAAAACTGGTAAATTGTATTACAACGATGATATTTTAAGTAAAAGTTACGTTTTTTTGCATTTTTTACAAACAAACGGCACTTTTATGGACTATATTATTGTTGTAATATGTTTTACTGTTTTAAAACACTAATATTTGTGTTTAGTGAAATCTCCCGAGAATAACAGTACCCCCCATGTACAGGTTTTATGGTGTTTTGGAAAGTTAGAGAGTCACATATAAGGCTTGCATTTCATTTTTTTGACATTGAAATTTGCCAGATTAGTTATGTTGCCTTTGAGACCGTATGGTAGCCCAGGAATAAGAATTACCCCCATGATGGCATACCATTTGCAAAAGTAGACAACCCAAGGTATTGCAAATGGGGTATGTCCAGTCATTTTTAGTAGCCACTTAGTCACAAACACTGGCCAAATATTAGTTTTTTGCTTTTTTCACACAAAAACAAATATGAACTTTGGCCAGTGTTTGTGACTAAGTGGCTACTAAAAAAACTAAACATACCCCACGTTCAATACCTTGGGTTGTCTACGTTTTCAAATGGTATGCCATTATGGGGGTAATTCTCATTCCTGGGCTACCACACCGTCTCAAAGGTAACATTACTAATCTGGCAAATTTCAATTTGAAAATGGAACGTTCTATATTTGACCCTGTAACTTTCCAAAACACCATAAAACCTGTTAATGGGGGGTACTGTTGTACTCGTGAGACATCACTGATTACAAATATGTGCATTTTGTTGCAGTAAAACCTAACAGTATTATGACATTTACAGCTAAAATGTGAGGCGGAACTACAAATTTAAAAAAAAAATTAACATTTCTCACAGTTTTTTTTTATTTTATTCATAATAAATTGTTTCATATACAAATATTTTATATGAAATGAAAGCCCTGTTTCTCCTGAACAAAATGATATATAATAAGTGTGGGTGCATTTAATATGAAAGAGGGGAACTACGGGTGAACAGACATATAGCGCAAATTCCAGTTTTTGTTTACGTTTTGTTTTGATCAGAACGTGTACTATTGACTCCGTCCTGAAGGGGTTAATATATGGAGAATATGAGAATCCTTTGTTTATACTTTGGGGGGATAAGGTTTTCAGCCGGTAAATCCAGAAGCATTCTCTTCTCCTCAGACGTTTGTCTAGATTCCCTCTTCGTTGATCCAATTTGACTAGTTCAATACCCATGAACTTTAGTACTGTTGGATCACCGTGGTGAGCATTCTTAACGTGCCTTGATTCGGGGGTCTCTATGTCTCTGGTGGTCTTTACTGAATTAATATGCTCCAGGATTCGTCTTTTAATTGGTCAAAAAGTTTTACCCACATATAGCATGTTGCACTGGCATGTAATCAAATATACCACACCGTGAGAGTTGCAGTTGAAGAAAGAGTATGGTGTAAACTTTTCTGTATGGGTGCTGTTATCAAAGTATTTCTAATTTTTGCAAATGAAGTTGCATGCTTTGCAGCGTCCGCATTTGTACATCTCTATCAGTTTATTAGACAGCCAGTGATGTTTTTGGAAAATGGCATTGTTCCAGGGACTCTTTGAGTTTTTTTTCCTCTTCTGCTATAATTGATGCACTAGATGGAATTACATGCTTCAGATGTTTAACCTGTTTAAGGAGAGGCCAACAACTGTTCATAATCGTTTTTACCTGGTCCCAGTCTGCATCAAATGTTGGCACACATCTGATTTATTTTTTGTCAGAGTTGGTAGGGGTAAATTGTCCTCTCTTATAAGGCTTTCTCTCTCTGTTAATAGAGCCCTATGGTATGCTCTCTTGAGGCACTTATTTGGATAGCCTTTAGATCTGAACATTGAAAACTTTAACATAAGAGCAAGAGAGCTACGTTCAATGTCAGAGCAATTTCGCCTGAGTCTTTGGTATTGACCGGTGGGAATATTTCTTTATTGATGGCCTGGGTGGACTGGGTGGACTGGTTGGTAACTCTCCTAGTTCAATAGGCTGTTTGTGGCCATACACCATAGTGCATGGTTGAACTGCCACCACTTAATGGCGGTCGTCAATCTCAGCGTAAGGAAGATTACATCTTTGGCTGCGCAAGATCAGTGGCAGCTACTTTACTTATCTGAATTAATGAAAATAGCAGTAGGTACTCAGGAAATTAACTTACACCAAGCATTGCGACTGGTAAAATCTAGTACTGCTCCAAGATAAAACAGATTAATGGGACCTAAGCACTGTGACTAACTCTAATACTAGCTCTAACACTAACCAATATCATAGGATACAGAATTGTAAAGTATGTATTGGGCAAAAATAATGACATCTTTGGGTTCTGGAGACATTCATAAAACAGTCAAACTTCAAATTTGAAGTATATTAAAATATTTTCAGAACGCCTTGATGGTATTACTTTCCCATAATACAAGGTTCACCATTTTGTGTCCTTAATATGCAGTATAAATGGGACTTGCATTGAATTTATTCAAGATACCAGTCTGTGCCTACCTTTTTCTTAACTAGAAATTGTGCAAGAGGCATAAGGAAATGAACCATATTTTTCTATGTCTAGGTATTTAACTTACTTTTCACAGTGACTATCATGGGGTTAAGGGAACATGCATCACTTGACAAATATTGAAAACTAATAAACAAACTAAAATAAAGCAAGAAAACCATAAAAAATTATATAATAAACTTACTATAAACATGGTCAGACTCTCATCTAGGGGAGCTTCTTTAGCCTCTCCCCCTCCCCCCTTACACACCCTTCTCAGTTTCAGACCAGAACAACAATGACAGAAACCTGGTATCATTGTGCAGCAGGAGGAAAGAGAAACCTGACACCTTAATCAGACTCCCTCTCTTTTACCCCTGTCAGATGTTACAAGGTGAAGAAATCTGCCAACTGCACGTGTGTAAATCTGTCAGGCCTGCCGATTGAACTTTTCCTGCATTCCTAGGGATAGGACACTGATTGGGTAGATCAGTGTCCCCCATGGAGTGCATGTGCATCACATAAGAAAGAAGAAGCAGGTAAATATAAAATAAACATGTACCTGTTTTTTTCAGGCAGCAGAATGAGGGCAACTTTAACATTAAAAGCTAAAGCTTTGGCATGAGACAATTGTCTCAAAATGATGCATGTCACATTAATTTCTACTCATGTTAAATAGAGCCCTTGTTCATTAAACTCTGTTATAGATATTCCCATAGCTTTATTACAAAAACCTATTTTGCTTGTTCCATACAATAGCACATGATTCACAAAGTTCTCTAAACGCCATGGGTGCTGTATGCTTTAGAGATTTGCATAGCCTTTCAGATGCCTTTGAGAAAAACAAATTCATCCAAGACACTATCATACAAAAATATTTGTATTACGTTCTTTGGTGTTTTCCAGCTGACATAAACTCCTTGAAGCAAGCAATTGAGCATTTAAAGCAAGACATACCAGTTAAGATGTCTTTATAACAGCTTGAGCAATATGCATTCACCACAGGATTACCCAGATATTCTCAGTAAGGAATTTCAATGAAGTAAATCAATCCACTTACACAAGGTACATACATACTTAATAGATATACCACAGAGCAGTTTAGTTACAAAAAATGCATTTTTTCCCTCTCTGTATGCAGAAAATTTCTTGTGATCGTACAAATGAAATTGAATGAATCCCATTTGACTTGAGACTATGTCATACTTTATCGCCTATGCTGGATTTTTTTACATGAGGAAAGGAAAGGACCATTCATTTTGATTATGAAAGTATGCTGCTTTTTTTTTTTCAAAGGTAGACTCGATTTTTGGAAAAATAAGATTCAAAAACATCAGTCTGATTTTGCGTTCAACAATATTTGCTGCTTAAATGCAAGTATAATTTGAAGAAAACACACAAAATTATAATTTAAAAAAAGTTACAAAAGTCCCAAATCAGTGGACACTTTTAATTAAATAAAAGCTGTTAGTAGTTAGTACCACTCTAATGGACCTTAAAGTGTAAGCTCAACTGCCCCGTCCAGGCACACCTCAATTCTAAATGCTCAATAGTGTGTGTTCATATTTGTTTCTGTATTACACAACCATTATGCAGTGCTGCAACCCACCCTCTTTGTGTCCTTTTAAGGGATATTGAGTATATAGGGGTTCATAATAACACCCCTCTCTGTCTCATTAGAGGTGTGGCCTTTTAGCTGAAAGCAACAAGGTGAATTGTTAGTGTAGAACCAAAAGGTTTGCCTTGACGGGGCAGGTAGGCTTGAATTCTATTGTCCATTGTAGTAATGCTAAAACATCTTGTTATTTATATGTCCGTGGGGATTTAGAATAGTGTGCAGGTAACTTTTTCTTTTTTTTTTTATTGGGGTGGGGGGTGTTATTTTCTAAAGTGAGACTTCAAAGTGAATATCAACTTTAACGTCACAATTTGCGGACTAGTTAAATTCTTTACATCAGCTATGCCTTGAGCATGGTTACCCTGGTACTAAATTTGAAATGTATTTTGAATTCTCACCTTTGTAGTAACCTTCTTTATGTTTGTTCAGCTCCATTTTGTATTCATTGTACAACTCTCCTATTTAACCTTTGCTTCCATGTGTCTTGTTCTTGTAATTCCTACCCCTCCCCACTTCCTATCTTTATTGGTGTCCCATAACAAATAATTATTCTTTTTTTTTTCTTTCAATTTTCACATTATATTTCTTCTCAACAACTCTAAAATTATATTAATAATGTATTATTACCTGGGTTGGCAACACTAGTCTGATGAGCATTTTTATTTATATTTTTGCGCAGCGCTTTACAGCGGGTGGACGAACAGACATGTAGTTGTAACCAGACAAGTTGGACACACAGGAACAGAGGGGTTGAGGGCCCTGCTCAATGAGCTTACATGCTAGAGGGAGTGGGGTAAAGTGACACAAAAGGTAAGGATAGTATTAGACTAGTTACAGTTGCAAGAGAGGAAATATTAACAGTTTAATTGATACACTTATGAAGAAGTGTGTTTTTTTATGATTTTTTTGAAGGAGTGGAGACTGGGTGAGCATCTAACGGAGGAGGAAAGTGAGTTCCACAGGAATGGTGCAGCTCTGGAGAAGTCTTGAAGGCGAGCATCAGAGGTGGGAGTACGGACAGAAGAAAGACTCAAGTCTTCAACAGAGCGTAAGGGCCTAGATGGGACATACTTGTGTATTAGAGAGGATAGATAGGTGGGAGCAGCAGTATGTAGTGATTTGAAAGCAAGAACCAGAATTTTAAATTGAGCCCTATATCTTACAGGAAGCCAATGTAGGGACTGACAGAAGGGTGAGGCGGGCGAGGTGCGGGCGGTCAGGAAGATGAGCCTCGCTGACGCATTCATTATAGACTGTAACGGTGCAGGTTGGGAACACGTAAGACCACTGAGAAGTGGATTACAGTATTCAAGGCGAGAAAGGACAATGGAATGGACCAGCACCTTAGTCGCATCAGGCGTTAAGTAGGGTCGGATGCGCGCAATGTTTTTGAAATGGAAACAACAGGATTTGGCAATAGACTGAACATGAGGTGTGAAGGAGAGGTCGGAGTCAAAGAGAACACCTATGCAGATCACGCCCGCTTCACAGTGACATACCAAACTCCCCGTTTAACGCACCGCAAACAACCGTAAACAGTCCATTTGCACAACCGCAAACTCCCCATTTGCACAAGGTTGGATACCAAGCTAGCCATGTCCCGTTCCTTGTCCTCACTGATGTCATTGAAGGTCTCTTCCTCCACCCAGCCACGTACAACACCAAGGGTCCCCGAAAGGTGACAACAAGCCCCCTGTATTTTTTTTTTTAAATGTACACTACTGTTGCACCAGATATGAGTTGCACTGGTGTGACACTGTGCCCTGGCAGGCCCTGAAACGCACACATGTGAAGGAAACTGACTGCTATTATATTACAGTCAAAAAAGTTTTTTTTTTTTTAAATGCAAGCTATTGTGACACCAGATATGAGTGGTGGCACTGGGCAAGTGGGCACAGTATACGCTGTGAGCCTGACACACACGCTGGCAGGCAGGCAACTGCAATTAGATTACACAGTAAAAAAAAAAAAGCAGACTGATGTTCTAGCCCTAAAATGGGCTTTTTGGGGTGCTGTCCTTAAAGCAGAGATCAGATGAGTCCTTCAGGACTGTAGTGGACACTGAATACACTAGCCTAGCTATCGATTTCCCTATTAAATCAGCAGCAGCTACACTGTCCCTCCTCTCACTAAGAATGCAGCTTCCGGGGGGCGGGGCCTAGCTGTCATGGAGGAAAGACGCACTTCGTGTGAGCTCCCTCAATATCTCACTTTAAGCAGCTATCAACAAGCGAATTTCACCCCAGAAGGGGATGACCCAGCAATGTTGCTCCTACCTGACCGACCCGACATGCTTAATAGTGGTCAGCAACTCGACAGAGTCTTACTTACCTCTGCATGGCAAGTGTGGCCTGGTGCTCACCGGGCGGGAGAGGCGACCGATCTCCCGATCCTGGGATGCCCAGGAGCAGATACTTCCCGGCAGGAGCTCCGTTACCCCCGCTCGGACCGGTGGGGGTTATCCTGGTCCACGCCTGAGAGGCTGTCTGGAGCTAATGGACGCAAAGAGCACAGCCGCCCAGGCTGACATACTCATCTGCGACTCTCCCAATATGAAGGCAGCCACGTGTCCTCCTGGTACCAGCAAAGCATGGCAGGATATTGAGTCTAAGTTGGACAGACTCGACCACCCGACAAAACAAGCTTCCACCACCTCAAGCCGCGAACCCGGCACTCAGCCAGAGACTTTCCTTTGTTGTTCCAGGTATCAGGGACTCCCAGGGTCTGCACCTGGCACCCAGAAGGGATCGGATGAGCACAAGCAGTAAACATCAGCCTGCCAAGCATGTCCCACTATAGCCGATCCTCCACACCATGCCTTTGATCACATGAACTGCTCTCTGCACATTAACTAATCGTAAAGTAGCAAGCGTTTAAACATGTCATTATTTCGCCTCATAAAGAGTTTATTGTCGTAGTTCCTTATATGCCTTTACCTTAACCATTCATGTATTATGTTATTCACTAGTCTCATCTCATGGGGCGACTCACACTTGATTTATAACTAGTGGTGGAGCTGCTGATATAAATACACAGTTGATAACGTGCAAGCTACACCCTAAACATGACAGCCATCTTTCACAACAATGTACTGCTATATACTCATACCCTCAGTGCAACTAGCCATGATATACGCACGTTCAGCCTAGCATGCTCAAATATAACACACTTCTATCTAAAAAAAACAAAAACGAAAAAAAAAGAATGCAGCTTCCGAATGTATCTAAAATGGATGCTGTCCAGGAGGTGGGATGGTCTGCGAGGGAGGGTCTGCTGCTGATTTGCTGGAATGTGTCTGCTGACTGTGAGGTACAGGGTTGAAGTTTACTCAATGATGACGAATAGGGGGAGAACCGAACATCGCAGATGTTCGCCCGCCGTGGCGAACAAGCTATGTTCGCCAGGAACTATTCACCAGCGAACTATTCGGGACATCTCTAAACATCAACCCTGTCCTGTCGTTTTAAAACTGCATTGGGATTAAGTTAAAACGCAAGAAGCACCTGAACTAAATTGAACTGCACATAATACAAATTCTATGATCGTGAGGACAACCTCCAAGAACCATCTCAAAAGGAGAGACACAGCTCACAGTGAAATAATTGCTAATGTGACTTACAGTGGTATTTCACAAGGAACTAAAGATCATTAAAAAAAAAAAAAACGATTATACATGAGAAAGATGTGATTGGACTATTTCAAATCCTAATAATGGACTCAACGATGATGGTAAAGCATGCTGGAATCAGAAAAAGACGGGGCAGATGCTTGTGAAAGACTTTGGAAGTACCTATGAAGGTGATGCCAGAAAAGACTTTGCCATATAGTTTATCATTGAATGACTACCGCAAACAGCCTTCTTATGCTGAAAAGAAGTGCTCTGCTAATTCTGGACATTGCTATTATGTTTCTAGAAAGAAGATGACCGGAAGAATAAATAAAGGCTGATAACTGTCAACACCCAGCTGTTTCTCAACATGGAACAGGGTACTGAGAATACCTGATTGACTATCAAACACCTCACAGTACAAGACACAGATTGCTATCTACAACTCGGAAAAAAGTGGTTAATAAGAAGTAGCAGAAGAATAGGAATATAGATTTCCTCCTGGAGTGAGAAACCATACTGGAACCATATTCTGTAATAATGAACTTTACAATGACATTTGGTGGCACGTGAATTTGAATTCATAAGATACACATCAATTAACGAAAGAAACCTTGATGCAATTAATAAATAATAACAAGCCCGGCCTACTAAGAACAGGTGCCCTGCCAAGAGAATGGAATATAAAAGGCCAGCAAAACCTGTCAGAAACCTGACATCATGGGACACTTATGGTGTATTATGGGTACGAAAGAAGCTCTACTTATTATGTAGATACCTGCAAAGCAAGGTACTCCTGTACACATAGACATTGATACAACAAGGAATTTGTAATGGTTCTATTGCAGATGTGATCTACCGATGCACTCCTTGCTCTTTTGGTATAACTGTACCAATCAAACTTAAATGACTCCATAGAATTATAGACAAAGGATTCTTGCTATATTCTGGACTTCAAGGAATGTGGAGTATGGACAGAAAAAAATATAATTACTAAAGCAATCATGCTATTTTTTTCCATGTATCAGAAATGTGTCAGTGACAATATGTAATATAATACAGATACTATATTTAAAGGACCACTCTAGGCACCCAGACCACTTCAGCTTAATGAAGTGGTATGGGTGCCAGGTCCAGCTAGGGTTAACCCATTTTTTTTATAAACATAGCAGTTTCAGAGAAACTGCTATGTTTATTAATGGGTTAAGCCTTCCCCCTAATCCTCTAGTGGCTGTCTCATTGACAGCCGCTAGAGGCGCTTGCGTGATTCTCACTGTGAAAATCACAGTGAGAGCACGCAAGCGTCCATAGGTAAGCATTGTAAATGCTTTCCTATGCAACCGGCTGAATGCGCGCGCAGCTCTTGCCGCGCGTGCGCATTCAGCCGACGGGGCGGAGAGGAGGCGGAGAGGAGGAGGAGAGCTCCCCGCCCAGCGCTGGAAAAAGGTAAGTTTTACCCTCTTTCCCCTTTCCAGAGCCGGGCGGGAGGGGGACCCTGAGGGTGGGGGCACCCTCAAGGCAATCTAGTGCCAGGAAAACGAGTATGTTTTCCTGGCACTAGAGTGGTCCTTTAATGGTATAGAATAAACACATCATTTGTTAATTGCAAATGTGGTCTTTGTGAGTATCTGAAATGTAATTGAAAATGATTGCTAAAATGCCATATGCAGCTGTTGTCTGGCCTACAAATAAATATATTAGACATAAAGTATAAGAGCATAGCAGCTGATTATCCAGATGAATGTACATCAATGCCTGTGTCTTGCAGCAAAAGGAAAAAGCTAAACAAAGCAGATTCCTTTATATCTACTGGACATTTACTTGTAGATTAAATCCAAGCAGTGGCCAGATTATCTGATTTTAACAATGTATCTTTACATAATTGAATCATGATAGTTAAAGATCATATGATTACAATAACAACTGCAATAAGGAATAATGTCGTAACCTTAGAAGAAAATGTAACATGTTTTTATTAAATCATAAACTGCTTGGCATTCATTTAAATTTGCAGAGTGGTATGATTAATATAATGTAAGTAATGTAAGCGAAGTACTTCAACGGTTAGGATTTAACGAAACTTTACTTCACTTATCACAAACCTTTATTTACAATGATAAACATGTTCAGTCAATGGAAGGTAAAAGAGTATTATGGATTAACCCTTCCAGGTGATATACATGAAGAATTTGGAAACTGATTACTTAGGTCACCTATCGCGAACAGGTGAAAAGATGTCAAATATATAAATTCAACATCTATATCACTATATGTATATATATTAAAATACATGTGATCAAATATTTTATTTATCTGTTTTTCAAATACCAAGAAAATGTTATTTGGTTTGTGATGATTAAAGGTACATATACCTTGTGGTAATGACCCTTCCACATCTATTGATTGTTTAATCAATAAATCATACATATTATTATTAATTCATATTCAGATATCGGATTCAGATATTTAATATTATTTAAAAAAAAAAAAAGGGTTAAGCCACTTATACAAAGGTAGAGTTAAAATATAAATACCTTCAATATTTTATCTAAGTGCTTTCTTAACTCACTTTTAAGAAATAATAAATAAAAAAATAAAAAATTAAATCATCTTTAGCTACACCCAACAGCCGCTGGAAAATATACTTAAACAAATAAGATTCACATCGTTAAGCATCCAATCTCACGAACGTGACTTTCCACAATGGCTGTCAGATCTTGATAAAAATGTTTTTAAGACAATTTTTGGGGTGTTTCTGGTATGTTAAGCAACTAATAACTGTAGTTATTATATTTCCTAATTATAACTTAGGGAATACGTTGTCTTCTCCCTAACAGGACATAGAAAGATAAATAAATGTCATGTTTCCTGTTATCAACTCTTCTAAACAGATTGAGAGATTTTGAATAACATTTTTTAACATTTAAAGCGAATGTAATTTTACATACTATTGTAAACAAACTTTGCTGCTTCAAATTATCCTTATACATCTAAATCATATACAAGGGTGTTTATCTCTAAAACAAAACACTAGAAGGATTAACTATGTTACTATTTCATCTATCATTCTTATACAAAGTATAGCAAATGTAAAGATGTTTCCACAGATTTTACCTGTTAACATTTTTAGCACAACAGCACCTAATGTCGTTATATGTCTATCAGTGAGACGTAGAGATGTTACCAAGATTCCAACACAGCAAAAAGAGGCGTTCTTGAGATACCACTTTGATTGCTGTATCAACATAACATGTACCAGAATGGGAACCATGTCACTTAAGACAATGTCTTGAATATGCTATCAATTAATTTATTCCATAAAAGAGTATCAGAGAGTATCCAATCTATACACATCATAAACTGTGTAAAAATGTTTCATGAAAAAAAAACAAGCAAAGACAAAAGACAAAGACAAATATCAACACCATCACCACGGTGATAACAGATGATGCTGATTCAATATCTGCAGCCAATTCTAGCCAGGTATTTGGATAACTGGACTCTACAACTAATACTATACAACTAATACCCGGGTATTCTACAAACACAAGCTCCAGCAATGTATCTAAGGAATGTATACTTCTACAGGCTTTTAAAGACTTTGGATTACAAATACAATTGCTACTTTGAACTTTGGATTACAATTCCTATCAGGATCCATCCAAAACTATCTTACTCTGGAACCTGATGTTCTTTTCAAAAGCTTTGCTCATTTTAATCAACCACCTTTACATGCAAAGATCACACTACGGATGTTTTACCGTTACAACAAGGATCAAAGATGCTAGGAGCATAAAAACCTAAAGACTGTTGGAGAACTATGGTTTACTAATTTAAGGAAGAAATGCTCTACAATGCCCACAGTTTAATGGAGAGGGTGTTATGGGCAGATGCAAATATTGTATTTCTCAAAATGTGTATTTTGTCTTTAAGAGATATTAACTGACAAGTTGCTAGAAATGGAACATATTGTTTTTCATACATGTTTCTTTAAGCAATAACCTTTTACCTACTTTCAGTGAATAATATGTTTATGCCATTTTGTCCCAGATGAAATACAATAACAATAATGCATAAACAAGCTTCAAGGCAATGCTACGACTCTTTCAGTACATAATATACTGTGTTAACCCTAAATAGATAAAGATGTTCAGACTTTAAGATTCCATCTTGACCTAAGTCAGGGAATTTGCCATGACGTGTGCACCCTTTAGTTATGGCCTTGTATTTTTGCCAAGTTAAGGAAGGTCCTAAAATTAATAAAAGTAAAATAAGGCTGACATGATGACATGTTCAGGAGGGTATGCTATTCTATTAATGATATTTGCAAGCATATAGTTTAATCTTATAAACTCTGCTATAAATTATTGTAATTGATTTTAAATGTCTATATTTAGATTTTTACTTAATAAAATATCTAAAAGAGAAAACGTTATTGCTTCCAAGACAATCCTAATTTGATATTGTATTCTTAATTATTTATATATTTTAAATAGAGGATCTCTTACTAACTATATAATATCATGGATAAAGATATCTGTATGGTTAGCCGTTCTATGCTTTAAGACGTTATGGTGGTAAATAAGAGAACCAGCCACAGTTACACCATTGTTGGAGATGTATTGTATTTAGTAGCAGCATGAGACGCTACATTTGCCTTTTTTCATATACACTCTTAGACGTGTGAATATATTCATCTCAGTCTTTTGACATTTAGATGTAAACAATTACATGCTTATTAAGTGACATTTAATGCGACAGTTTCTGAGTTTCAACAAGTCCACTTGAAATAACATCGTAAATCAGAAACACAGCTACGGAGGATGAAAAAAACATCACATTAAACCTGTATGAACCTATCATGTCCGTATTGCTGCTGTTAGTTCAGTATAACCGAGTGCAACATTTTCAAATGATAGGACCATTGAACCTATAATCAGTTCCGATGAGTACAAGGATTTGATTGCTGACTGCCTACTCCCTCTC
Source organism: Pelobates fuscus (assembly GCF_036172605.1). Classification (NCBI taxonomy): domain Eukaryota; kingdom Metazoa; phylum Chordata; class Amphibia; order Anura; family Pelobatidae; genus Pelobates; species Pelobates fuscus. The sequence goes on along the minus strand of NC_086321.1, from coordinate 23,089,321 downwards.
ACCGTTTGTATTCTGTGCATAGGAAACTCTGTGTCTTTTTAATTTTTCTACTAACCAGTGAGTGACCTGAAAAAATATTATTTTTCTTTTAGTAGCATTCAACCCCTAAAGTTTATATTGCATTGGACACATCAATGTTTTACTCTTGAAATAATGTTTCCTAAACATAGGTATTAAGAATAATGTTCTGGTATGCCTTTATGTTGTGTTGATAAACCATTATTGTCACAGTCTATTTTCTCAAATATATATTTCATCTGTTATCTTTTTTATGATAAAATGTCATCACTTTCTAGTGTAACAAAACACAGACAATCATACAGAGGTATATAATGTGAACCGATTAATCTCAGAAATGTGCATATGAGTTAATTAGTTTGAACCACAGCCATGATAACAAACACTATGAAAAATGAACTTTTGGCAAGATAACATCCTATAACGTGGCATTTAAAAAGATAAATAACAGATACAAATATTTTAATATAAAGGAAACAGATGAAAAATATTATTAACAGCAAAACGATGACAATATATAATATTAGCGAGAAACAGATGTTTCCTCTATGCATAGGGGGTTTTTGCCAATTTCTAACTGTGAACTATAATTGCATAATTTATTGTGTTATTTTTGTTTATTTTCCAAATGATCTATATATTTTGCAATCACAGTTTTACTCATGATCAAACAAAATTGAACATAAAATTATTGATTTTTTATAACTCACAATTGGTTGTAATGTAATAATATTTTGTGGTTTCGTGAATAACCCTAGCTGTATTTAAATGCAAAGGAACCCTCAGAGCACCATAACCACTACAGTTAATTATAGGGGTTATGTTACTAGGACTGCCTTGGCCACTCTCACAGGGTAAACAGTCAAACAATTTGCACCAGTCACTATCTCCATTGAGTTGAGCTTTCTTTAGCTCTCCTAGACTAAGACCTGCTGTACAGAAATAGCTCATTGGCTTAGAGAATCAGTTGATTGCTCTAAGCCAATTAGTTAAGCTTTGTACTGCTGGGCTAGATCAGAGTAGAGAACCTCCGGCCTCAATGGAGTAAGTGACCGATACCCTTCCCAGGTAAGTGGCAATATCAGTAAAGCAATTGCTTTGACTACTTACATTTTGGGAGAACCAGGGTACTACTGAATGTTGTATGTGGTTATGGTGCTGAAAGTGTTCCATTAAGGTACCCTTACAGAAATTTAAATAATGTTATATTCTGAGATGATAATTGTTTGAGATCATGTAAAAAGCTCCATAGTTCAGTGTGCTCTCTTAGGTTTTAATAAAGGTTTAGGAAGAGAACACCTGAGCCTTATGGTTGATCATCAAAATCTAAATTTGTAAACATTCGGCATTCAAGATGTGTGTCAATTATTATTTTTTTTTTAATGGCAGATGTTAATTAGAAGTGAATTCAAGGGACCTAAAGTTCATGAAAGTACTAGCAAGATACAATCAAAACAGCATAATGCGAATAAGTCGGTCCTTCTCATTTTTCTGTGTTATTGTTACAAAATTAAATTAAAACCCTTGTTCACTAAATGTATGTCCTTTGAAAGAAAAACATATGCTATAAGGTATAATCAATAAAATCTGATGAATTAAAGAACACTTTTACATTGGCATATATTGTTCTTTTCTTGATCTGGGGTTTAGCTAGAGCTTGTTCTTTATGTTTCATTTTATCTTTGAAATATAAGTGATGTAAAGGAGTTTCCTACTGTATATCAAAGGTCTAGAGCTTGTTGATTGAGGGTTCTTGATACGTGAAATCTATATTTTGTTATCAATAACTCTGCGGTATGTGCGTTGAGCTGGAGCAACATATTGATCATCCTGTTTTGGATTCCTTAAAAAGAATAAGATGATGATGATGGCTTGCAATTTGGTCTTTCATTTTGCTTTCGGGCTACATGAATGTCAGTGATATATCAATGGGAATACAGCTACTTATTTGATGCATTTCTGGAAAAGAATGAATATTAAAAAGTCCTTCTTGCTACAGTCTGCATGCTGACATGATGTTTGGTTCTTGTGTGTAGACCATGTTCACTGACTATGTATGAACAACAAGAGAAAGTAGACATATATGAGGGTAGAATGCCAAAGTCTGGCCATATCCTTTAAACATTAGTTTATCATTATCGGATTGAGTAGGTCAAACAACGACCTATGTCTTGAAGTATTAAAGCTACACTTTTGCTATCATCCAGGTGATACTGTATGTTGTCCTAAATGTTAACCATCACGCCTTCATTGACTTGTTTTTATCTGACAGCTGTTTGAAAGATGTTGATGGAAAAAAACCTTCACTTTTTAGAGGAACAGAGTTGGTCTAATCTTTGAAAACAAAATAAAAATGCAATGAATAAAAAATCACTATTGACGATTAATGATCTAGTTTTATAATAATTATGTTTGTTCAAGTGTCGCAATAATTTTCATTTTTCAAATGGAAAAAAACTATGGCTGAATTTTGGAAACTATACAGAACATTTCTATATCAGTTGCGGTTTTTATTACTAGTGAATAATGTGCTGCCACTATCTAAGATTAGGAATGTAGTTTTAGAGCAGAATTTCCTGATATTCCAAAGATATGGTCTCCAGATGCAATCTCCACATCGCCACATCGCCACATCGCATACCATTTCTTTCTTTTAATGTTTTTTTATTGCATGATTGCATTATTAAAACAGATGTACTTATTCCGTGTACAGATTTTTCGTTAATGTGCCACGTCCTTGATAGTAACAAGGTGTTTAATAAATATTTCATATCTTATGAAAATGTTATGTAGCATTATCTCCGTTTTATTGTTATAGAATTTCTGCACCCATTAATAATTTTACAGGTTTTGTCAGAATAAAGTTTACTTAGAGCTAGATAATTATCTTGTTAGTGTAGATATACAAAAAGTTTGTTAAAGTTCATGATTCTCGCAAATTTGCCTTGCATCAGAGTTTGCCACAGCTGACAAAAAATAGAAAGATAAAACATATTTTTTTTTTTTTTTTACGACAGACCACCACTTAGCAATTCCTAAACTCTATATTTTCTGCCACTATGATTCAACATGTTGACCCTATAAGAAGTCAATGAGCAAATTCTGTATTGTATATATATATTGCTGGATGGTGAAAGAATATAACATATTCATAAATCGTCAGTAACTTATGAATATTGAAATTGACATCCACAAGGAAAAAAATAACATCTGCTCCTCTTCCCAAAGAAAATTAAAAAAATAAATGAATAAATAAATAAATAAATAAATAAATGATTTTGCCCTTTAGAAATGTTTTGCTTAGAACAAGAATATTATGTTGTGAAAAAAAATACTTAAAATTATAAAATGTTTTTATAAAATAAAGTAGCGATAGTTTATTCTATTGCTCCCCATTTCCAAGCTGATTGCTAACCTGCCAAGAATAACAACATTAATGGGGAAAAGAGGCTTTTATATTTCACCACTTCATATATTTATTTCACAAATTGGCATTACAAAGAAAATAAACAATTTATTAAAATACAAATAAAAGGAAATATACCAAAATAAAAAAAAATATCAAAAATGCTGATGGTGAAATGCAAATTATAATTATTATCATTAATATTATTATTATTTAACCCCTTAAGGACACATGACATGTGTGACATGTCATGATTCCCTTTTATTCCGGAAGTTAGCTCCTTAGAGAAACACAGGTTCATGTTGGAGTAAGCATCCTAGATTGTTTCCTGCAATCTTTTTTGCAAGTAGCAGGAGGGAGTTACCAGCTACCGCCAACTACTACTTAGCAAGTGTTTTCCAACTGGTTTCCAACCCTCTTTAATGGCTGTGGCTAAAACTTAACGCCAGCATCTGGTCTGGTGTAAATAAGTTAGCAGCTAAGTCCCTATACATCCTATTTAAAAAAAAAAAGTATTGTTCCAACTGTAGAGGTAAGTTTGATTGGGCATCCACTACTTACTTGCCACTACTGGCAACACAAGGTGAAGTATGCATGTTCAGGGGAGTGTTTCTGTGTTTTACCAGCAATTGGTTGGTATTTATAGTAACAGCCATTGTTAGCGACAGGGCCGGCGTATCCATAAGGCATCACAGGCAGCCGCCTTACTGTGCCAGAACAGGGTGGCGCAAAAATCCAATATTCCTTGCCAATGGCTAGGGATTTTTCAACCTACCTCGCTCTCCCTGCAGCCAGCACTCAGCAGCCAGTGATGTCAACCAGCCCTTTCTGATGATGTCAGAAAGAGGGCATGACTACCACTGTTCCTCTGCCAGACTCCACAGCGGAGCGCCATCCTCCTGACATCATCAGAAGGAGCTGTCTGACTTTACTGGCTGCTGTGTGCTGGCTAAGGGCTTCAGCTCCTGGCCCATCTGACCACCAGGGATACGGTTTCCCCTTTCCTTGTCCAAGGTAAGCCTCAGGGAGGGGGAATACACTTTCGTTGTTTTTTTTATAATAAAAAAAGTCAAGCAGCCCCTGGCCCCCTCTACAGCCCCTGTGCCCCCTATGAGCCCCTGCCCACCTCCCAGCCTTTGTCTCCCCTTCAACAGCCCCTGTCCCCTCCTTCTACAGCTCCTGTTCCCCCTTCTACAACTCCACTCCCCCACCTCTACAGCCAGTGGCGGCTCTAGACTTGGCGAGGCCTTAGGCAAAACTCAAACATGAGGCCCCCACTAACACCATTAGTAAAAAAAAAAAATAGCGGTTGACTTGTGTGTGTATAAGAAGCTGTACATATATTAAAGGGTAGGCTTGCAGCTTTTGATATAGAGAGCTCGTCTCTGTATTCATCGTTCAGAGGCTTGCATTGTCGCAGCTCACTGTGCCGCAGCATTGTTAGCTCTCTTACTGTAGTTATGTCATAGTTTTAAATAAACAAATGTAAATGTGCAATTATGCTAATTGTTTACACTCGATTGTGGGGTATGGCTGCATAGCCTAGCAGTTGTGTATACATAAGTGCTGGTTTGAAGGGGTTATTGGAAACAAAAATAAAAATTTCGGTTATACTTTTAAAAAAGTCAGTCACAATGTGTATTTATATGACTGTGTGTTTCTGAGTGTGTCATGCATTGTCTATCTGTGTGCCTGAGAGTGTGTGTCTGACAATGAATATCCTGTATTTGTATGTGTTTCTCTGAGCATGTGTATATTTGTATAGGTGCAAACAAAATGTAGAATAAAGCTAGAGCTCTATAACACAAAACACATATATAGTGTAACACTGTAATAAATATGTAAATGCACTGAAATAGGTAACACCCACAGGATAGAAAGAAATAAACCACCCAAAGATGCCTCCTCCGATGAGAATGGGAGGCTAAATCAGACCCTCTTTCCTCTTGTGATGATACCGCAGTCTGAAGAAGCTGGACTCAGGATTGATGGATGAATCAATTCTGCTTTATTAGAAAAATGATAAAAGCACAGTGTAAAGTGGTGCTGTACCAGGTCCTATGCGTTTCATCTGAGAAGGACTTCTTCAGGGATCTCCTGGTAGTCTAAGCCACCAAATAGAATACAAACAGCAAGTATAAAAATCCAAAAGTTGTCAAACAAGCAGAGGAGCTGATTTAGCCCTCGGGTGATATATTTCCTTCTATCCTGTGAGTTTTACCTATTCCAGCGCATTTACATATTTATTACAGTGTTACACTATATATGTTGTAAATCTACAGCTGTATTCTCCATTTTGTTTGCACCTATACTGTATTTAAAGGGATACTGTATTTAAAGGAATACTTGGGATATCCCTGGAGGAAGATGTCACCACTATCCATAGTGTTCTTTTTTCACTACCCTATTAATTTTAGGTGTGGGTGATATTATTTTCTGTGTACATGTGTATGTGTGTGGGGCAGCTGCTTGCAGTGTTTTGTGTTTTGCTTTCTCCCTGGTGGTCTGTGGGCTAGCTCTCCGTTCTGCAGCTCTGCTGAGTGCAAGCTGCAGACCACGTAGTAAGTATCTCGCGATCTCCAGTCAGAGCATTGCTGTGGTAACCTGTGGCAATGTTCTGATTGGCTGGAGATCGGTAGACACTTCACTCTGCAGATCTGCACCCAGCAGAACTGCAGACTGAATGTAGTGCTGGCTCTCGATCAGGGCAGACCAAGCAGAGAGGCCACACACCCAGCGGCATAAAGGGGAAGCCGCTGGGCCCCCTCCTGTGTCTGTTTTTTGATCACTGACCAAGGACCCGACACAGTCTGCCCTATGGTAAATCACCTAATTAGAGAGCCCCCTCAGCCCTTGTGCCCCTTCTCAGCCCTTGTGCCCCTGTCCCCCCCTCTACAGGCCATATCCCTCTTCTACAGCCTCTGTTTCCCCTCTACAGTCCCTGCCCCCCTTCTCTACAGCCCCTGTCCCCTGCCTCTACAGGCCCTGTCCCCCTCCACAGCCCCAGTCCCCACGACCCCTGTACCCACCCTCCACTGTCCCTTCCCCCCTCTACAGCCCCAGTTCCCCCTTCTACAGCCCCTGTCCCCCTCCTTTACAGCCCCTGTCTCTTTCTCTGCACTTGTGCCCCCACCACAGCCCTGTCCCCCCCTACAGCCTCAGTCCCCCCTTCTACAGCACCTTTCTCCCCTTCACCACAGCCCATGACCCCCCCCCCCCTACAGCTCTTGTTCTCCGCTATAGCCCCTAACTCTGCCTCTATTCCTCACGTGCAGCCCTTATCACCTACTATGGACCCTAACTGTGTCTGTATGTCTCTGTGTGTGTCTGTGTTTGTATGACATTGTAGCTGTATGTAAAGATTGTGTGACTGTGCGCCTGTATGACTGTGTTAATTTGATTGTGTGCCTGCATATCTTTGTGTCTGCGTGCAATAATTATGTGTGTGGTTCTGTGTGTTGCTATATATCTGTCTATATGGCATGGGAGGAAAGAGACACACAGAGTGCCCTGAGGTGGGTGGGGGGGGAGGGGGTCTAAGGGGAGAAAGCCAAAGAAACACACAAAGGAACTGGGGGTAGTAAGAGACACAGAAGAGGGTGTAAGACAAACTAAAGGGGGGGGTAAAATACACTAAAGGGGGTAAGAAATTCAAAAGGGAGATTTTAATATACACAGGTGATGACATATGGAGAGCTAAAGGTTCCCTAAACCTGTTCCACAAGCTACTGCCTATTGCTAATAGTGACAAATAATGGCATATATTTACTGTCAAGGTTTTGTTTGGTGAGGAGTTTTGGTAAATATTGAGCATACAGTAGAATACTCACACAGAGCATGCCACTATTAACCCCTTATGACCGGAGGGCGTACTATTACGTCCTTTTAAAAGCGGCTCTAAACGCCGCAGGGCGTAATAGTACGCCCTCCGGTTTTTAGTAACTCACCCGGTCGCCGGCGGTCCCGCGCCGGCGATCGCGGTTGGGGGGACTCCCAGGGAGCCCCCCCGCGGCAGATCTTCCTCCTCCGGTCCCCTCCGGTCATGTGAGAGTGAGGTCCTTGCGAGGACCTCACAATCACATGGCCGGTATAGCTGGCTTCTGTATTGCCAGCAGGGGGACTAACTGTAATGACAGTTGGTCCCCCTGCTGGCTGGAAATAAAATTTAAATAAGTTAAACAAGTGTAAAAAAATATATATATGATCTAAGTATATATATATGATCTAAGTATATATATACACATATACACACATACACCGTCTAGGTGTATTTTAATATTAATATGTATATAATTATATATATATATATATAATTATATATATATATATATATTAATATCAAATTACACGTAGACTGATACTGATTAAATATATATATAATTATTGTTATATATATATTTATAAATAATATAAAAAAATAAATATGTAAATACGTAAAAAATAAAATAAAAAAAATAATTAAAAATAAAATATTAAAAAATATATAGATGTGTTTTATTTCGTTCTAACTGTATTGTGATATTAATATATATATATATATATTTATATCAAAATACACGTAGAACGAAATAATATATATATATATATCTATGGCCACAGACCTCACAGGAATTATTACATACCAATACGGTACAGGACCTATATAATGATTTACTGAAACTAAAGAAACGTGAAATCGATTTGGACCTTCATGGAGTATTCATTTTGGATTATTACCGGGCTAAGAGAATACCGAGAGGCTTCAGGGTGAGGAATGCCCCACTATAGGGAGGCAGAATCCGGAATTCTGTAAGAAATGGATGCACATTTCCAATAAATGTTCCCTTGACTGGATGGTGATTGTGGTTGAGGAGGTCGGCAAAGAACTCATCTTTGTTAAACAGTCTATACAGAACATGGAGACGACCAATGTTATAACTTTACAAGCCTCAACCGCCACCGTCCAAATGTTAAAATTGCAGGACGAAATTAATAAGTACAAGAACGACCTGATTCGCTTTAAGAAACTGAAACTGGAAAAGGTTAATAACGATTATAAATACCATCAAGTCTACCGGTGGTTGGGAGGAGCACAGGACTACCACAGACCGAATACCAGATTTAGAACTAAAATACACAAGCCAGCATTTAACACCGTAGATGCTAGCTCAGGGGATTCCACCTCAGACCCCGATACCAGAGAGGATTTAAAGAGACACACCTCAGAACCTTTTTTAGCCAGAGGCAGTTATCCAGACGAACCACCAGAGACATCACGGGCCAACACCAGAGGCGCAAAAAGAGTCGACCTACACGGCGGGGGCAGAGGAACTGCTATAAATACAAATCCCACGAGCAAACCACCCAGAATGAGGAGATGACCAAAATATTTAATCTATCTAATAAGACTCTTGATGTGGAACACTACTCACTATTAAACAAAGGTCTCTCTTTTGTACCAGTGGCTAAACCTGACCCTTTTATGATGGAGGTTGAAATGTATAAAATTCAAAGAACTCTATACAGCCAAGAACTAAAAAAAGTACAAAAACAAGAAACACAGACTACTACGCATCAGTTTTATACGAAAAATCGAAAAGACATTCGGACGGCAAATCCGTCGATTAAGACATTCATTCAAACAGTTAAGACTGATATTGAGAAAACCATCAAAAATCCACCTAAGCACCATCAAAACTTGACACCGGGTGAAAAATTGGCTCTGAAGGACCTTAGACAAGACTCCAATATTATAATACGACCAGCGGACAAAGGGGGTGCAACCGTTATCCAATCGTATCATAACTATCAGGCTGAAATCTACAGACAACTAGGAGATATTCGAACATATGCCAAACTTACATATGACCCGACGAAGAAATTCCAGAAGAGAATACAGAATCATATTGATCTTGGAATACAATGTGAATATTTGGATATGAAAACAGCTCAATTTTTATACATAGAACATCCTAAACATCCTATATTATACACATTACCCAAGATCCATAAAGACCCGACACAACCACCAGGGAGACCGATTGTTTCGGCCAAGGACAGTCTTCTGGAACCGATCGCTAAATACATCGACATCTTTATTAAGAACAGCGTATTAGCCCTAGCGACATGTATACGAGATACCCAAGACCTTATGACCAGAATCAACCAAGACCCTTCTGTGGAGAGTACAGCACTTCTGGTAACCATGGACGTACAAAGTCTATATACCATTATCCCCCACGGGGAAGGTATACAGGCGCTCAGAGAAATTTTGATTACATCTACAGTATATGAGGGACCGCCCATTGAATACCTCATGGAATTTTTGTCTATAGCACTTACATGTAATTACTTTAAGTTTGAGAACCAATTTTTCCTTCAGCTAGCGGGAACTGCCATGGGGGTGGCCATGGCACCGTCATATGCCAACGCATATATGTTTATGTTTGAACAGACATATATCTTACATAAATATGGCCAACACATCAAGCACTATTATCGTTTTGTGGACGACCTGTTTTTTGTTTGGACTGGGACTCTGATGGATTTGGAAACCATGATCGTAGAGATCAATTCACTACCTACGCCTGTCAGGTTAAGTGTTGAACATGACAGCTTGGCAATCCAATTTTTGGATGTCACAATATATAAGAAAAATGACAAACTACAATTCACTTTACATCGGAAAAAGACCGACCGCAACACCTTACTTATGGCGTCCAGTTTCCATCCCAAACAGTTTAAACGGTCCCTTCCTATCTCACAGTTTCTCAGAGTCTTGAGATATAACACAGAAATGGACAAGTGTGACCATCAGATTAAAGAGATGTGGGAAAGATTTAGAGAGCGGGGATACTCACCACACATATTGAGGTTGGCCCACACCAGAGCACTGGACATCTGGGAACGGGAAAAATCGATAACCAGAACCACTAAAACGGTGAAAACACCCAAGATCTATCTACCCATCACTTTTCATACAGGGACCGCTAAAATCAGAGAATCCATTCAGAAACACTGGGGAATACTCAGATCGGATAAAACACTACCCAAAACGTTTCAAGACACCCCAACTATAAGCTACAAAAGAAACAGAAACTTGAAGGATTTGCTGGTAAAGAATGACCCGGTAGCAAGCTATCGCAAAACCAAACAGATTTCTAAGAAGGGGTGCTATAAATGCACTGGCTGTGTCACCTGCGGTCACATGATCAGTGGTACAACATTTGCCCACCCACACAGTGGCCTAAAAATCAAAATACCTCACTACATCACATGTACCACTGATCATGTCATATATATGATCACGTGTCCATGTGGTCTATCATACGTGGGCAAAACGGATTTGACACTACGGGATCGGATACGAGGACATAGATCCACGATTATGACGGCATTCAGAGATCAACATAGCGACAAACCAGTTGCAAAACATTTCTTAAGTATGGAACACAGACTACCTACTCTAAGATTTGTGGCCATAGACCACATCCCCCCAATGTCGAGAGGGGGTGACCGATCGAGGATGCTGTTACAACGGGAAGCCCAATGGATACACCGATTGGACACTGTGGCCCCTAAGGGACTCAACGAGAATATAGTGTCATCTATGTTCTTGTAAATTTGTAAATTTGTATTTTTGCATTTTCATTGGTTTTCTTGAACACTTAGTAGCTGTTTTCTGTGGTATTTATCTATGGCCTATCCCTTTTATACAGGGCTCTAAGCCTGTCTTTGTTAGTTTAGTCCGAGAGCAGGGACTTTTCCCCTATAGACCCCCTTTTTTTGGATGGACAGCTCCTACCTTACATTGTCATGGGCACTTATCTCTCCAGACTATAGATGTCTGGTTGGGGATGGACAGCTATTGTGGATGTCTCCGTTTGGTTTCGGCTTGGGTTTTGCTGTCGCTGCCTCCTTCTTTTTGATCTTTTTGATTTTTTAGATTTTTTTGATTTTTTGACTATTTGAATTCGTACTTTTGTCCATTTATCTGGAGACTCTGATCTGTCTCTTTTATATTCCTGTATGTCTGGATGAAGGGGACACTAGATCTATCCCGATTTCGTTACCTATATTTAAGAATATTTATTCCTAGAGGACGTTATAAAGACTGTCTAGGCAGAACCATAAGGGTTAATAGTTGTTGACGGTAGGAGTGATAGGTTGATTACCTGTGCCTTTGACTTAAGTGGACTGGATATTGGCTATTTGCCTATGTTTAAGGTCCAAAAATTTTTTTTTGCTATATAGATATGTCTTTTTTGTCCTTGCTCATGCCGGAACCATTCTTGTCTTCCAGTAGATATATTTTTTTAGAAACATTGTAGGTGTATGTTTGGAAAATTATATATATATTTTCACTGTTTATAATGTTTCATATACTCACATGACTTTTTCACATATGTAGAGGAGATCAGTAGTTTCACTGTTTCACTTATTCACTGGGTGTAATTTTTCATTAATTTACTTTTTCATTCACATGTATATACTATATGCACTGACCTCTTTATGGATGATTATACATAGCTTTGCATAGCTTTGGGATTGCCACTTGGATCCTTTATCACATATAATATACACACATGCAGATCTTTATTTTCATACCCTACAAGTAATGTTCTCGCTGTTTCACTCACTGTTACACTGGTTGCTTAGCAACAAATTAATACGTCAGTACGCACGTTTCACGTCAGGTCACATGATCACGAGGACACTTCCGGGTACACACGATGGAGGTGGGGGAACTGTATCACGATTGGTGAGTACATTATTTATGTTTTGTATATATTTGTCTTATTTGTGGGGGTACATTGATCCTGAGGAAGACCCTAAGGGGTCGAAACGTCGATCGGACAATGTGTATCCTGTTTGGAGAATAAAAATACCGATTTTTTTATCTATCAAGACCTGTGAGTGCATCTCTTTTCATTCATTCATATAACATAACGTGGGATAGCACCTAGGCATTTATATTTACCTATTGTTTATTTTGGAAAGGGTGAGTGCCAAGACACAGACTTTCTATATATATATCTATATACATAAATATATACGTATATATCACTTTATATATACCTATATATAAATAAAAATATTAAAAATATATATATATATATATACGTATATATACACATATGTATATATATACATATATTAATTCTACACATATATTTATGTAATATTTTTACATAATTAGGTATCCTAATTAATTACAATTAGCGGGACCTGCCTGACCACCCATGCCGAAAGTATAGGGAATTTAATTTGCTAACACTATATTTAACCCTATAACTTTCCAAGACACCATAAAACCTGTACATGGGGGGTACTGTTTTACTCGGGAGACTTCGCTGAACACAAATATTAGTGTTTCAAACAGTAAAATGTATTACAACCATGATATCGCCAGTAAAAGTGACGTTTTTTGCATTTTTCACGCACAAACAGCACTTACACGGACGATATTATTGCTGCAATACTTTTTACTGTTTTGTAACACAAATATTTGTGTTCAGCGAAGTCTCCCGAGTACAACAGTACCCCTCATGTACAGGTTTTATGGTGTTTTACAAAAATTACAGCGTCAAATATAAGGCTTGTGTTTCATTTTTTTCACATTAAAATTCGCCAGATTGCTTACGTTGCCTTTATGACCCTATGGTAGCCCAAGAATGAAAATTACCCCTATGATGGCATGATGGCATACCATTTGCAATAGTAGACAACCAAAGGTATTGCAAATGGGGTATGTCCAGTCTTTTTTAGTAGCCACTTAGTCACAAACACTGACCAAAATTGGCGTTTTTTGCATTTTTCACACACAAACAAATACTAACGCTAACTTTGGCCAGTGTTTGTGACCAAATGGCTACTAAAAAAGACTGGACATCCCTTATTTGCAATACCTTGGGTCGTCTACTATTGCAAATGGTATGCCATTATGGGTGTAAATTTATTTCCTGGGCTACTATAAAGTCCCAAAGGCAACATAACCAATCTGGCGAATTTCAATTTCAAATGTAACACGCTATATTTGACCCTGTAACTTCCCAAAACACCATAAAACCTGTACATAGGGGGTACTGTTTTACACGTAAGACTTTGCTGAATACAAATATGTGTATTTTATTGCAGTAAAAGCAAACAGTATTATGACATTGACAGTTAAAATGTCATGTAGAACTAAAAAAAAAAAAAAAATCTTATTTTCTCCCATTTTTTTCATATTAAATTATGTTTCATAGCTAAATATTTGATATTAAATGAAAGCCCTGTTTCCCCTGAATAAAATGATATATAATAAGGGGGGGTGCATTTAATATGAAAGAGGTGAATTACGGTTGGACAGACATATAGCGCAAATTCCAGGTTTTGTTTACGTTTTGTTTCGTTCACAACTTGTACATTTGGCTGCGGTGTTAAGGGGTTAATGCATGCATACTACAGTCACAACTGACTTTCATAATAATAATAATAATAATAATAATAATATACTCCTATAACAGTTCCCAATCATTATTGATTGTATTATAAAATCCAGACAGTCCTTGATCACTGCACATGTCACAAAAGGCAGTTTGTTCATTAGGAACACATGCCTGAAAGACACTTATTTAATCTATAATGCGTTAAGCAAGTCGTGTATTCCACCTTGCAGTGTTTGTATAAAAGTAAACATTTAAATGCCAAGATCACTGTGACACTAGAATTTACTAGTAAGTGTAGATATTCAAATACTTTGTTAATGTTCATTCTTCTCGCAAATTTGATTTGTATGAGTATGAGTTTGCAATAGCTAACAAAGAATAGAAAAAAGTGAAATGTTTTCTGTAAAAACAATATTTATATTTAATTATTCAAAATAAAGCACATTATTACATACCACTATTGAAGACTGGCTAAACTCTGTATTTTGTGCTACTTTGATATGGCATGTTGGCATTATAAGAAGTAGATTAGCATATGTAATATTTTATGTTTATTTCTTGATGGTGCGAAAATATAACATTCATAAATCTTCAATAAATTATCAATATTGAGATTGGCATTCTCAAGGAAAACCCAAACATCTGCTCCTCTAATCAAAGAAAAGTAAAAAAAAAATATATAATAATATTGCCCTTTAGAAATGTTTTCACATTTATTTTCTAAATGTCACTATTATTTTTAAAGTCACTGACATTTATCTGGAAATATATGGCGGAAAATGAAATATATATATATATATATATATATATATATATATATATATATATATATATATATTAAAAATCAAATCTGAAAAATCCCCTGCAAATAAAAATATTTCAGGAGATTGTTTTAATAAATTAAATACAATTTTGTTTAAATATTTATTTTAAATGATCTATTTTTGTGGTTATTTTGCTACCCATTGTAAGTTAATAATAATATTAACTATAAGCCATAGAAAATACTTGACACATAATTATGGTGAAGTCAACCTTTTCTTGCTCAGTACTTTAATAATATCATATTTAATATAATACATATTTAAAAACATTTTATTATTTTTATATAAAGTATAATTCCATGAGAAAAACAAATATATGGAAATTGAAGTTTAAATAATATTTAGACAAGTCATTTGTTTTTAACCAAGTAATTCAATACATTTTATTACATTGACTACATTTTAATATAAAATTATGTTTTGAGTATGTCTTACATTTTGTGAAGTACATATTTCTAAATACTGTTCACACATATAATTGACAATGTATATTCTTTCCAGTGAGTATGGTAGATAGATAGATAGATAGATAGACAGACAGTCAGACAGGCAGATACATACATATAGCTATCTTCTCTCTCTCTCTCTCTCTCTCTCTCTCTCTCTCTCTCTCTCTCTCTCTATATATATATATATATATATATATATATATATAAATAAAAACAAAGTACACCCTCTTTGAGATTTATGGTTTAACATAGTAGGACAGGACATAATAACAATCATCTGTTCCTTAGCAGGTCTTAAAATTATGTAAATACAACCTAATATGAACATGACATATTACACTATGTTATGGCAGCATGGCTTAGGTTTGCATCTAAACAAAGCGAAAGACTTCTGGAGCAACGTCCTTTGGACAGATGAGACAGCCATAATGGACAGCACTACGTTTGGTGAAAATCAAACACAGCATATCAGCACAAACACCTTATACCAACTGTCAAGCACGGTAGTGGAGGGGTGATTTTTGGGCTTGTTTTTCAGCCACAGGACCTGGGAATCTTGCAGTCATCGAGTTGACCAGAAACTCATCTGAATACCTAAGTATTCCTGAGTCAAATCTGAGGCCATCTGTCCAACAGCTAAAAGTTGTCCGACATTAGATTTTGGGTTGTGCAACAACAGGGTTGTGCAATGGCCTAGTCAAAGTACATACCTCATGCTGTTGCAGGACCTTAAAAGAGCTGTGCATAAACAAATGCAAGCAAACCTCAATGAACTGGAGCAAAGAAGAGTTTGCCAAAATTCCTCCACAACGATGTGAGAGACTGATTAAGATGAAAAACCCAATTACTTCAACTTATTGCTATTGCTAAAGTTGGTTCTACAAGCTATTGAATCGCATATGGTTTCTCCATCTTGAAATGTAGTCAATGTAATAAAATATATCGAATTACTTGGTTAAAAACAAATAACTTGTCTCAATCCTATTTAAACTTGAATTTTCATATGTTTGTTTTTCACACATGGCTTCTCCAGTTTGGCTTTATTTTTATGAAATAAACCATGACACTGTATAATATATCATGTAGTTGTTTATCTTAGGTTGTATTAAACTAATTTTAAGTCATGCTTCGGGACAGATGATTGTTATTGTGTCCTGATGTGTAAAACCAAATAATTCAAAGAGGGTGTCATTTTTCCCCATGGCTGTTCTTCTCGCAAGCTCAGAATAACCATGACTTGTTGACCATGACAATGCAAGAGTGAACTTTGGTCCTAGGAGCTGCAGGCTAGAGTTCACTTACCACTGGACCACAAGGGCTTGCAAGCAATGCCCCTGCCTCCCGGAGCAAAAGTAAGAAGGGGATATAAGGTATATTGTTTTAATAGAAATAAAATACATTTAAATCTTTTTAATTGCCTTGATCTACCCCACACACACATAACACCCTTCACACACACACACTGCATCCTTCACACACACACATTGCACCTTTTACACACACACACTGCGCCCTTCACACTCACATTGCACCCTTCACACACACACTGCACCCGTCACACACATGGCACTTGTAACGGAGCTTCCTGTACCCCTGTTGGGTACCTCCACCGACGGATGCTCCTTGTGCTTACCGAGGGCTCCAAGCACTTCTCTAGACACCATAAGTACTGCAGACCCAAAGAACCGCCGCAGCTTGGTTGGGGTCTCACTGTCTCCTACCCACCCTAAACCTATGACAAGGCTCCAGGTTCCAGTGGGTGAACCTCTCTTTCTTCAGAGAGCTTAGCAGGAACAGCTCTTACAAGAGCTAGTGATTATTCAAGGGAGTATGATGATCAAAACAATCCCTTGTAGTGATATAGCAATTCCCCCCAAATAAGAGACAAGACTCTAGATTGAGGGTGAAGTAGAACTGAAAGCTTAATGGAACATACTGGTCTTTTATACAAGTTTCCCAACAAGGTTGATGCCCAGGTGGACCTTGTTGGGCACAGGACACAAAACATGCAAGCCAATAAAAACAGTGTAACAATGAATGACACTTCCACATACATTACACAATCCCTCCCCTCTGCCTGTGATACAATTAAGGTAGATAATACAATAACTTAATTATCCCCAGACAGAAAAAAACATACATTTATACAAAGTCTAGAAAACATCCCAAAATACAATATATCCCCACAAATGTCACATCCCTCGATAGCCCTGATCTGGGTGAACAACATATCCAAAAATCACCCAGATCAGAGCAGGAGTTCAGGAAATTCCTGGAAGTCTCTTTTTGTCCGACCGCATGCATGGTTTCATGCCCAAAACAGTTCCAGAGAATCAAGGCTTGCAGCTGTTCTAGTTCGGTAGTTTGTAAACGAACAAACTACCGAACGGAGTCAATAGTCTTACCCTGGAGCTTGTTCCCTTCATCTAGATGAATGATCTCACCGAACAGTGTCCCTCTAAGCTGAATAGAAACTAACCCAGGTGATGATGGAAGTTCAGCGGTGTTCTGGAGTTTCTGTATCCGATTTCAGCTCCATGAGATTCATGCCCAAACACAGATGCCTGCATTCATGCGACCAAGATGGCCACCACCTCGTGGTTGTTCATAGGAATCGCAGCCACCCAGACGAACAATTAGAATACTGCTGTGAGAAATGTTCCAAGTGGTTAATAGGTGTTAACAAGCTCCAGGGTGGTGTCTGTTCGTGCGGTTGTTCGGTAAACGAACCATATAGTACCAATTGCACGAACAGAGCCTGTTTGAAGTTTATTAACCAGCTCTATTGCAGGGGCCATAGTCACAGGGTAAAATGCTAGCAAGCAGGCCCCTACAAAAAACAGTGGCAAGGTCACTTTCGCCATAGCACCCCTCACACACTGGATCCTTCACACAAACATTCCACCCCTCACACACTTTGTACCCTTTATACACAATGCACCATTCACACACTGCACCCTTCACACAAAACTCCACCCATCACACACACTAGTCTCTATTTGCGAGGTCCCGGTGTGAAACCCAGGCAAGGGAAGTGTCTCCTTTCAGGGTACGAATGCCCCCCCTGGATGATGTTCGTCTGTGCGAATGGTGGCCACCCAGGGGAGCACTCATTTATTACTTCCCTTGTGGTTTGCAGTTACGACACTTATGTTGCGAGGTGATTGGAAGGTGTGAAAATTCTATACTAACAGTCTAAAAGAGGTATTGTGATGGTCCCCATGAGAGGTGAATGAATCCCCTTCATGGGAGCACTCCCAAATGGGGAGCGGGCCTAACAAATTAAAAGACAGGGGAAATACATGTGAAAGAGTGGAAATTCACAAACAGACAGGGGTTCGGCCACACAGACAAATCGACGTACAGGAACGGAGGGGTTGAGGGCTCTGCTCCATGACACAAAGGATATAAGTAGGGGTAATGAAATAGGTTGCTATAAAAGTATTCACTGAGAACTTAGTAGGTTATTTTTGACAGTTGCAGGAGAGGAGTCATTTGGGGGGAGGGTGTGGGGGGGGATGAAAACCCACTAACAGTTTAAATTATATGCTTTCCTGAAGAAATGTGTTCAAAGATGTTTTAAAGGAGTGGAGACTGGGTGAAAGTCTAATGGAGAAGGGAAGGGAGTTCCACAGAAAAGGTGCAGCCCTGGAGAAGTCTTGGAGGCAAGCATCAGATGTGGTAGAACGGACAGAGGAAAGACATAGGTCTTCGGCAGAGCGAAGGGGCCTCGATGGGACATACTTATGTATTAGGGAGGATAGGTAGTTTGGAGCAGTATTATGTAGGGACTTGTAAGCAAGCACCAGAATCTTAAATTGAGGTCTACAACTAACTGGAAGCCAATGTAGGGAGCAACTAAATGACCTCCATTTGTCTAAATATACATAGGGATTAAGGAGAAAGCGCAGGTAACATTTTCTTTTCTTTGGTTTTTACTATATATTGGGGCTGATGTGTATTGTAGTCCTTGCTGCCGGCCCAGCAGTAATGGGACTAAGCGCAGGACTTCTCTTTTTGTATTTACTTTGTATCACACAGCCTGGTTACAATACTGCTGCCCATCCCATGTGTTCCCTATTAAGGGTTAATAAGTAAAGGGGTGTATATAAAAAACACCCCTTTCTGTCTCATTAGAGATATCTTTGCCAGAAGCTCAAGGAAGCAGGCTGAAGGGTCAGTGTTAGGACCCGCTTAGGGGGGTCTGCCTTGACGTTGGCAGGCGGCATTCCCTCCAATGGCCATTGGAGCAACTAAATGACCTCCATTTGTCTAAATATACATATTAAGGAGAAAGCGCAGGCAACATTTTCTTTTTTAATGTAGGGACTTACAGAGGGGGGAGGAATGGGAGGTGCAGGCGGACAGGAAAATGAGCTTTGCCGCCGCATTCATTATAGATTGCAGTGAACCAATCATGGACAGCTGTATTGTTGTTAATTCTGTGGGAAAAGCAAGTCTTATGGCTTGACTGGTGTGTGTATTTGTGTTTAGCAATGTGACAAATATGATATAAATATGAACCATGCTTGAGAACCTCTAAGGCAGTGCTTGAGATAACAACAGAGGATGCATTAAAGGAGGAGGTTCCATTGCAAGACAAACATCTTCATGAGATGTACCAATGTTAGAAAGTGGAAAGTGCAGGACTGAAAGACAGCACTGAGGCACAAATTCTAGCAGCACAGGCACTCAGCACCAGATCAAAAGAAGCAGGGTTCTACCACACCTGAAAGGTCTCTGAGTCAATCCAGTACATAGTAGCTGATTGCAAGATGTTGACAAAAACAACATACACTGACGGGTACAACCAAGTTGCTGGAATTATGTACCAAAATATCTGCGCAGAATATGGGCTCCATATGCCTAAGTCCAGATCGGAGATAACGCGAAGGGTAGATGAGAATGACAGGGCTAAGATCCTTTAGACTGCAGTGGTGGTGGATGTGGCTATACCCAGTGACTATGACATCAGAAAGAACATGAGAAGGTGGATAAAATACCAAGTACTGAAAGAGGAGCTAGAAAGGATGTGGAAAAGGTAGTAGTAGTTCCAGTTGTGATAGGAGCACTCAGAGCTGTGACCCCCAAATTGGCAAAATAACTTCAGCAGATTCCAGGTGGGACATCTGTGTTTGCTGTCCTGAAGAGTAGAGCAGCTCTACGAACAGCTAATATACTGTGCAGTGCCCTCAGACTCCCAGGCCTCCTGCAGAGGACCCAAGAATGAGGAATAAAAAAAAATAAAAATAATATATATATATATATATATATATTAATATATGTTTAATCAACTTTCAAGTAAAATAGAGAAATTGTGAATTTCTTGTTTTATTTCATTGACCCACATAAATGCCTATTTATTACTATATTATTAAAATAGCCAAAGTATGACATCTTTAAAGCCTTTTCAGTGGAGGAATATTTTTAATACATAATACATTTTTGTGGATGTCAAGTTCACTGTAACTTCATACTGCTTCTAATCATTTCATATTATGCCATCTTTGATACTTTTATATTATTAAGATTATTTCCCATTTCAACCTAAACATCTGCAACATAGAATCATTTTTGTTTACTACAGTTTCCTTTCCTTCTTTCTGTTATTTGCTGATTACTTCCTTGTTCAAAGCTGTTTGCAATTTAAGATTAATTGAGGGATTTTTATTTACTGTATAGTTTTATTATTGGTATCATTATTTCAAATTGTGTTTCAGCATATTTAGTTTTCTATCGATTTACAAGATCAATACTTCGCTGAATTAACCACGTGTTCTATTCTCTCTAAAGTTATTTTTGCCATTGATATTTAACTCAATATTTTATTGCTTTATGTGATTATAAATATAATGTGTAATAAATGCACCGAATGGTAACTTGTGACACAGTATATATCATGTATTGACTATCCCATCATCATTTAGTGAGGATATTATATCTGTATTTTATACATGTGTTTTTCAACGTGTGATTGTTCTTAAGGATATCTCATATTTTTATTTTTGTTTTCTGGATTGAAATATATAATGAGGGTAAGTACATTGGGTGCATAGCGAAGACACTTATATCTATACAGGGTAGATGAAATTAATTTGGTACCATATTTATTAGTTATGAATAGTCCAACACTGGGAAGGGATTGAGACTTAACTTTGATGGGCTTTATTTTTGGCCTTCCAGTGCTTTGAGTGCTAAGTCAAAGCACCGTGATTGGTTGGCTTGGAAGCAAACCCATCGCAACAGTCTCTTGGGTACCACTCTCTTGGGTCACATGTCTTGTGACTTGCCCGGTAATTTGTATAGATGTACACATTCATCTTCTAGCGAGAAGTGAGACTAACCCATGAGAGCACTGTGATAGGTTAAATTCCAAGCCAACCAATCACAATGCTCTCTTACTTACATCCAAAGTGTGGGAATGTCTTTATAAAGGCTTTTTCTGCTTTGAATGCTTAGTCAGTGCAGTGCCCTCAAAGACTGAAGAAGAATGGGTTTTTATTGCATCCTGTTTCGTGTTTTTTTCTTTGTTATCTTAAACAGTTTTAAAATGTTTGATGTTTTTTTTTGAGGGGGGGGGGGAATGGTTGAAGAAAGAAAAAAGAAGAAAGATAATTTTGAATGTTAAGTTAAAATATATTTACTGATTTATTTTTTTGAAATGTATTGGGTCATCTCAGTATTATTATTGTTAGGTGAAGGTAGGAACATAATTGGGGGAGTTCCAAGGGGCATGGGCACCCCTAACCACCTGCGAGGGTGGATAGGTGGATTGGAGATGCTCATTATTTAGGCAAATGGGCTCAAGGTCCAAACAAACAAAGAATGGGCTCCTATCAAAGGGTAGTAGTAAACGGACTACAGGAGTACAGCCTAATGGTAATTTATTCTGCTTTTATCTGTCGGCCAATCCTTTTATACATTCCTATGACATTGGAATAAACTGCAAACATTGGTTGTCAAATAAAGGAAGGGGATATATATTACATAATTTTTTATTCATTGCTGGCAATTCATTGGTCACAATGTATAGATTCAATTTTAAGAACTTTCAGTAAAAGCAAATGTATGTCACATGACAGGTACACTTTAAAATGTCGCCCAACAACTACTCAACGATGCACCTTGTGTGTTTGAGGTAAACTGATTTTTACTTACTTTCGGTCCATATTGCAGAGAATACAAATAATTTAAAAAGTAAAATCCTTGGTTGCGCTTCGTAATGACATGTACACACTAATGCTGAGGTGACGATACCATAACTTCTTGCAAGTAGTGACCTGACAGGTCCACCAAAGCTTCCATTTTATCAGCTCTTTGACCAAACTCTTCTACAATTTTCCATCAGCATCCACACTTACCGTAATGTTATGAACATAGAAAGCACACTATACAGAACAGCAAAAAAGCTTTTAAAAATTGATTTGGACATTATATTACAAATGAAAAATGCATGTTGTTTTTTACATACAAACTGATGACTTGTTTTTATTTTGCTAGTTTTTAAACACAGTATATATAATATGTTGGAGGTATTTGTACTGGAAATCATGTGTTTGGTCACAGGTCTTCCTTCTTTTATTATCGATCAAGATGTTTTGTTTCATTTACAAAATAATATGCTACAGCAACTAGGATTAATGGCTTAACGTGTTGCAGGAGTGCCACCTTGCTGTCCTGTTCAAATTGTATTGCTAACTTCCCCTACATTTATGATCCATTTGAAATAAAAATCTGAAATATGTTTTGATTCAAAGATCAGATTCCAATGAAGCCGCAGGATTGATTGATTTAAATTCAATTTGCGGTGAGACCTTTATATGTTAATTCAGTTTTAACTTTGTCTTGCATTAGGAATTTAAATTTACTTAATGTCAGACGAGTTCTGCTCAATGAATAAGATAAAATGATTAAAAGAGCAAAATTAGCCCAAGTTGGCTAACTTGTATTTCAATATAATCCATGGCAAAGGAATTAATTGGAAATGCCATATTTTCAGAAGATAAATGTACAATGGTTTAAATAGTATAAATGTGATTAAATATTTAAAAAGCCCATGGCAGGATTTGCTAGTGGGCTGAGTAGGCAGTTGCCTGTTGGTGTGCCCTTTCCTAAGCCATCACTTGTGTCACTTAAATATGCCTTTTTATATACATATTGATTATTTCCTCTTCATGCATGCAGAAACCATGGCAATAACTAGCAGATAGCAAATAGGGACTGCCTAGGCACAGGTAATAAGGGAATTCCTTATTGTAAAATCACAATGCTCTAGGACAGGGTATGGGATGGGTTTGAGAAAATAACTGGATCTAGTTATGTGTTCAAATTATGGTAAGTAACGTTTACATGAATGTGAGGGTGGATTGCATAGTGACAGTATGGGTTGGGATGGGGGTTGGTATGGGGGTGGTATGGGGGTTGGTATGGGGGGTGCTTTTGTGTAAAAGAAGGAGAGATGAAATTAGGTTTAATGTGGATAGCTGGAATGAAGGGAACAAATAACAAACAGAAGATAGTGAGTAGGCGCTTCACTGAAATTTTGACAGTTCTGTATATAATAAAGATATACAATGAATGGTGTAACCGGTAACCTAGTGCTTCCCCAATGCACCAAATTTACATAATACAAAAAGAAACATTTACCAGTATATACACCTCCCCAATGTGATCACAGCAAAAAAAATTTGTAATATTACCAATATAGGACCAATATGGGACTGGACTGTAATACAAACAGCGTGGAGCTGGACTTGGGTATAAACTAAAATAGAAAAACAATAAAAAACAACAACATAGTGTAAACTGTATAATAAAAAATGTGTAGTAGATAAGTATGTGACTCTCACTCACATTCTCCAGAGCCGTGCCAGGCTCTGTAAAACAGGCTCAGGGGTGCCAATACTGGCTAACGATCCAGGTGATCCAGATAGATGCGACTCCAGAATTTGGATGCAAAATATATTTATTGTATAAAATTATTTTAAAAGGGTATAGGCACTAATGGGCACTATGGGGGTGGAACCCAAAACAGACAATAGTATATATAGCAAAATTGGAGTTCCACTTACCCCTATCTTTTAGCAGCCCAGAGTGTCAAAAATACACATAAAATAACAAATATAAATATGCAGAAGATTGAAGCAGACGCGTCTTGTCTTCATGTTCTGTTGGGTCTTCTTTTATAAGTCCTATCTGTCCCGTTCACCTGGATTCAATTTCGTACCGGCGTCGCGTCACTTCCGGTTTCGCGGGTGACGTCACTTCCGGTTCTTCGGCCGGCTGGAACGCACGCTGAAACGCGGCGTTCAGGATGTTGGTTGCTCTTAATTGTTATAAAGAACTAAAAGGTGACCCCATAGGACAGATAAAAAAGGAGTACGCATCTCTCTTGGGCAGGGGTAAGGTACTGGGAATCCTAAATAGGGATGAGTTCCAATATTTGGACTCTACCATAGGTAGGACCCCGGTATTTTACACCCTGCCAAAGATACATAAAAGTGAGGACAATCCGCCTGGCAGGCCCATAGTGTCAGGGGTGGGGTCACTTCTGAGCAACTTGTCAGAATATATAGACAAGCAATTACTACCCTTGGTGGTTGTACAACCATCCTATTTACGTGACTCTATGTCACTGTTGGACTCCCTGAAAAAGATCAAATGGGATAGTAATATGCTATTGGTGACTTGCGACGTTTCAAGTCTGTATACGAGTATACCACACTTGTCTGGCTGCGAAGCAGTCGAATATTTCCTTAAAAATCATAGTGAATTGAAAGAATTGCAGGTGAACTTTATCCTAGATGGAATTAGACTTATCCTCTGCAACAATTATTTTTGGTTTGATCACAAGTTTTTTTTGCAGCTTAAGGGGACGGCGATGGGGACCAGGTTCGCGCCCAGCTACGCCAATTTATTTATGGCGCATTGGGAGAACCCGTTCCTAACGGAGGAAGGCAGCTGGGCGCGTAACCTGGTCCTTTATCGTCGT
The DNA here is from genome assembly GCF_036172605.1 of Pelobates fuscus. Taxonomy (NCBI): domain Eukaryota; kingdom Metazoa; phylum Chordata; class Amphibia; order Anura; family Pelobatidae; genus Pelobates; species Pelobates fuscus. The sequence continues at coordinate 23,064,224 of NC_086321.1, read as the reverse complement.
TTTATAGACGACATCTTTTTTATTTGGCGCGGTGATGCAGAATCACTGCGGCCATTCTTAGAATTCTTGAACCTTCAACATCCAGACATTAAATTGACAAGCGAGTACAGTACATCTAATATCAACTTCCTAGACTTAAATATCTATGTAGACAATGAAGCCATTAAGACCAAGACTTTCTTTAAGAAGGTCGACGTAAATGGGTACATAGAAATGTCCAGCTGCCACTATGAATCCTGGCTACGAAGTATCCCTAAGGGCCAGTTCCTTAGGCTGTTCAGGAATTGTAGTGATGCTGAAGTGTTTGAGGAACAGGCAGTCTGTCTGAGAGACAGGTTTGTAGAGAAGAAATATGACGCCAAGGAATTGGATAGTTGTATTAATTCGATTAAAAAGATGGACCGAAATAAGACTCTGAAGAAGTACCAATTATTTTAAATTATAGTGAAGATGCCAAGCAAATTAAGCATATTATCAACAGACATTGGCGGATCCTAAAATCAGATCCGAATCTGAAGGAAATTATCGGTGACAAGCCACCTATTATCTATAGAGGGGCCAAAAACTTAAAGCAACATCTAACTACAAGCTTCATTAGGGACAAAGGGGAAGGAAAAAACCTCTTTGGACTGGAAAAGGGTTTTTATCCATGCAAGTCCTGCTCAGCTTGTAAGAAAACAATATTTAGCAAACAAAAACAGACAGAATTCACTTCCCACTCTACTAATCGAATATTTAAAATCCATCAGGTTTTAACATGTAACTCCACTAATGTCATATACCTCCTCTGGTGCCCATGCGGTCTGCAATACATTGGGATGACTACCAGAGCATTTAAAACCAGGGTTGCGGAGCATGTGGGCAATATCCAGAGGGGGTATATGAAACATAGTGTATCAGCACACTTCACTGAGAAACATGGCGGTGATCCTTCATTACTGTCATATACTGTCATCTTCAAGAAATTTAAAAATTGGAGGGGTGATAACAATGTCAAAGAGCTAGCGAAGATAGAGGGCAAGTGGATTTTTGATGTTAATACCCTATCCCCGAAGGGGTTAAATTTAGATTTTGAGTTTATACATTTTTTATAGAATTCCTACATACATATTTTTTATATATTTTTTAGAATTTATTTAATTTATTCTATTTGAATTACAAGGTTTAGAAGGCTATACTGGCTTCCTGTTTAATTGCTATTTTTTTTTTTATAAATTCTTTATTTTTATTGTGCAAATCAAGAACAAAACAAGTTTGTTGCGCCACGACAGCGGTACAAACCCAAATATTAACATACATGAGATAACAGTGTCATGGTATACAAATTACTTGCACATTTTATGAATGTAAGTGAATACATGGTCGTCGAGTACGTTTATGGTAGATAAGCAGAGACCTGTTAATTAGCTTGCGAGAGGGTGTTTGCTTTATATTGCCACACGCAAAACTAAAACATTAAAAACATAGGAGTGGCATGCATAGTCAGAACAACCCTTTCCTCTCTGACCTATATGCTATTTTAGGTAAACTGTGCCTTGCTAACTGACATTAAGAGTATATTCTTTTTTGCTGTGTAGAGGTAGTTACAGGTATGTGTCAAGCCGCAAACAGCACACATGGTTTGCCCATCAGTTCTGTCACAGTGGCGATACAAGAAGCTGCATGTTTTTGTTCATAGGTTAAAATAGGCTAGGAATAATGCTGACATTAATTAAGCTGTCTAGCGTTTGAAGTATAACAGTAAAACAATGTGAGATGAACATTCATAGGGCATAGTGCTGTAACGTATTAGAAATGTAGCTGATGCGGCTACGGGGAGCAATAGCTGCCAGTATATTCTAAGTAACCTAAATAGCTATGGCAGTAGGCCTGTCTAGCCCCAATAGCAATCGTATGCTACATAATAACCGGCACATCACAACATAACATGTTAAGAAGAGAGGTAGTACAAACTTAAAAAATAAAATGAACAATGCATGCACGGTTATTAATAATGAATGTAACCTATCAGTGGACTGTCGGTGTGGTTTAATTGCTATTTAAATGTAAAGTCTCTGAGGTTACACATAGCATTGTTTAATGTATGTAATTAAATAGTTCTTCTAAGAATACATTGCTCTATTTTTAAACATAAAGAGATTGATGTCAGCTAATGTAATACCTGCAATGTGTAAGCCATTTATAAATCATATTTTTAATTTTTATTTTTCTTATTTCGTTATGATATCCTGCAAATATGGAGGTTAAGGTTGCTATGGGGACTCAATTATAACAATTAAGAGCAACCAACATCCTGAACGCCGCGTTTCAGCGTGCGTTCCAGCCGGCCGAAGAACCGGAAGTGACGTCACCCGCGAAACCGGAAGTGACGCGACGCCGGTACGAAATTGAATCCAGGTGAACGGGACAGATAGGACTTATAAAAGAAGACCCAACAGAACATGAAGACAAGCACTGGAGGAAGGCTGTTAGCCGAAACGCGTCTGCTTCAATCTTCTGCATATTTATATTTGTTATTTTATGTGTATTTTTGACACTCTGGGCTGCTAAAAGATAGGGGTAAGTGGAACTCCAATTTTGCTATATATACTATTGTCTGTTTTGGGTTCCACCCCCATAGTGCCCATTAGTGCCTATACCTTTTTAAAATAATTTTATACAATAAATATATTTTGCATCCAAATTCTGGAGTTGCATCTATCTGGATCACCTGGATCGTTAGCCAGTATTGGCACCCCTGAGCCTGTTTTACAGAGCCTGGCACGGCTCTGGAGAATGTGAGTGAGAGTCACATACTTATCTACTACACATTTTTTATTATACAGTTTACACTATGTTGTTGTTTTTTATTGTTTTTCTATTTTAGTTTATACCCAAGTCCAGCTCCACGCTGTTTGTATTACAGTCCAGTCCCATATTGGTCCTATATTGGTAATATTACAAATTTTTTTTGCTGTGATCACATTGGGGAGGTGTATATACTGGAATGAAGGGAAGCCTAGACCAGCCTGTGCCTCAATTTTTGTATTAAAAGAAAATGTTGTAAAATACAATGAGTAGGTGTGTTATGTTTAGACCTATTTAAAGGGACAGTTCATGCACCATAAAATAATATCATTTTAATAAAGTTGTTATGGTGCAAGAAGGCCCTCGGTACACTTTTACGTTTTACTTTTTACTTTTTATTTTATTTTTTTACTTTTATTCTCAAACGGTTTAACCCCAAAGTGAGCCTCTACCTCCGATCCTCAGGTCCCCCAGTCAGGATCCGGCTTTAACATAAAACTTAATTCACAAAACTGGCTTTTTCAAGTCAGTGTTATGAACTGCGAGTCACTGATGGGCTAAGAGCAGCGGCTGACCATTCTCAGCCCTTGTATCTTGAAACTGACATTCAAAAGTCAGAGGCCTGGGGGACCTGAAGAGTGGTGCTGGGAGTTAAAGCATTTGAGAACGGATTAACCCTTCGAAGCACGTATGCACCTGGAGGCCTCCTGGCACCATAAAAACTTTATTTAGATGAAGTTGTTATGGTGACCCCAGAGTGCACCTTTAAATGAGAGAGGTCAAGCTTCCAGTTCTGGTATGTGTTATGACCCCCTGGTAAATTCTAAAATTCAATTCTTTCAAGGAGAGTTGTATCAAACTTGAACGCAAAGGTGTTCAATCACTAATATCTTAATGCAATATGATTTTATATGAAACAGCACACTGAGTTCAAAAATGTGAAGATCATTGTGTTAAACATTTTACTACCGCTAGAGGAAGACGTGCAAGGGGAAAATGCTACGCAGCCATTTTATAATCAAATTGTGTTCTAATTAACAAAACAAAATACATCAGGAATTGAAATCACAATCAGTGACCAGAACAATGCACAGATAAAGATACAATATAGCAACCTCCAAACTGCTATGAACTGCAAAACGTCATGGGACAATGGAAGTAAAAACATACAAGTTACATTTACATATATTTTGTAACTACTCTATTTTATTTTTAAATAAAGTAAACTATCATTGGTGAAAGATTAAAGGAATGCTTTCATTATAAAACAGATGTGTGGGCAGATTTCCAACGTATTCCAACGTCATTTTATTATTATAACCTTTTACTTGGTATGTTTTCCCTCTTCTTCCCACGGAAGCGGTAGCAATATTTTTAGAGTTTTTTTGGTGTCGAATTAGCAATGCCATCTGATGCATATAAGGTCACTCAGGCACAGCAGCATAACCGATCTCCCTGCCACTGTATGCACATAGCACTCTAAGAAACACCCCACAAAATACATGAACGGGCTTCAAGGCGATCAATGATTGGGTTGCAATCATTGGGTAGTTTCTGCTGTAAATGCTGTTAATATTATAGCTGCTCTATTGAAGCACTTATCCTGCTCTATATATGTCAAGTGGGTTAAAGGAATACTACAGTGCTAGGAATACAACGTTTTATTCCCAGCACCATCGTATCCTATAGTGCTCCCCACACTCACGCCACCCTCGCTCCCCCCACGCAGTGCAGACAGGGTTAAAAACCCTTATGTCACCTACCTGAATCCAGTTCCAATGCCCCTCTGGGTCAGGCTCCGCTCCCACCCCCACAACGTCAGCCGACATCGGGGACCTAATACGCATGCGCAGCAAGCACTGCAAGCGCATTAGGACTCCCCCATAGGAAAGCACTGAATCAATACTTTCCTATAGGGTTTTAGCTGGTGCCGGATGTCCCCAAGCAGAGCGCCTAACAGCCCGGAAAAGCCTGTTAATGGCCATCTGGTATTTTATCAATAGCTGCAATAATTACAATTGCTGGGTTAAAGTAGCAGCGACACTGAACCCAGGCCACTTCAATGAGCTGGCATGGTCTGGGTACCTATATTGTCCCTTTAACTAAGTCCATTCAAATTCTGCTTACAAAACGGTGCACAATTTAGCACATATTATGCACACACAGTAATACTTTATGGAGAATAGCAATCTGTCATGTGACCAGCATGAAATGAAATCTAGTATTTGTACAAACAGTGATATCCCTGCACTAATATGATATTACAACAACCAGAATGATTTGACTTTAGAGGGACACATCAAGCACCATAACCACTAGAGCATAAGGTAGGAGTTATGGCACCAAGAGGCTGATAGCAGAATCCTGCTTTTTTTTCCCTTTTTTTATTTTTTATTTGAGTGGTTGAACAGAAGTTGTGACTGTCAGCACATACATCTTGTCCAGTCTCTTTGTTAATGTGAAATTTACATGCGTGCTTTACCAATCCCTATTCTTCCCAAGTAGGTGACAGTCATAGGTTAAGAGTGCTGGGCTAATCTATGACTTCTATGAGCTCCCGGAGCCTTTAGAATAGGTCACCCTGTCACTGATTACTAGAATGGAAAGAATGAGATATATCTGTGCATGTTCCATTATAGATAATACAGAAAAAACATAATCACATATTCTAAGTGGAAAGACAACATACACATTGACGATCTGGTGAAGGATTTAATATGGCTTTCAACATCCTCCTAGTACAGTCTCTGTTCAAACTAATGAGGAGCATACTCTTTCAGCTATGAAAATGGAGTCAAATTAGACACATATAGAATGATAACGGAAAATCAATGATTTATTTAGCATTTAATTCGCATCGTCTTTTCCAGGACAATGTGACAATTCAGCAAATAGCAAAATAAAACTTAAATAAATGTAAAATGCAAATGTGCCCCATTATAATGACATGTACAATAAGAAAAATATCATCAATAGGCTGGATTGAGGAATTTATTAGATTTCTAATATACATTTTTATGACACAGTTAGTTCTGGCATTCAGAAGGTTAAATGTATTTATTTATTTGCATTGCATTTCTATATTACGATTTAATAAGAAATTGTGATTTTATTATCAGTTGTGTACCAAATATATGAAAATGAATTCTCTGTAGACACCTGCAATTTCCAGCTGATCACGGCTTGTGATTAAAATAATTATTTAGCTTTACATGCACCAATAGGGATGTAACACTTTTGAACAATTAGATATCTTGTGATTTTAATCACTAGTTAATTCCTTAATGAGTTGAATTAAACATGGTTCCAAGAATCAGGGTTAGTGCTACTTAGAGTGTGAATGCTAAAATGGTCTGTGTAATGAATCGGCAAAATTCCGATGGGTGACCTTCAGTTGTAACTCTTAACTAGATATTTAAGTTCAAGGATTGAGAGACAAAAGAAAATGCAGTTATTGAATAAATTGCTTTATTGTCTAAGAATTTTTATTCTATGTAGAATGATGTCATCAGGTCGTAGTGTAGTTGACTGTCACGTAAATATGAAATGAAAGCATTTTAAAGTCCTTGCATCTATTAAATATTGTACAAGCAAAATAACACAAAAGTGAGTAGGTATTTTATTTCACTTTAAGATATAAGCTTTTTTTGTTAAAGCTTATTAAGAGAGGACCGTGCTGCTGTTTTACTGGTTTTAATTTGGGCATTTATATTTTTTTAATTACATAAAGTGTGGCCGTATTTTAATCCCCATTCAAAAACCAGCGCACTTCGCTCAGTCACTAAACAGACATTTCAAGAAATGAAAATTGCTTTTTAGTGAATGAGCGAGTGCCCTGGATCTTGTATGTTGAATAAATTGGCCCCCCAGCACCCTCTTGGTTTCGTGCAGCCCTCTTGGTTTCAAATACCCATCATTTTCAGATTTTTTTTGAAGTGTAAGATCAGCTTGGTGTGAATACATTGTACATATTGGATATTCTTCCAAGGTGATAGTAGTTTGAAGTGTACCATACTTTGCTCTTATTTTGTGAGTTATTTTAGATTTTTATGCACTATATGTTTATTTGTTATGGTGTGCACAATGTATATTTCTGGTCTCTTTTTTTAGAATCCTTTGTGAGCCCAAACAAGAGACATTTATCAGAATACATATCAGTATTTCGATTTGTTTATGTGTAGTGCTTAGGGGTATTTAATTTGCACATTTAATTTACATTTATTTTCTCAAGATTTTACCATGTTCATTAGCATATATGAACGTGTATTAAGTGCAGCATTTTATAACTCATAATTGGGTACACATATTTTTAGCACAATTTCACACCTTTTGTTTATTGTTTATCTTTCTGCAGTTCGTTTGAGAAGCAGTGGATGTTTGCTTATCCACATGTTCCCAGAAGTTGGAGTGTAGCATCTCGCAATTCCCAGCACACAGTCACACTCTGGTTATCTTGGGATTTGACACTTAGTACTTTTCAATCTCACAGATATGTATGCAGAAAAGAACTCCATACAAGAGGCAAACATAAAGAATACATTGCATTTAATGTATACATCTGCTAGCTAGCTAATTACCCGAATCAGACCTATTCAAATACAAATCTTGTTAATTATCTTTATATAAATGTATTCTCTTTTTTCATTTGTTAAAGACGTTTAGTATACAAATATCGAGAAATATAGTATACAAATAGCAAATTAAATAATTCTTAAACTGTGTTACATTCTATCACAGCTGTTCATCATTGACAGTAACTGTACACTTTCTTTTTATTTCACAAAAATATTTGATTAGCTACGTTAGGGGACACTGTTTTTAATTAGTGTGGTTTTGTGAGAGTAGTCAAGATAAATATTTAGCAACGCATTTATCCAATTAGATGGTCAATTGTTTAATATCAAATTGACATTGTCATTTTTTTTTTCTTCTGCGGAAATTCCAGAAAGGCAAGAACTGGCTTCTCCTCTATCCAAAAAGTGATTTCCCAGAAGCCACACTTAGCAGATACATATTTGTTTAAGATAGAGATGTATCCCTAGTAGTCAGTCTGGTGGAACTTTGCTCACAAAATATTTCTGGAGCAGAAACAGTGAACATTTGCAGGACAGATGTCAAAACCGCTGATATGCTGAGCCAGAACTTTTACAGATTCCTATCAACTACTGGCACGTCATCACTAAACCGGGAATGGTGCAAAATTTATAAGGGATCCTGATATTTTAGCACAAAATCAGTGACCTAGAAAAATAGCACAGATAAAGACATTTTACGATTAGGACATTGTCACAGATATTGATTTGGTGAATTATCTTGAACGTTTTGTAATCCATGAGGGTAACTCTACACGAGGTACATATACAAAATTAAACGTTTTTTTTTTCTAAGAATCTGTTAAACATCATTAAAAAGAAATAAAAAAATATAGGAGATATTAGTTGTTACACTATGTTGTGCAGTGTTTACGGTAGTAGTTACACTATGGAATATAGCACCATCACAGGGAGAGAAAATATGTTTAAAGCTGCTTTTATCCAATTGAACGACACACAGAGAAGAGATTTAACATAAGAACGGACCAAAAACACATGTGAAAATGGAGTATTGTATATAGTAAGAATTAGAAAGTTCCAATAGAGTAAACGCAGGCAACACTCCAACAGTAAGGATGGTAATTTTATTAACAGGTGAACGGCCCCACAGAAGGTTCAGCAGAACCTTAATCATGAGTGTGTTTGTAAATTTGATTTTATTAGGTTTTCAATTTAGTACGTATTATGGCATATAATTGAGACTCGCAGGTCTCACATATAGTCGAAATGGCAAGATACTGATTTTGCATACAGTTGCTTTAGACACGCAGGTCTGTTAGCATAGTAGTAAAGAAGGGACATGTAGTTCCCGTAACATATAACTTATCACCAAATTAGCAGAGAATGTCAAGCGGCCTTTTGAGCTAGTTATCGTCTCTATGAGTGTGCTTTTACAAATTGGTTGTCTTATCTATTTCCTTTATTGTGTATTGCAAACATTTCGCATATGTTACTATTGTGATTCTGTTATTTCGTTTCTTTTGTTTTGGGTATTTATCTAGTGATGAAACCAGGTCTTTGATTGCCATACGAATTGTGAGAACCCCTCTTTCTCTAGATGTGTGGTGGAGTCCTCCGGCAGTCAGCCATTTTGTCTGGCTGCCATTTAAGTGTTTGCCCCATGATATAGCTAGTATGTATCCCTAAAGCCTGGTCCTGCAGGCCACCTAAATCAAAATTAGGGCCATCTTAATCAAAATGCTGCAGATGGTAAAAACATATACCTATAACACGTGTTCGAGTCCAAGGAAATCACAGCTCATCATCTGATATATTGTCAACAAGACATTATCTTAGTATTTATACAAAATCAATATATTTATCGTCCCGAAACAAGTCATGTCATGTACAGTATGTGAATCATACAGGCAAATCGATCCTGTGTTTATTTTACTGGAATATAACTTTAATATTGATGCACTGTGTCTTTAACATTAAGTCATATCACCTTATGCCTTGTCAAATTACATGTCATATATTCTAACATTCAGCCATACTGCTTCATGCTTTGACAAACTCCTTGTCATGTTTTACTACTGATATTCTGCATGTCATTGAGATACATGTGTTTTGACTTTTATTGATGAATTAATTGGTTGTGGGGTTTAATATGTACATTGGCACTTTGTTTTCCATACTCATGATTAAGGCTCTGCTGAGCCGAAAAGTCACACCATCCTTATTATTGGAGTGTTGCCTGTGTTTACTCTATTGGAACACTTTACCTGTGGATTCAGCGATGTCTGCCTACCATGAAGCACCTCTGCTGTGGATGGCAGAAGCATTTACACAGTACATTTTTCTATTTACTTATGAAGTAGATAGATCTCACTCCATCATAATTCCTTGAAATCTTAAGAGACAAAACGCAGTTGGAGACAGAGAATCAATGCATACTTATTGAAGACTGATGGAGATTTTTCATGAACCGTTCTTATAGTGCTTTTTGATATGCGAGTGTTCTCTTGGTTATGTGAATAAAATATATGTTTTAACGGATTTACATTATATATGTGCTTTGCCATAAACTCTATTCTATCACATCACATTATATATTATTATTATTATTATGATATTTATAGAGCGCTTTACAATGGGTGGACGAACAGACATGTAGTTGTAACTAGACAAGTTGGACACACAGGAACAGAGGGGTTGAGGACCCTTCTCAATGAGCTTACATGCTAGAGGGAGTGGGTTAAAATGACCCAAAAAGGTCAGGATAGTATTAGACTAGTGACAGTTGCAGAAGAGGAATCAGTTGGGAGCTATTAAGAGTTTAATTGATACGCTTTTATGAAGTGGGTTTTTAAAGATTTTTTTAAGGAGTGGAGACTGGGTGAGCATCTAACAGAGGAGGGAAGCGAGTTCCACAGGAACGGTGCAGCCCTCGATAAATCTTGAAGGCGAGCATCAGAGGTGGGAGTACGGACAGAAGATAGACAGATGTAAGGGCCTGGACGGGACATACTTGTGTATAAGGGAGGATAGATAGATGGGAGCAGCATTATGTAGAGATTTGAAAGCGAGAACCATAATTTTAAAATGAGCTCTATATTTTATAGGAAGCCAATGTAGGGACTGACAGAAGGGTGAGGCATGGGAGGTGCGGGCGGACAGGAAGATGAGCCTCGCCGCCGCATTCATTATGGACTGTAACGGCGCAAGTTGGGAGCACGTAAGACCACTGAGAAGCTGATTACAGTAGTCAAGGCGAGAAAGGACAGTGGAATGGACCAGCACCTTAGTCGCATCTGGCGTTAAGAAGAGGCGGATGCGCGCAATGTTTTTGAGATGGAAATGACAGGATTTGGCGATAGATTGAACATGAGGCTTGAAGTAGAGGTCGGAGTCAAAGAGAACACCTAGGCAGCGAGCCTGCATGGTGGAGCTGATGGTAGCACCGTTGACTTGGAGGGAGACAGACACAGGAGTAACAACACTTGAGGGAGGAAAAAACTGAATTTCAGTTTTGGTCAAGTTTAGTTTAAGGAAGTGGGCAGCCATCCAGTTAGAAACAGCAGAGAGGCAGTCAGAGACACTAGTCAAGAGGGACGGGGAGAGATCAGGAGAGGACAAGTAGATTTGCATGTCATCTGCATAGAAATGATATTGGAAGCCAGAGGAGCTAATGAGTTTACCAAGGGAGGCAGTATAGATGGAGAACAGTAGGGGACCAAGGACTGAACCTTGGGGGACACCAACAGAGAGGAGTTGGGGAGAAGAAGCAGAGCCAGAGAAAGAAACACTGAAAGAGTGCTGGGAGAGGTAGAAGGAGCACCAGGAGAGAGCAATATCTTGTAGACCGATATTGCGGAGGATGAGAAGAAGCTGTTGATGATCAACAGTGTCAAAAGCCGCAGACAGGTCAAGGAGAATTAGGATAGAGTATTGACCACAAGATTTTGCAGTGAGTAGATCATTGGATACTTTGGTCAGTGCAGTTTCCACAGAGTGCTTAGCGCGAAAACCAGACTGAAGCGGGTCTAGCAGAGAGTTTGACTCGAGGAAGTCTGTCAATCTCGCATACACAATTATTTCAATGATCTTGGATGCAAAAGGCAGTAGCGAGATAGGACGATAGTTGGATGGGGAGTTAGGGTCAAGATTGGGCTTCTTTAGAATTAGGGTTACAGTTACATGTTTGAAGGGCGATGGAAATATACCAGAGGAGAAAGAGAGATTGAGAATTTTAGTGAGAGGTGGAGAAAGAGAAGAAGACAGAGTACGGATGAGATGCGAGGGAATTGGATCTAGGGAGCAGGTGGTGGGGCGGGAGAACTGGAGCAGAGCAGAAACCTCTTCCAATGTAGCGGGTGAGAATGAACATAGAACAGCAGAGGGAGTGAAATTAGGGGAAGTATTGTAAGGGGGAGAAGAAAGATGAGAGATCTCTTTTCTGATTGTATAGATCTTGTCAGTGAAATGAGTTGCAAAGTCTGAGGCAGTCAAGTTAGTAGGTGGAGGAGGAACAGCAGGGCGAAGAAGAGAGTTAAATGTGTGAAATAGTCGTTTGGGTTCACGGGAGAGTGTGGTTATGAGGGTATTGAAGTAATTAACTTTTGCAGAGGAAAGAGCCAAGCTGTATGGGCTCAGCATAAATTTATAGTGGAGAAAGTCAGATGCACAGTGAGACTTTCTCCAACAGCGTTCGGCAGTTCTGGAGCATTTTTGGAGGTATCGAGTGAGCTTGGTGTGCCAGGGTTGTTGTTGGGGGGGGCCTGCGGCGTTTAAATGTACAAGGTGCCATGATGTCTAGTTGACAGGAGAGGGTGGAATTGTAGAAGGAGGTTGCAGAACTAGGACAGGTGAGGTTTGAGATAGGTAAAAGGAGAGTTTGGAGATTAGTGGAGAAATGCTCTAGGTCAAGACATTGGAGGTTTCTGTGCGAGTGATGTTCAGACGGTGGTGTCAATTGGGTCTTAGGTATGCCAATGTCAAAAGTCAGCAGATGGTGGTCAGATAGAGGAAATGGTGGAAAGTCAGCAGATGGTGGTCAGTTATATACAGTGGGAACTCGGTTTACGATTTGCGTTCTCCGGGACGTTTCTTACTGCGAAAAATTTGTAAAGCGGAAAGCGGTTTCCCATAGGAATGCATTGAAAACCAATAAATCCGTTCTGGAGGTCAGAAAAAAGTCAAAATGAGCAGGCATGGAAACCAATTCACTATGCAGAACACACAATAAAAGGCATGCAAACAACGAAGCCCAGCTCCCTACCTTTCCACAGCTTGATAAGTGCACCAAAACGTCCCAAAACAACTGCAAACAATTTCCAAAATGGCTCCAAAACTCGATGCAAAAGCTGCTCTAACACCTCCACACTTGATGCCACGTGCTACCCACAGACTCCAGCATGCAGGGGGCGGTGCCATAAACCTCCCAGGTGCAATGCATCCTGGGGAAACTTGCTTTGTATTGCAAAATAAATGTGTTAACCGAGGCGTTATTTTCAATGGATTTTCATTTGTAAACCAAAAATTATGTTAACCGAGGCGTTTGTAAACCGAGGTCCCACTGTGCTGAATTTGTTTGCCAAGTCATTCTGACCTTTAACACAATGATGGCAAGATTATACCTTATAAGGTTAGCACTTTGGAGTTGAACATTCACTGGTCATATTGCACTATGCTATACCACGCTATGATGGCCTTCCCCTCTTACCAATGTGTCCTGTTGTAACGAGAATATACCCCTACACGCAGGATCCAGCCAAACAGAAGACAGCACAGAGGAGAGATACGTCTACCGGACCTTAGAGTGGCCGGACTCGACGTAATAGGAGAAGTACAGAGTCAGGAACGATCCGAGGTCAAGGGCACAAAGAGACAGCGTAAACGAGAACTAGCCGGGGACTGGTACACAGGAATCAGCAAGCCGGCAAACAGTACAGACAAGGATAAAGCGAAAACGAAGTCAGAATACAAAGCCAAGGTCAAATACGGAGGAACACAACTGAACACAACAAGCACTAAAGGGAACTGTAGCAGAAACCACGATAGGGCAAGGAACTAAGGAAAAAGGGTAAGTATAAATAGGTTCAAAACTAATGTGATTGGCTCCTGTCACTTCCACACCCCCAAAAGGTAAGTGTATGGGGTGTGTGGGATGGCAGGGGCCAATGGGAGCCTTTTGGCAATTTAGGCTCCCACTGTCTCTTTAAGAGCGCGCCCGAGACTCGCGGCGCGCTCTTAGATTCAGGCGGGACATGTGACCGCATGTGACCGCGCGCGGCTTGAAGAGAGGACCGCGGCCGGCCCCTGGGAAAGGTGAGTAACGCTACACCTGTCACTTGAATTGTGCATACTGATTGGATGTATTTGGAAGATATGTCACAGAAGAGTAGCACATTAAGAAAGTGTTTTCATCTTTTTTTTCACATGGTCTTTAATGTATCCCTTGTATTCTTTTTTTTTATATCCCAGCTTAACCCCTCAAATGCCAGTAATCAAGTAAACACATAACAATGATATTTTTCTTTTCCTTGGTACTTTAAGTTCTGCCTTTGTGGCATCTTTGGTTGTTATGTTAGACTGCATGTCTATTTTTTTTTTATTATTTATTGATATGAGAGATATATAGCACTTCATCATTTTTCAGAAATTCATAAGCTACTCAGTCCCATTTTTGTGTTAATTCGGGTTAATTAGAATTCATTCTAGTAAATTAAGAGTGGTTTCAGTTTGTGGACTGTCTGGTTTAATTTGCGGTTTGGTATGATTATTTGGATCGTAGTAAATTTAGTCAATACTCTGAATTCACAGGAATTCCTTTGAACTTTTTTTCTGAATTTATCACTAAACACAGTCACGTTCCATTTAAAGAAATGGACTTATAAATATACAATGCTTTAATTTTGATCTGTGCAGGAATGGACAAATACAACTTCACAGTCTATTGTTGATCAGCGTTTAACAAATCTATCTTTCAATTACTGAACTGCTTTAACATGCCGCAATTAAAATGTTTATTTGCCTATCCCTGTACATTTTAGGAAAATAAAACATGATATATCTCAACTGTGGCTTGATGTATTTGATTGTGTTTCAAGTGACAGGACATTTTAAAAGAAATATAAAATATAAAACATTTTTAAACTGTATGTGTAGATATAAATTAAACAAAATATAACTTAAATGCGTTTGTAATTCCCTTTTTCCTTCATTTGTTAATGCTGTCAAACTGTTCTATAACCACCTGGGGGAATAGCTAAACATTATAAAATGCTGCTTTCAAAATTAAATCACATCTATATGTGTCTGTATTTTCAGTTTTTCCACTTCTGGGACTTTTTCAATTTAGAAGACCTTTGATGCCAGACAATTTTAAGCACAGCATTATCTTTAACGTTATACCAAACCCATATTGATGTTAAAATTTCAGTTTTATAATAATTTGGAACACCAAGAAAACAAGTGAGTTTAATATATTTTTATATTGTTTTATTTAAATTATTTAAACTTTTGTAAAATTATAGGAAAGTATAATATGAGTGAGGTCTATGGGGCAATGCTTCTTAAAAGTAAACTATTCAAATACAGCTATTTATGAGTGAAGAAGTACAAACTCCCAATTAATTTAACCCCTTAAGGACACTTGACATGTGTGACATGTCAAGATTCCCTTTTATTCCAGAAGTTTGGTCCTTAAGGGGTTAAAAGACCACTGAAGCCATTTCATCTCAATGAAGCAGTTTGGCTGTAGTGGCCATTTAGGTTTAACCTTGCAACGTAAACATGTTTACTTTGGGGCGTTAAAGCGACTTCTAGTGGCTGTCTGCCTGCCACCAGAAGAGCTTCTGCTGCACTGACTGAGTGCAACTTAATCATGTGATGTGGAAGCCCATATGAAAGCATTGCTGAAGCTTGGAGGGGCATTAAAGGGACAATATAGGCACCCAGAACACTTTATCTCATTGAAGTGGTCTAAGTGTCCCTGTCCCCTTAACCCTCTAATGTAAAACATCGTTTTTACAGAAGTTGCAATGTTTACATTGCAGGGTTAAGACCACTGCTATCTTCCAGACAGCCACTAGAGGTGCTTTCCTATTCTCTAACCGAGTTTAGCTCTGTGAAACAACTTCAAATTCACCATTAATTCTAATGCCTGCGTGGCGCTGACTGTGCATGCGCATTAAGTTTCCTGTGTGTGTGGCATCACAGGAGGAGGAAAACAAGGGATCCAGTGGAAATAGGTATATGAACAAATACTTTTTAACCCTTTATTCATTGGAGGGGGTGATGGTGGGTCGTACCTAAAGAAATAGGTACAGGAATCCTGTAGCATTATGAATACAGATTTGTGTTCTTAACGTTATAGCGTTCCTTTAAAGGAGGACTGTCACTCCCCAGCGTGATTAATATTAGGTTTACGTATCCCTATTTTTTAACAAATATGTATCGCTAGATGTAAAATTTTTAAATAAATATAGAAATTCACACATTTTATGCAGCTCTTGGGCACCTCCATCTTAGTTAGTCCTACATTAACAATTTACCTTGCTGTTGTCAGCCAAAAGGCAAAATCTCTAATGGGACAGAGACGGGTATTCTTCTAATCCCCTACACAGTTATTAACCCTTAATAGGCAACACATGCGACAGGCTGCAGCACTGTTACATGGCTGTGTACTTACTTTGCTGTGTGAAGCTTCTGCAGGCGTCCCGGTCTGAGTTGATTTGATAAAAACTGAAGTTCCTACTTCCATATTATCATATCAACTAATACCAGGTTTAGACGGTGTTCACTAATTGTGAGTGTCAGCTGACAAAGACTGGAAGCTGCATAATGCATCATGGGAAGTGTCAAACTATTAATATAGAGTTTGAAAGATTACTGTCAGACAGGGGACTCCTGGCAAGATAACGATTGTAGCATGCTGTAGTCGTAAGGTGCTCAGAGTATCCCTTTAAAACTACACACTTTAGAAATGGTATAAAACAAAACAATGAGGCTTTCTCACCATGGCTCAGCGAAAACAATAGCATTTTATAATTCTCTTCATCTATGTCTACTGTGAATTCTGATAATCAAAAGTAATAGATAAAAACCTTAATAGAGAAAGATTAGAAGGCAGGTTACACTTTGAATACATGAATAGCTAAATAATTGAAGGAACAATGCGTGTGCATTTACTCAGGTGATTATACAAGAATTACAAATGTTTTACATTAAGTATAAAGCATTTCAATGTCCTCTATTTTTTTCACTATTTGATATTACGACTATCCGTAGCAATTATGCATAGCTAAAGTAATTCCCTATTATTCGTCAAGATGTGCTTTGTTATGGCTACTGTATCCTTCATACAAGATACATTTCAGAAACAATGGAGAAATTAACTGTTATATTACGGAGGGGGATTTAGAAAAATGCCTTCCTGAAATCAATCGTTCTCTCTGTTCGTTCGGTCTCTCTGTCTGTGTGTGTGTGTCTGTGTGTGTGTGTTTGTCTGTCTGTCTATCTATCCCAAACTGTTCTATTTCTGTCCATGAGTCTTTCTATCTGTATTTAGCCTAATTGTCTTTCTACCTCTATGTCTCATTGTCTGTTTGTCTAATTGTCCATAACCCCTTCATAGTTTATCTGTCTAATTACAAATACAAACTTTCTTACACTGTAACAATAAAAAATATTTTAAAAATTAAAAAATATATAGGAAATTGCTACATGAAGTTTTCATTGGAATGTTATTTGAATGCATTTCTTCATTTTACAATGAAGATTTAACTCACTCGATAATTCAGTGGGATATTCTCTGTGGCAGGTATGCCATTTCCCTAAGGGAGAGACAAAAGTCGTGTGTTATTCATTAGACTCTGAGCACACAATCTTTAGCATGCTAAATGCTCACTAACTTCTTGCAGGTTTAAAACCTGGCAATCATTTGTCACAATTTCCCATGCACATTTTCCTGTGGGTATTTTTAAAATCAAGTCACAATATATAAAACTGACCATAAAAAAATGCATTTTTTTATAACCTTATTTAAAAATATATATATACATATATATATAAATATAGTCATTCAGTGGTACTATTTCCTAGACTCCGAGTTGTCACCTGAGTTTTAAGAACATTTAAGGGACAACAAATTTTACAATTTGGTAATTTCAAATTCAGGGAAGGTGGTCATCCCGCTCGGTCTGTGTTGTCTAGCAGAAGGAAACATTTAATCTTCTTTGTGAAAATTTCTCCATGCCCACTGTGCCATTGTATGCCATTGAGAAAGCCACACAGAAGACCAAGTGGGAAGACCCCCTTCCTTGAAGTCCAAAGACAGAGCCCATATGCAAATGACGTTCCTGTAATCTTGGGAGCCTCCAAAGGTGGCATTTAGTCTATTGACTACTGCAATGTTGTAAGCATATCTTCTAATTGATAAAGTATTTGCTGTGTTGTTTTGCATAAGGTAAGCCTGTAGTATGAGAGCTCTGTTGCTTTTTCACATTTCCCTATGTTCCTATTTTCATGCTTATATTCCCATAGTTTTGTTTTTTCCTATAGATATATATATATATATTGGTTCTCTTTCCGCTCGTCCTAAGTCATTTTGTCTTGCTGTGGTTGCTTGGGCAGTCAGGAGCCTAATTGCATTTTGTTGGTTCTTTAGTCTGTGTTGTATGAGGACGGGTGGGGGAGGGTGATGGGGTAAATGTTTGTTGTTGGTTGTTGGTTGGGGGGAGGGGAGGGGAAGTGACTTTGGACTATTATGTGGTCTTGAGGAGGTATTGGGTTCAAGGATACCAGATCTCTGTGTAATGTTGATATTGGTTTGAGAGAGCATAACAAGTTTCCTCTAGACTTCTAGTGTTTTCCACTTTCTGTAGCCATTCGCGTATTGTAGGGGGATTAGGTTGTGTCCATGAGGCTGGTATGAGCTGGTTTGCAGCTGTTATAAGGTGTAGTAGTATGGCTGCCGTGTGTTTTGGTAAGCCTTACGGAGTTAGAAGGAATAGGTATGTGTCTGGGTCCAGAGGGATGGATATCTTAAGTATGGCGTGGATCAGGCCCGAGATGCGTGTCCAGAATTTTTGTATCTCTGGGCATGACCACCAAATATGTATGGTGGTGCCTATAGCTGAGTGGCATCGCCAGCATTGGTTGGAGGTTGTGGGAAATATTTTTCGAAACTAGTTTGTTCTCGGCTAGTGCTATGGGCTAGGGGTCCCGATTGAATAAAGTGTGTTAGCTGTCTGTATTGGTATAGTTGTATTGCCGTGGGAGAGTGCATGAATACTTGTATAGGTTTAATTGTTCGTGACCCTATGGTTTCCATGGTGTCTCCCAATGCTAGATATGATGTCTTATGGAAGGATTGAAACAACTTGCCTTCTGCTCCTGGTTGAAATAAGGGGTTGTGAGTGATCGGGTAGAATGGTGACGGATATGGTGATACCAGTTCGTGAGTGCGTAGGGTTGCCCACATGCAGAGAGTCGGGGTGATTGTGGGGTGTGGGTTGTGTAGTATGAGTACCTGCCCTGACTTGTGCCAGGGTATCGTGTAGATAGGTGCTAAAAAAAAAAGTACCCTCTAGAGTTACCCATTGTTTCTTGGATTGTGGGTGTGACTAGTCGTATATTCTGGTTAGTAGTATTGCTTTAAGGTATGTTTCAACATCCGGTAAACTCAAGCCGCCTCTATCCCTCGGTTGTGTGAGGAGTGTGTAAGGTAGTCGTGGAGTTTTGTGAGCCCAGATGTATGTTGCTAGTGTTGTATGAACTGTCGAGAACCAGGACTTGGGAATTGTTATGGGGAGCACCTATAGCATGTAAAGGATTCTGGGTAGGATGTTCATCTTAAGGATGTTCATCCTGCAAAACCACCCAAAATGAAGCTTATTCCATGTGGTGAGGTCAGTCGTTATGGCTTTTAATAAGTCAGGAAAGTTTCTCTTGAATAGTTGGGGGAGGTCCCTAGTGATGTGGATCCCTAAATATTTTATACTGTGTGTGGCCCATGTGAATTGGTGATCTAGTTGCAGCACAGCGTTCTCCTGTGATTGAATGTATATTGGGAGAATCTCGCATTTGCTGAGATTCGCCTTAAAATTAGAGAGTATACTATAGGTAGTCATTTCTGACATTAGATGGGATATCGAGGTCACTGGATCTGATAATGTGAAAAGCACATCGTCAGCAAATGCAGCTATTTTATGTTCCTCTGTCCCCGCCCGAATGCCCCTGATGTTGGTGTTGTCCCGGATCCCCTGGAGAAAAGGTTCTAAGACAAGAACAAAGAGGAGTGGGGTAAGGGGGCAGCCCTGTCTGGTGCCGTTCGAGATTGATACTGGGTCAGTGAGTTGTCCATTTATACGGATGTTGGCGGTCGGGTGTGAATAGATTGCGGAGATCCATTTTTGCCAATGTGGTCCAAACCCCAAATATTGCAGCGTATGTAGCATTAGGGTCCAGTCTACCCTGTCGAATGCTTTTTCATCATCTATTGACAGGAGTAGACTGGGACACCCAGGACGTGTGGCATGATGTTTGAAATTTAAGATCTTGGTGCTGTTATGCTTGGCTTCTCTGCCCGGTATGAAGCCGGATTGGTCTGCGTGTACCAACCCTGGGAGTAGTGGGAGTAATCTGTTGGCAAAGATTTTCGTGAAAATTTCGAGGTCAAAGTTTATTAGTGAAATTGGCCTGTAGCTACCGCATTGAGTTAAGTCTTTGCCCGGTTTTGGTAGGAGGGTGATTGTTGCGTTGAGGGCCTGGGGAGGGATAGTATCCGAGTGTAATAGTGAGTTGAAGGAATTTACGAAATGGGGCATGAGTGTCGTTTTTTTAATATTTTGTGGTGAACCCATTGGGTCCTGGGCTTTTCCCTTGTGGTAGATGTTTAATTACGTCCGAACATTCTTCTGTAGAGATGGGATGCTCTAGGGAGTCTTTTAAATTGTTCTATGAGTGGTGTGTCCTATCAGTCCTTTAAGAAATAGAAACCTACCATTGTCATCTGTTAGCTGGTCCGTGTATGTAAATGGTAGGTGGGAAGATATGAGAATCGCTACCCCTCTCGATTTGGCTTCAGAGTAAATCCTAAGTAGCCTTTGGTGTAGGTTCTAGATTTAAGTGAGGGGGCGGAGTCCTTGCAAAAATGTGTCTCCTGTATAAATATCACATCGGCTTTATGTCTATGATAGTCTAAGAGTGCCATATGTCGTTTTTCTGCAGCATTGAGACCCCTAGCAATATGGGAGGTGATGGTTATGGTGGCCCTCGCTCCAGGTACGTTCATGTCTGGAGTATTGTTGGAATTATTCAGTAAGTGTTCGGAATACATTGAGTCTTGAGCCTTTTGTAATACGGGGAATCATATGCACTGCACTAGATACTTATGTGCAAGATCACTTGGTACAAATATACAAAATTCACATAAAACAATGGTATTGTTAACAAACAATTAACTATTTACAATTTGTCAGTTCTAATTTTGATTCGATAGATGAATAAATGTAATAACTGTAGATAGTTGCGTGTGTGCAACTATTGTAACTGGTGTCGGCCTCTGAGATGTCCCTGAGTCTGCAGGAGGCCAATGTGTTGCGACACCGTTGATAGTGGTTAGTGGGGTTACGTGTGAGTAGTTTGAAAATGGTACTGGTTTTGTTGTGTGATTGTTGCGTGTTAAATTGTGAGTTGTTTAGCGATTGACTAGTACCGTCGGTACCGGTGGATGGTTTGATGCTTGATATGTTGCTCGATTGGAGCTTGCGGGCTGAAATCTTGTAGTGATGTTTTAGTGTATTGGAGCTTGGTGTTGAGTTTTTGTGTATGGGGATGTGTAGCAGGGCTGGTGGGGGGGTGCGTGTCATAACCTGTGTCCCAGATGGTAGAGGGGGTGGTTAACAGTGGTATTGTAAGGGGAGGGTTTTTTTTTTCTTCTTCCTACCCTGATGCGGATTATCTTTGTAGTTTCCCTTTGAGTGTATTGCAATCTGTAGTGTTGGTGTGGGTTACTCTGTCGGCTAATTGTGTGATGTATGAATGAGGGTTACATCTGCATAAGTTTAAATACATTGCTGATCATATGACCTGAAGATAAGAGTCAAACAGGGTGTCCTTGACGTCATTTTTGTCATTTTAGACCTTGGTGAAAGTTCTCAAGTCCCAACTAGGTTTACCGTTAAGTAACTGTATGTCCAAAACTTCGGGATCAGCTGAGGATGCGTGAATGAGAGTGGGTTCACCATGTTTCTTTATGTTTCCTTATGCAGGTGTTGTTATCCTGTGAGGGTAGTTTACCTTTGACGGTGTGAGAGTTGTATATTCCATCTGGGCATGGTGTGTGCATGTGGGTTAGTCCTCCATGGCCCCTCTGGGGCGTCTCTCCCTTCGTTGCTGGGGGCTAACGTGTCCGGTTTCCTGTTTCTTTGCTGGCGATTGCCATCCCATACCTTGTGGGGGTTTATTGCGGGAAGTGGCCGGGTCCGATGTATACCAGTCCATAATGGGGGAGTCGTTTAGGTTCAGTGCCCTAATGAATGGGGCTACATCTTGATGTGTTGCGATTGTGAATGTGGATCCTCTGGTGTTGACAATTAGGGCAAATGGAAAACCCCACCTGTACTGTATATTGCGGATCCTGAGCTGGTCTGTTATGGGTTTTAAGGCTCTTCTTGCTCGCAGGGTTAGCCAGGAGAGGTCTGGATATATTTGAATTTCCTGGCCTTGATACAGCAGTGGGGTGGAGGTGTCTTTTAAATTTCTCAGGATGTCTTCCTTGAGTGAGAAGTAATGGATGCGGCATATAATGTCACGTGGTGTGTCGCCTACCCCATTTTTCGGCCTTAGGGATCTGTGCGCCCTGTCAAGGATTATCTGTTTGTCTGGCTGGCGGCCTAGGATTGAGTTGAAGAGGGTAGTTAGTTGGTCTTGTAGGTTTTCGTTATCCGTCTCCAAGAGCCCCCTTATGCGGAGGTTATTTCTCCGTCCTCTATTGTCTAGGTCGTCTAGCGACCTTTGCATCATGGAGAGATGTCTGTCATGGGTGTTTACTTTGGAGGTTAGATCCTGTATCTGTGTTTGATAAGATCCCCTCTCATCTTCCAGGTCCTGTACCCTGTGGCCTACCTGTTTAATTTCAGAGCTGAGGCCCTCCATTTTGTGTTGGAACGTGGTTTCCAATTTCCCCAGCATTTGTGCCAGGTCGGCTTTAGATGGTACGTTTCTCAAGATCTCCTTGATGTCAACGTCTGAGGAGTCTATGGAGCTTTCAGATGCGGCAGGGCTTTGTGGTTGAGAGCCTGTGAGGGCCGCCGCCGCCGCCATATTGGAATCTACATGTTCAGAAATGCGGTCGGCGTATTCTTTGAACAGGCGGGTTACCGATCCCGGTTTACCCGCTGGGTCTTCCCCGTTGGTGGGTGAGTGGTTAGTTGCTTTTTGTTGTTCCCCATCATGCTTAAGGTCCTCTGATACGGTTGTTTTCAGCCCATATAGCTCGGAACTGATTCAGTGTGCGGCCATTCAGTCCGGTCGCTGGCCACGCCCCCCGCCTGTTTGTTTTTTTATACCTGTTAAACCGCATTACTAGACACAGTGCAGATTACATCACAAACATAAAGGGGTTGTTCAATCCTCATCATGTGAGGTACAACAGACCAATAACTTATAGGATTATTCATTAAAATGAGAATTCAAAGTACTATCAAAGAGAATTCCAAATTAAAGGGCAGAGTAGCCTGAAAGTATAGCTGAATTTTTCCAGATCGGCTATTTTAAGCTTAAATTTGAAATTCACTTTGAATTTGCGCTGAATTTTCAATTTAGTAAATAACCCTTTTAGTGCAATTAATGTGGAAATACACTTCACACAAGGAAAATGATTTGTTTCCCGTAAAAAGTAACGGAGAGCGCAAGTCACTATATCTGCATTTAAATTCTATTACACGGTATTACATTCAACCCTGTAAATATTCTTGGTGTAAAATGACTTACTGTGTTGAGCACTATGCTCCCAGCATTAGCTCTAAATTCTGCTGGCAATCTGACGAAGGCACATTTCCGGAAATCCTTCAAGATTCAATAATAAGTATCAACTGGCCGGTTACTAGATACTTTTTTACCAATCTATTGAAACAAATAATGATTGTGCGAATTTGCATGCATTATGTTTTGTTTTTTTCCTTGTACAGCAAAATTCACACACGCTTTTCATTTATTTATTAATTTTAAAAAAAAATCATGATTTTGGATGGACACTCAATGGTCATTTATGCAGCAGATTAATTTGGAGAAAAAAAAATAATAATATTTTGATCTCAGAGAAATCTTTCTCATGCTTGAAAAATATCTCTCTTAGATTGAAACGTTGCACTTTTTCCAAAAAAAATCTGCTAAATAAATCCCCCTTGAGTGTCTGGACCATAATTTTGTTCAATTCTCACAGTTGGGGTCACGAGCCCCAGGTTTGGAAGCACCGGGTTCATGGCAAGAGTGCGGTGTTCCTTTTCTTTTTTTGATACATCATGATTTTGGATGGAGACGTGTTGATTGAACGAATGGGCTTCTTCCGTTATTTCTCTATTCATATATCACTAACTGCAAAGTAAAGTAAAACTAACTCTAATTATTAAATAAACGCTTTATTGCAGTTTGTTAACCAGAGTAATAGTTAATGTTTTGATGCAGGTTTTATGTAAGATAGTCTGTTGAGGTTGAATTATAGCAGAATTGTTTACACCTAGCTATGTCTTCTTTTATTTGTAATTAGGATAAGAGTTGCATCCTAATTAGAAAAGAGTGTATTTGTACTTTTGAGAATTAAGACTGGGATTCATGTTGGACAGATTCAATTTTACGGTAGACAAAACAAGACAAGACTGAAGATTATTTTTAAATTAATGCTAAAGGACCACTAAACTCTTTTATTTATTTATTTATTTATTTAAACAGTTTCTTTCCTTAGGCAAGCAACATTTTATTTAATAAAAACAATACCCTCTTATTACTCTTGTTACACTTTAATTTAAAGAATGCAAATTTATTGCTGTTTCGGCTTTGGGAGACCCCGGTTTGAAATCATCAGAAAGGAACCCATTCCTATAATGATTACATCCAAAAACAAGGATAGGTGCATCTGTACCCCCTGATGTTCCCCAATTTTTTGGACCCTGTGATCATCTTTACCAATATTAATGGTTTACTTGACCCTCTGGGTTTCCCTTCGAGGTGCCGCCATTTCCAAGTTTCTAAGATGAAGACATCAGGAAATAGTATTCTCTGCCCATTGCTTGGTATGGATGTCAATTCACATGCATGCCTAGTTCCCCTGAAGATATAGGGTGACATAAATAGAAAAAAATAGAGTGCCACTTGAGGAAGTGATTTAGACCAGGAGGTGGGAGAGAGGAGAGTATGGAATTGGACGGCTATGACAACATTGAACAAAACTTTGGAGCTTGACTAAAGTTCCACAGTTTGTCATCTTTTGTCAATCCTCGGGTTATATATAAGGAGAAGTAGTCACTTCTTTTGGAAATGAAGCATAGTTTTGCAAAGTAAAAAGAGGGACCAATTAGAATGGACAGGGTTGTGTTTGGCTTGTGCTTGCTCTGCCCCTGATCTGCCTCCTTGACAGTCTTAGCCAATCCAGTGCTTTACTATGTGAAAACATTGTGATTGGCTGAGAGAATCATTTCTGATTCTGTCAACCAAGAAGGCAGATCGTGGACAGACCCAGCAGCAGCAGACTGGAATAAAAGTATAGATTTTTTTATAGTAAGATTTTACTATATTTAGGAGGGATAGATGGTGGTTTTAATTCTAAAGGGTCAGGAATACATGATTGTGTTCCTGACCCTATAGTGTTCCTTTAAGTTCAATATTTATATTTCCTTTGCAGCATTATAACTATAGACCACAATTAGAGAAAAAAAAATTGCAGGACTTCTTGGCTATTAAATAATCACTATTAACAATTGCCATACCCTCCTTTATTTTTATGCTAGCCTGCTATGGTACAATTTTATTTGAACTAAAAAATCCCATGTGGAATATGAAATGCAGGAATAGTCTTTTCTTTCTGGCCACAGTAAAAAATGTTCATTTTACCCTCCTGTTTTCATGCTACGTGTTCATGCAAATGATGCATTTCTGTTTTGTTTTTTTTTCATATATGCTCATATACAAGCTATGTTATCATTATCTCCTTCTGGCAAGGTCAGTCACAGTATTTAGAAAGTCAAGCTTAAACCTTTATAGCAAGCATACTTTTTGTTTACCAGAAATAGACTTGCCATTCTGCAATCTATAAACAGTATATCACTTGGCATTTTGTGGGAGTCTTAAGCATATGCCTTTATTTTAAAAACAAATAGGATTATGTAATAAAAAAAATAATAAGAAACCAACAAACTCAAAGACAGCGTATTTATTTTATTCTGAATAAGGTACTCAAATTGAGCATCTTTAAAGACAAACCATTTTTAATACACTGGTGTTATTTATACAGTCCCTAAACCGTTGTGAAATATTCTGCCTTCATCAGTTTTTCAAAAGAATTCAAATTTGTCAAAGATCCCACTACTTGTTTTAATAAAAAGAATAAAGCCAAAAGAGTACCTTTCAATCATTTTAGTCATAAGAAATGTTGTATGTTATATTGGAACACGAAACCTTAGAGACTTTTTTCCGATAGCTACAGTGCCACAAGTTTCTTTTATTAAGAAATATGTTTATGTGAAGAACAAAATAGAACAATAGACTATAACTGCTCCCAGATTTTTCATGGGCACTTTAATCTTTTATTAATATGCAAATTTTGTTCTTTAGAAATGTACAATAAGATTTTTTTTTTCCTAAGACTTGCTGAAAATTGTCTTATTTTCCCAGAAGTCTTTTCTGAATGATTGTAAGTGGAATAGTGGTTTTTATGCAAAATCCCAGGATGTTACTGCCTGCATAGCCAGTCTTTGAAATTATAAAAATTTAAAACTGTGCTACAATTGTAAAAAACATTTAATAATTTATTTATCGTAAATATCCTTTCTAATAGACGTTTCCCCCCCGGTGAGCTCTGGGAAGTTCGTGTAGGTTTTACAAAAGAAATCTGTTTCCAATACAAATAACATTGAACCAAAGGTTTGTTTTCTAAAAAAAAAAAAAAAAAAAAAAAACATATTTAGCCTTACACTAAGAATATATATTGATACAGGCAAATGTTCCCAATCTTTCAATACTTCCCACTCATATACCTCTTGACAAGCTTCATTGAACAAGTATAACTGGATATGCAACTACATTAAGATACTATACAGTTTCTTAAATATCAGCTATACAGCATGCTAAGTGATAGAGCAATTACTGTACTCAAAGGACAAAGAGGAATCATTATACAGGTATAACACAGACCATTGCATCTGCTGGCAAATGCTAAAAGGAAAAATAATTCATCCTCCGCATTGAAAATACCTGCAAAGGCACCTCTACGAGGTCTTCTCGTATGTACAGTAATACAGCTGATGAAAGAAAAAATATTGTAAAAATAGAAATAGAAAGCAGGTTGGGATGGAAAAAAATAAAGTGAAGGTGAAAATGATTATGACAGTACACTATATTGGATGGAATTATTATTATTGTGACAAACCGTGTAATTAACCCCTTAAGACCGCAGGACGTACTATGCCGTCCTTAATTGGCCGGCTCTAAACGCTGCAGGACGGCATAGTACGTCCTGTGCGGTCTTACCCCCCACGTGGCCAGCGGCACATGGCTGCTGCAGATCGCGGTCGGGGGGCATGCCTGGCCCCCCAGGCAGCCCCCCTGTGCCTGGGGACTGCGGTCTGCAGCTTCTGATCGCAGTGACAGGCTGTCACTGCGATCGGTATTTACCATGTGTCAGCCGATTTGAAATCGGCTGACACATGGAGCCGGCCGCATTCTCCTGCAGCAGATCGCGGTCGGGGGACATGCCTGGCCCCCCAGGCAACCCCCCTGGGGTCAGTGACCGCGATCTGCACTGTCAGGCTGCAGTCTGATCACACTGACAGGCTGCCATAGCCTGTCAGTGCGATCAGTGTTACTATGTGTCAGCCTATTGGCTGACACATGTAACTGCAGCCATTAGCCCCCTACAGATCGCGGTGGGGGGCATGCCTGTACCTCCCAGGCACTCCCCCTGTGGCCAATTATTGCGGTCTGTAGGAGGTGATCACAGTGACAGCCAGTCACTGTGATCACTGTTAGTATGTGTCAGCCAATGATCTCAGATCACTGGCTGACACATTGTCTCTGCCCCTCTCCTCACCTCACTTCGATCTGAGAGAGAGAGGCAGCTCCTGTGGAAAAAGCAGGTTTTTGCAGCTCCTGTGGAAAAAGAAAGTTTAAAAAAAAATTTCAAGTTTTATAATTTATATTTTATTTAACCCTTTCAGTGCTGATCACAGCATATTACTGTGATCAACCTGATTAGGGTATTTATTTATTAATTTTTGGGGGATCAAAAAAAATTATTTCTAATTTTTTTTTACCCTTTGTGTCAGTCGCAGCAACCCAAATCTCCATTACCCTTTCCCCGCTGCCGTGATCACTATACTGTACAGTATATCTGCTGTACAGTACTGTATCAGTGATCACTGTGATCAGAGGGCTCTCTGATCAGACTGACTTTTTTTTAGGGTTATTTTTATAGATCTGAAAATAACCCTTTCAGTGTACTGATTGCAGCTGCCTATACTGTGATCAGTACATTTATATTATTTTTTGAGGGCGGGTAGTAGGTGTTAGGCAGGTAGATAATTAATTACCCACTTTAGTATATAAATTAATTAATTTGTCCCCCTAGAATGGCACGTCGCTACTCAGCCGAGGAGGCGTATGCCATTCTGGCAGGCAGTGATAGTGACACTCTGCAAGACAGTGACACTATCACTGCCTCTGACATTGAGCCTCTGAGTGAGACCTCAAGTGATGGTGCCCCACCACCACTCACAAGAGGACGCTCAGCAAGCCCAATGCCAGGCGGAGACTGGGTGCCTCCAAATATGATGGCCCCAGAAATACCACCGTTCACTGTTACACCTGGCATCACTGTAACAGTGGGCGACTGTGAGCCAATTCGTTTTTTTGAGCTCTTTATGTCAGATGATATATTTGAGCTCATGGCTCAGCAAACGAATTTGTTTGCTATGCAGTATCTCTCTGCACATCCGGGGTCCCATCATGGTCGCAGGAATATGTGGAGACCCACAGATGTCGCAGAGATGAAGCGGTTTTGGGCTTTAACCCTAATGATGGGTATTGTTAAAAAGCCCAGTATCAGGTCCTACTGGAGCAAGCAACGCATCCTGGCTACACCTCTTTTCCCTGAGGTTATGTTGAGGGATCGCTACCTGCAAATGCTGCGATTCCTTAATTTTAATGATAACTCGCTGTGTCCCCCTAGAAACGACCCACTGTTTGACGGCCCTTTATTCAACTCCTGTCAGACAGATTTTCTGAAAATTATGTCCCCGATAAAGATATTTCAATTGACGAGTCCCTTATGAAATTTAAAGGTCGACTGCTATTTAAGCAATATATTCCATCGAAGCGGTCCCGATATGGCGTTAAATTTTATAAATTATGTGAATCCTGTACTGGTTACACATGGGCGTTTCGCATTTACCAGGGGAAGGATAGCCATCTTGACCCACCAGGATGCCCTGATTCTGTGGGTACAAGTGGCAAGATTGTTTGGGATCTAATCCTTCCCTTGTTGAATAAGGGAAATAGGCTATGGGTTGACAATTATTATACCAGTATAGAATTATTTAAAAATTTATATTGTTTTGAAACCCTAGCCTGTGGCACAGTGAGGAAGAATCGCAGGGGTTCCCCCCAAGCCCTGGCAAGTGGCAGAAGCAGTAGAGGTTCCTCTTCAGCTCTCTGCCAGGATGAGTTGCTTGCTCTTCGCTTCAGAGATAGGAAAGATGTATACATGCTGTCTACGATGCATGACGAAAGTACCATGCCAGTGTCTGTGAGAGGTAGCACTGAGCATCTGGAAAAGCCAAAGTGCATTGTAGACTACAGCAAGTTTATGGGGGGAGTAGACTTGGCTGACCAATGCATACAGCCCTATCTGGTGAACCGAAAAACTAGGACCTGGTACAAGAAAATTGCAATCTACGTGAGCCAGATTGCAATTTTCAATGCCTATGTCCTCTATACAAAAGAGGTCATAGGTAGGCCCTGCCCTTTCCTCGAATTCACATTAAGCATTTTGTCCCGTATGTTATTTACCCAGCCCCCCAATCCCACTTTGGAATCAGGAGATCTCCAAAGACTTTGTGGCAAACACTTCCCTTCCCGAATCCCATCCACCCCTAGTAAAAAAGCTCCCCAAAGAAAGTGCCGTGTTTGCTACAAGAAAGGAGTCCGAAAGGACTCCAGTTTTTATTGTCCAACCTGTCCATCTCTTCCCGCCCTCTGCATAGCAGACTGTTTCAAAGTCTACCATACAGAGCTGAATTTCTGAATCACTCTGTATGGGACTTTGGCAGTTTGTTTGCTTGATTTACCTGGATTTCTGACCTCGGCTTGTCCTGACTACGCTTTGTTAGCTGCCTGTACCGACCCATTGGCTTGTTTCTACTCTGAATTCTCGATTCCCCTGACCTTGGCCTGTCCCTGTTTACGCTAGCCATTCTAAAGTGGCTACACCAAACAACTCAAAATACTACATTTGTAGTACTTGAAATGTGACTTCCCAATAAAAAACTGATCACAGGGTTAATGCTGTGATTAGCACTGAAAGGGTTACAAAAAATAGTTTTTTTTTTTTTTTTTTACTTCTCAAACTTTTCACACAGTGACTCTCTATGTGATATCAAAGATCTATCTGCCTCTCTCTGCCTCTCTCTGCCTTCAGATCAAAGTGTATGTGGGGTACTGTTCTATTCATGTGATATAATAAAAACCTGGAAACATGGTACATGTAGGTACTGTTATATTCAAAAGACAGTGTTAAATCAAAATACCAAGTCTCTAGTGCACTAACTAATATCAGGATTATGACATTTCCAGTGAAAATGCTATTTATCTGATTAAAAAGACAAAAATCAAAGTAGAAATCGCTACATGGGCCCAGCATTTCAGTTAAAATGGCTAGACCAAACATCTCAAATTATGCCATTTGTTATACTCTGGGTTGCCTTCTTTTGAAAATGGTATGCCATAATAGTGGAAATGTTATTACCCAGGCTGCCATGCTCTCTCAAAGGCGAGATAGACCCAGAAAATGACTTTGTTAAATTGCCAACTTTGAAAAGGACATCTAATATTTTTGTCCCCATGACTTCCCCCCCAAAACAGAGAATCTAGTACATGGGGGTACTGTTACATTCAGGAGACAATGTTAAATACAAATAGTGAGGCTTTGTTGCAATAACTCATATCAGGAATATGAAATGTCCTGTGAAAATGGAGTTCATGTGCGTGAAAAAGCACAAATAAAGCTATAACCGCTATGTGGGCCCTTCATTTCTGATAAAGTAGTTAGACCAAACATCTTGCAATGCACCATTTCTTATACTCTGGGTTGCCTACTTTTGAAAATGGTATGCCATAATAGTGGAAATGTTATTACCCAGGCTGCCATGCTCTCTCAAATGCGATATAGGCCCAGAAAATCACTTTGCCAAATTTCAATGTAATAAAGCCTAAATGGATAAGCCGTATTGATACCGGAGAAACTGACGGAAGCGAAGCACAGAGAGATGGACACAGGTTTCTTCAGGAAGGAAGAGATTCTTTATTGGATCACCGATCGGGACTCAGAGGGACTAATGTCACCAAAATACAGCAAGTTCTAAGCCCCGGACAATAGTGCAGGCTCCTTATATAGGCACATAACTCCTCCCATATTAAGCTCCACCCGCACATTCTCTTGACCAATCAATACAAATAAGAATTAACTTCCTGCTTGACCGCATGGCCTGTCCAGCACAATGGAGGAGGGGAATACTACATCCTGTATTCTTGAACATGCTCCGTACACTACTGATCGTATCTTGCCTCGTGCAACCAACTGATCGATACGTCAGCATATGCACGTACACATGCCACGTGGTAATCTCGGCCTACTAAATTTATTTTTACCGAGATTCCACCACATTCCCCCCTTTGATGCCTCTTGATATTTCACAATTACTTGAGGCATCACTTAACCTTAGTTTGCATACACCGCAAGTTACCTTGAACCAGACCAGACTTATCTTATGATGTGAATCTTCAACACTCATCTTCCTGCATTGGTTCTCCCTGATCTAGAGCCTCATATTTATAAATTGCCATTATCTGTGCAGCAGCCTTCCTCTCTGCTATATTTTCTATCAGGCTTTGCACAGACCTAACTACTAAGGGTATAAGACACGGCAGGAGTAGACACAACATTAAAATCAGTAGGACTCCACCTACCACTGCCTTAAGCCCTCCAAACCACTCATACCAGCTACCAAACCAACTACTTGGATTATACCCTTTCCATACCTGAGTAGGCACATGCGCTAGTTTAACCATATGGCTAGTAAGCTCAGCTATTGCTTGCCCTTCGTCATCTATTTGAAGACAGCAATTGCTCAGGTTAAACTTCCCACATACACCTCCCTCTACTGCCAAAAGGTAATCCAAGGCTAATCTATTTTGGTAGACTGCTGTCCTCATCCTGGTATTATGCTTCGCTAGAAGATTGAGCGCTTGTGATGTCTCGTTAGTGATAATCTCAACCACCGCCTGTAATCTTATAATACGGTTGAGCATATAAATAGGGGTTCTATAACCAAAGGTACCATCTTCTGCCCACGTGGCTGGCCCATAATAATCTATAATACGCTGGGGAGGCCATTCATTATCTTCCCAGACGCCTATCTCTATGGGTCCCCTTTTCTTCCTATGATTCACATCATACACTTTAACACCTAAAGTCTCACCTGTTTCAATAGGTAACAAGAAGGATGGTTTGAGCATACCCAACACACATGCCCCTTCCCAGTCCTGTGGCAACTCCGAATAGGCTTTCTTACCACAGATCCAGTACAAATTTGCTGGGGCTCTCCAGGTAGATGTGATGGATAAATCAAACCACACATCCTTTAAATTGGCGTATCTAGCAAACGGGTTAGATGGTTCTGAGACATTTGAAGCCGACCACCAAGTTGTATTCTTTGTATCATCATCATAAGCTTTTTGCCCTAGACAAGTTAATTCTCCTACAGAAGTATTATACATCATTCCTTTCCTTGCTATGCAAACATAACCTATGATGGAGGTCTTTAATCTCCACTCAGATTTACCTCTAACACTCATATGATAATCGGCTTGTGTAGATATTAATTGGTCAACTGCCTCAGAACCGGACATTACCTCCTTTGCTTCCCAAGGCCATTGGTCTCCCATGTTAGTACCTCCACACACATAGCAGTTGGTAACATTAAGACTACCGGCAATACTTTCGGCTAAATCAATGAACAGGTTTTTAGCATTATGGGGGATCTTATTATCTATACTCATCTCTTCATAAAAGGAATGGTATACTTGATGAGTTTGGGAGGATACTGTATCAGTCTCTATCCCTATAAACAATACTGTCCCAGGATCTAAACCCGTCCCATATATTTGAAACCCAAATAAATTACCATACTTGTCTAGGAACTTGTCGGGGTTATTTATAAGTATATGGACTGGATTGCATTCCATAGACTTACAATATGGGCTGGTAGGCAACTTAGTCACTATCATGTCCTTGTCTACTGTCTGTCCCCAAGTTGCCCACCCCACACAAGACCAATATGGGCAAAAGTTATAGTCTCTATTTGGGCATCTAGGACTCACATATTTATTTTTACTACTGGGACAAATATATTTATCGTTAGACCCATACGTCCTCTCCCATCTAAGATCCCCACATACATTCCACGGCTTTCTACCACTTGATATCGCCTTACACGCATCAAATAGCAGAACACCCGAAGAATATACGGATTCTAATACTGTCTTGTTAATTAGGGTCCCCTGAGGATCTCCATTCCTGAGAGTCAACCAAATTGTACGGGGTTGATACTCTGGACTGAAGCACTTAGGTTCTCCTACTCCTAAATGGCACACACTATATTCTATATTAAGGTATCTACATCTTGATACATCTCCTTTACACTCGTATTGTGAATGCCAAATTAGAGTTTGGGAAATATGGTTACCTGTTCTTGTAGTCTTAATGCATACCTCACAGCTAGGAGTGTCGGTACCTCTACCTCCCTGAATATAAAAATACACATAAATAAACATTATCAAGAACACATCTTTCGTCGTCATCCTCAGTCTTCGTCCGTGCGAAGGCACCTCAGCTTCCAGGATGTAAGGGCTGCAGGGAATGGAGTTCTGCTCGTCTTCACAGGAGTCCCTTCGAGACTTTCCCTGGCTTATATACTATACGTCGGTGGGCGGACAGGCTTTATTATGGCCTTCTCACTCACGTACCAAGTCTCTGAAACAAATAAAATTTTGTAATACACAAAGTTCCTCGTTACTCCGACTGAGTTGTGCGTTTCAACCGGATCTTGCAGGGATTCTCTGGATCTGCTGTAACTTGCCAAGAATCGACTGCTGCTGGTTTAACCCTGGAGTGATGTATCCACGGAGTCACTTCGGCTACTTTTATCGCTGTAGGGGTAGACAAAAGAACAACATAAGGACCTCTCCACTTGGGCCCTAACGGTACATTATTCCACTCTTTAATCCACACTTGGTCTCCTGGATGGTAACTATGAACTGGGGGATAAATATTCACAGGTAATCTATCTTGTACCCATTTCTGTACCTCCTCCATAGTCTTACCCAACTCTACAACCTGCTGCCGGGTAATTCCTTCTCCCAACTGACTCAAGTCCCCCCTTAAGTTACCAAGTACGGGAGGTGGTCGCCCATACATAATTTCAAAAGGAGAGAGACCCATCCTTCTGGTAGGGGTACTGCGGATTCGCAATAGAGCTATGGGTAAGAGAACGTTCCACTTAAGTTGGGTTTCCTGACACATTTTAGCCAACTGATTCTTAATAGTTCTATTCATTCTCTCTACCTTACCAGAACTCTGGGGTCTATATGCCGTATGACGCCTCCACTTTATACCAAGCATATGAGTCAGTTGTTGTAGGCACTGATGAACAAAAGCTGGACCATTGTCCGATCCTATAGAGCAGGGTAGTCCATATCGGGGTATTATTTCTCGTAGCAGGTATCTCACAACTTCTCCTGCTTTCTCTGTACGAGTAGGACATGCTTCTACCCAGCCTGAATAGGTACACACAATTACCAGCAGGTAACGATGTCCACCCGATTTAGGCATCACTGTAAAGTCAATTTGTAAATCGGACATGGGGAGTCCCCCCATAAACTGGA
This sequence comes from Pelobates fuscus, assembly GCF_036172605.1. NCBI lineage: Eukaryota > Metazoa > Chordata > Amphibia > Anura > Pelobatidae > Pelobates > Pelobates fuscus. The sequence goes on along the minus strand of NC_086321.1, from coordinate 23,029,467 downwards.
CTCCTGGTGGCTTTACTGGTCCTTGTCTTGCATTATTTTTAGCACACGTTACACATCTTCGTACAATGGCCTGAGTCAAGTTGGACAATCTTGGTATGTAGAAATGTTTTCTGAGAGATTCCTCTGTGCTGTCTCTCCCAGAATGTGTCCCGTTGTGATAATTTTGGACAATTTCTACCGCTAGTGATGCTGGAATGACTATTCTTCCATCTTCTAACTGATACCATTTGTTCTCCAAATACTTTCCAGGTTCAGTCTTTAACCACTCCTCTTCTTGAGCTGTATAAACTGGAGTCCATTGAGACAGTGGAGTTGGTATAAGAGCAGCTATATGCCCCACATATTCCTGTCTTCCCGATTCAGCGGCACGCTTAGCTGCACTATCTGCCATCCGATTTCCCTTGGTTACATCACCATCTCCTCTCAGATGCGCTCGACAATGTATGATACCGACTTCTTTCGGCTCCCACACTGCTTCCAATAGTTGTAGGATTTCAGCTGCGTACTTGATTTCTTTGCCTTCTGAATTCAATAGTCCTCTTTCTTTATACAAAGCTCCGTGGGCATGAGTGGTTAAAAACGCATATTTGGAGTCCGTGTAGATGTTCACTCTTAAACCTTCAGCCAATTGTAACGCTCGTGTCAGTGCTATCAATTCTGCCTTTTGTGCTGATGTTCCTTTCGCCAGTGGCCGAGCTTCTATCACCTTGTCAATTGTTGTTACTGCATATCCTGCATAGCGGATCCCTTCTTTCACATAACTACTGCCGTCGGTGTAATATTGAACATCGGGGTTCTGGATGGGAAAATCACGAAGATCTGGTCTACTTGAAAATACTTCATCCATTACTTCCAAACAATCATGTTGACTTTCAGTAGGTTGTGGCAAAAGGGTAGCTGGATTTAAGGTGTTTACAGTCTCTAAATGCACTCTTGGGTTTTCACACAACATTGCTTGATACTTGGTCATACGGCTGTTACTAAACCAATGATTTCATTTGTAATCCAACAACGTCTGTACTGCATGTGGGACTCGTACATAAATTTCTTGACCCAGAGTGAGTTTATCGGCTTCAGCTACTAGCAGGGCGGCTGCAGCTACGGCTCTTAGACAAGGTGGAAGTCTGCTGGCCACTGCATCCAGTTGCTTAGACATGTAGGCAACAGGTCTTTGCCATGATCCCAAGTACTGTGTCAATACTCCCACAGCCATTCTTCTTTGCTCATGTACATACAGGTAGAATGGTCGTGTGTGATCAGGTAGACCTAATGCTGGGGCACTCATCAAAGCCTTCTTCACATCTTCAAATGCCGTTTGCTGTTCTTGAGTCCATAAGAAGGGGTCGTGCTCTGTACCTTTGATAGCTGCATACAGAGGTTTTGCCAGTATCGCGTAGCTGGGAATCCATATCCTACAGAAGCCTGCTGCCCCCAAGAATTCTCGCACTTGTCTTCTATTCTTGGGTATCGGTATTTGGCACACAGCTTCTTTTCTCTCTGGCCCCATAATTCTTTGACCTTCAGAGATATGGAATCCCAGATATTTGACAGTTGGCAAACACAACTGAGCCTTCTTTCTAGACACCTTGTATCCTGCCTTCCAGAGAATGTGTAGTAGATCGTGCGTTGCTTGCTGACATATTTCCTTTGTAACTGCTGCTATCAACAAGTCATCTACATATTGTAACAATACACACTCTCCTGGGATGGACTCGAAATCCAGTAGATCTTGACTTAGAGCTGAACCAAATAGGGTAGGTGAATTTTTAAACCCTTGGGGCAGTCTTGTCCAGGTCATTTGGCGTTTTGAGCCCGTTACAGCGTTCTCCCATTGGAAAGCGAAAATACATTGACTTTCTGCAGCAATTCGGAGGCAAAAGAAGGCATCTTTGAGGTCTAAAACTGTAAAGTAAGTAGCCCCGCCCGGAATTAAAGCAAGCAGGTTATATGGATTGGGTACAACTGGATGTATACTAACAACCGCATCATTGACTGCTCTCAAGTCCTGCACAGGTCGATACTCATCTGTATCGGGCTTTTGAACAGGCAGCAATGGGGTGTTCCAGGGGGAAGTACAGAATTTTAGGATACCATACCGTATGAACTTATCCAGATAAGATTGGATGTTCTTCTTAGCCTTCTGCGGGATGTGATATTGTCTTAGGCTCACTGGATAAACCCCAAGTTTTAGTTCAATTTTAATAGGTGGAATATTGTGGGCCAGTCCTGGTGGGTTGTTCTCTGCCCAAACTCCTGGTATGTTGAATAAGGACTCATCACTCCTAGGGTTTTGGCTAGTCAACGCTGTATAAAGTCGCCACTCTTCTTCCTTTGGTACGGATAATGTCATAATACCTGAAGGTCCATTAAACTTTAAGGATGTTGTTCCATTTGGTAGGAACGTAATCTGCGCTTGTAACTTAGATAGCATATCACGTCCCAGCAATTGGACTGGACATTCAGGCATATAAAGGAATTGATGTTTTACTACGTGGCCTCCCAATGTACAGAGTCGACTTTTAAGAACCGGTTTTTCAGCACTTCTTCCAGTTGCTCCTATTACAGTAATAGTCCTTCCAGATGGAGGAGCAACTAGATTAGTCACCACTGAATGTTCAGCACCAGTGTCGATCATGAACGCACTCCTTTTTCCCCCTATTGATACATCGACCATAGGCTCCGCTCGACCAAGGGGGATGGAGCCCGGTCGGTATCAGTAGTCCTCCATGACCGTGTCAGCCAATCCTACAAAGTCCCTACCTTCTCTATCGCGGGACCTTTGCGCTGCTGGAAAATACCTATCTTCCCTAACACTTCCTCTGTTCCCATTACTCCCTCTATTACCATTGCTCCCTCCGGGGCCTCCTCTACCTCTCGCTCTGCCTCTAAAGTTTCCATAACCTGTCCTAGGTCTGTCTCTCTCATACTGTTCTCTTCGCGGACACTCATTTCTCCAATGCCCTTCTTCCCTACAGTATGCGCACTGATTTCTACTTAGAGGTTCCTCATTCCACTTACTATCGCCTCTATCTGGGCCCCGTCTATCTACGCCTGCGATCGCTACCGCTAGCATATCTGCCTTTCTACGCATCTTGCGCTCTTCCTCTTTCTTACTTTCTGTTTCCCTGTTCATGTATACTTTATTCGCTACCTCCATTAGTTGGGTGATAGACATACCTGCAAACCCTTCTAACTTCTGTAGCTTGCGCTTAATATCTCCGTAAGCTTGGCTGACAAAGGCGGAGTTCACCATTCGGGAATTATCTGCGTCTTCCGGATTAAAGGGGGTATACAAGCGGTATGCCTCCAATAATCGGTCATAAAAGACACTGGGCGCTTCATCACTTTTCTGAATCACCTCAACTGTCTTCGACATATTAATGGCTTTCTTTCCTCCAGCTTTCATGCCAGCAATTATAGCGTCTCTATAGGCTCTGAGTTGAACCATATCAGCACCATTTACATTCCAATCGGGATCGGTGTTAGGATAATGTGTTGCGGCCCATGATGATGGATTGGCTTTATTCAAAGCACGGGCTTTATCCTCTAGCGCTTTAATGGCCGCTTGGTTAATCCTTGTCCTTTCCTCATTGTTAAACAAAGTCATTAATAACTGCTGGCAATCAGCCCATGTCGGGTTATGTGTCTGAACTATCGAGGTGAACAGATCAGTCATAGCTTGTGGTTTCTCAGTATACGAGGAATTGTGGGTCTTCCAATTCAAGAGATCGGTTGTCGTGAACGGGACATATACGAAGACTGGGTCAGCATGTGCCATTTGACCTGCGGCATCGATATAGGCTGACCCAGGATTCAGACGAAGAGGCATCTGATAATGTTTTAATTGTTGGGTACCGGTCAGTTGTCGGGTTAGTATGGGGCTACGTAGAGGGGCGTCAGTTAGAGGTTCCGGTCGGGGGGTAATAAAACATGAGGATGTGGGAGCTTGGTTTTGGAAAAATTAGTAAATAAAACACTTCGAGCCGAGCTAGAAGAAGCTTGACCGGAAGTCTGAAGTGGCGCCAAATCAGGATATTCAGATCTAATTGGGGTTGGCTCTGGTTCCGGAAGGGGAGATTTAGTACGAGAGGGGGTGGATTCTGTACTGGAGGAGGAAGCAGAAGTGGATGAGGGCAATGAGGGAAGGGGTGCAGGACTTCCTGCATTTGCGTCACTTCCTCTTAAAGGAAAGTAAGGGGGCGGCAAAGGGATCTCGGACTCAGGGGGCGTGTCCAAAATGGGCCTAACTCCAGTCCTAGTGGACAAACAAGTCCTAGCCACCATGAGGCGACATTGCTCCTCGTGACATGTCTGAATCCATTTTGGCGAGTCATTTACGGCCTGTCTCCAACAATCAATATAAGGAAACTGCCCGTAAAGTTCAGGCCTACCCGATACAGCCACATGTAAGCGCTGTACCAGAGTTGGATCCAAACTGCCACGTGGCGGCCATGCCGCAACCAAAGTAGGCCACTCCCTAGTACACAAAGTGACCAAACGTACAGGGGACATTTTAACCCCAAAATCACATGTTTTGAATCCCTTTTTAAAATTCTTCACCATACAACCTAAGGGATCCGGAATCGTTGACTGCGACGCGCCCATACTTATCAATGGAACGCCGTTGACAACGAATACTATGCACGCGTACTATTCAACAGTCACACCCGTTTCCTCTGGCAACAGCACCACGTGGTACGGTTACCAAGTGAAACGTACACAATAACACAATAAACACTCAGGGAATTCCCGTACACACACAGCTGTTACACCAGTCACTAGATAATCAATATTATGCCCTTTGGCGAAACTATACAGTCACCCACGCTATAATTCTCTATATACTAATTACCCGTCTATAACACACCCCAGTAACATCGTCTTTTACAAATAGCGGTTACAGTACGGTTAGCATAGGTCAAAGCACAATTTAAGGTCACAATACAATTATTAGTGGTTATGGTGTTAAACATGCAATAGACGACAATGATTAGTACTTATATACAGTGTCAGTAAATATACAGGGTTATGGTACCGTGCACTATGATACAGCAACACACTATTAACACTCTCACTAGACGGCTGAGCTCGCGCTATCTAACAAGATATACACTTTACTAAACAATCTTTAACACATTTACAATTCCCAACTAAACTATTGGCCAGTACCTTGAATGGACTACCTAAAACTATCTACATCCGTTTTGGTTAGCCACACTGCCCAAGCACCACATATAGCGAGCTAGAGGACCGAATTTACACAGACGCCTCTTAGTCGATTACTATCAAAAATCTAGTGGGTTCCAAATTTACACGCCTTCCCACTTAGCCAAGATAGGTTGAGAGCTAGCGAACCGAATTTACACAGACGCCGCTTAGTCTCCCGGTCCCTCCGACCTAGCGAACAAAATATACACCCTAGAACGCTAGTCTAGACAAGACACCGGTGTCCGGCTAGGGCTATTTACACCAGAACCCCGCCTGACTAACAAAATCAAACGGTCTGACTAAAGAGCGTTCGATCGAGCGGTGCGCCTTCGCTCCTTCCCTCCGACAGAGGGGGCAGATTCCATACACAATTCAAACCCCTTATGGGACTACCGCACAATCGGTATACCCCTAGTGGGTCTGCCGTCTAAAACAGCAGTTGTCTTACCTCCTCGTTCCTGAACCTGAGTTCACACTCATCGACGGGGACACCCCAGCACTTCTTACGTAGAGGCCGATGATCTCCTGGACAACAGACCAGTGGCGCCGAGACGAAGGGAGGTCCACGCAGAAGTTCAGGGGTGCAGCCGTAGAGAACGTGGGCAAAGATAGACCGTCTCACGCCTCTGCCTCTCAGCTACCGTTGAACGATGAGCTTCCCGGCCAATGCACCAAATGATACCGGAGAAACTGACGGAAGCGAAGCACAGAGAGATGGACACAGGTTTCTTCAGGAAGGAAGAGATTCTTTATTGGATCACCGATCGGGACTCAGAGGGACTAATGTCACCAAAATACAGCAAGTTCTGAGCCCCGGACAATAGTGCAGGCTCCTTATATAGGCACATAACTCCTCCCATATTAAGCTCCACCCGCACATTCTCTTGACCAATCAATACAAATAAGAATTAACTTCCTGCTTGACCGCACGGCCTGTCCAGCACAATGGAGGAGGGGAATACTACATCCTGTATTCTTGAACATGCTCCGTACACTACTGATCCTATCTTGCCTCGTGCAACCAACTGATCGATACGTCAGCATATGCACGTACACATGCCACGTGGTAATCTCGGCCTACTGAATTTATTTTTACCGAGATTCCACCACAGTATATATGACCGTGTAACTTTCCAAAACACCATAAAACCTATACATGGGGGGTACCATGGCGCTCGTGAGACCTCACTGAGCAGAACTAGGAGTGTTTCAGGGCAGTAAACTATATACTAACAATAATATTATCAGTGAAAGTACAGATTTTATGTGAAAAATGCAAAAAAAAAACCAAACACTAAATTTGGCTAGGGTTTGTGCCCAAGTGGCTACTAGAAAAGACTGGGCATACCCCATTTTGAATACCCTGGGATGTCTACTTTTTCAAATGGTATGCCATGATGGGGGTAATTTTCATTTCTTGGCTGCCATACGGTCTCAAAGGCAGCCTGGACACTGCAAACTAATCTGACAAATTTCAAGGTGAAAAAGCATAAATGGATAAGCCGTATATATGACCCTGAAACTTTCCAAAACCCCATAAAACCTATACATGGGGGGTACCATGGCGCTCGTGAGACCTCACTGAGCAGAACTAGGAGTGTTTCAGGGCAGTAAACTATATACTAACAATAATATTATCAGTGAAAGTACAGATTTTTTTTTTAAATTCTTTATTTTTGTAGTGCGGGTGGGTACAGAGTTACTTCAATCGCCACAACAGCGTGTATCAACATATAACAGCATATATAAGGATTTGTCTGTGGCATGCATAATCGCACAATTTTTCTTTTTTGTTTTAATACAATCGCTAGGTTTATCAAGCTAAGAAAGTGCACATACTTCCAATAGATAACAAGCCAGTAACTTATGATTAATGATGTATATAGCATGCATAAACATAACATATAGCCTGGTTTAAAGAGTAAATAAAAAACAAAAAGCGATAGTTGCTGTGCTATCTAGCTAAACATGCTTTTCTATGTGGTAGGCAAAATAACCTGGTGGAATCAGGTTACAGTGGGCTAGTAGGCAACTTATGTGACATAGTTTGGAGAAGTGAATCAGCACATGCATTGAAAAGGCGTTAAACTTCTAGATATTTGTATCAGCAGTCGCCAAGTTAAGGGCACTGAGACACAGTTGTGACCAATCAAATTATACATTTCCAGTGTTATGTAATGGAAAGCAACTTTCCTCCAGTACACCCCTGAGAGTCATTATCGTTACAGTCAGTGTGGTTACTGCTAACAACATTCAGAGGTGTTGTAGGCCGTTTACCCAATTCCCTGCGAGGGGAGGCTGCATGAGCCGTCGTGCCAGAGTCCAGCAAAGGTGAGCCGGGAGCTCGTCACCTGTGAGGTGCATCTTCGGTCTGGGCCCTGTGATTTGCTCGCTTCGTTCGGTGCTGGACGGGTAACAAAGGCGGCTGTTCGCCGGGGGCAGGGTGGGTCCTCCCTCCAGCCCGGTATGAAGGCCGACATCTTTGTGCCATGGGCCCGTTCTCTTCCAAGGACCGGGTCCTTCCCATAGCGGGAGTGACGGAGGGTTGCGAGGGTTTGTAGTCGTCTGTGGCGGCCGTCTCTCCGTCCGTGTGGGCGATGTCGTCGGATCAAACCCTTGGTGGCCTTCGGCCCAGGTGGGCCATTAGTGAGAGGTGCAGGCTTGTTTCGGTGCTGTAGGCCCGAGGGGGTCCCTTGTTCCCTCCGGCTCTTGCCGTCCCGCTTCTGGACTCGAGGTTGGTGCGGCTTAGGAAAGAATAGGGTTTCCAGTTTTATCCAGAACCGTTTAATGTGCTTATTCAGCAGCTGTAGTGTGCGGTCCACGGAGCAAAGGACTGGGGCACATTGCTCTCGTGTCTCCCCATCATGCCACGTGTCAGGCGCCATTTTCGCTTCGGCCCTCTCCATGTGGCTGTGCTCCGTTCTGGGTCTATGTGCCGATATCATGTTGCTTGAGTTAGGCTGTTGAGCGTAGACCGGGATGACCCCCACCGGTCCAAAGGGGGGGGGGTAGGAGTGTGTCTATTCTTGTGGGGTACCTGGAAGCAGGGAGGTCGGCTGTCCCTCCCCAGCTCCGGTATAGTAGGCCGCAGCGGCGCTCTCCCGGTTTCCCGTGCCCGATCCGCTTTGCAGAGTCTCAGGGTATCTCGCTGGGTCCCCTCTGGGCTCTGTGCTGCCCATCAGTGGGGTCAATAGCTGTTTTAGCCCGTTTAAAGGTAGTTTGTTGGCCTTTTCAGCAGGAGCTCACAGCATGCACGTCCACTCTCCTTGAGAGCCAGGCTCCGCCCCCCTGAAAGTACAGATTTTATGTGAAAAATGCAAAAAAAACCCCACTAAATTTGGCTAGGGTTTGTGCCCAAGTGGCTACTAGAAAAGACTGGGCATATCCCATTTTGAATACCCTGGGATGTCTACTTTTTCAAATGGTATGCCATGATGGGGGTAATTTTCATTTCTTGGCTGCCATACGGTCTCAAAGGCAGCCTGGACACTGCAAACTAATCTGACAAATTTCAAGGTGAAAAAGCATAAATGGATAAGCCGTATATATGACCCTGAAACTTTCCAAAACCCCATAAACCCTATACATGGGGGGTACCATGGCACTCGTGAGACATCACTGAGCAGAACTAGGAGTGTTTCAGGGCAGTAAATAATATTATCAGTGAAAGTACAGATTTTATGTAAAAAAAAAAAAAAAAACGCAAACTTTTGCTAGGGTTTGTGCCCAAGTGGCTACTACAAAAGACTGTCCATACCCCATTTTGAATACCCTGGGATGTCTACTTTTTCAAATGGTATGCCATGATGGGGGTAATTTTCATTTCTGGGCTGCCATACGGTCTAAAAGGCAACCTAGGTCACTCAAACCAATCTGTCAAATTTCTATGCAGAAAATAAAATAATGGACAAGTCGTATATTTGACCCTGTAACTTTCCAAAACCCCATAAAACCTATACATGGGGGGTACGGTTTTACTCCTGAGACATTTCTGAATACAAATATGTATGTTTTATTGCAGGAAAACCGAACAGCATTCTGACATTAACAGTTAAATTGCCATGCTGAAATTGAAAAATAACAAGATTTCATAATTTTTTCAAGTTTTTTAGATTTTATTCATATAAAATGGAGTTCCATATATGAATGTTTGATATTAAATGAAAGCCCTGTTTCCCCTGAACAAAATGATATATAATAAGTGTGGGTGCACTTAGTATGAAAGAGGTAAATTATTGTTGAACAGACATATAGTAAAATTCTGTGGTTTGTTTACATTTTTTTTGGATCACAACTTGTACATTTGGCTGCGGTCTTAAGGGGTTAATATAAGGCCATGTGTTTATAAACATGGTAAACTATTATGTTGACATTTGTTCATGGCCACCGAAGTATTGGAAAAGATGCTTGGCAAAGATGCTACGCAGCAACACCAAATCGTACGTTGGACCATGTGTGTGTGTGTGTGCTGGGGGTGAGGGGGTCTTGAGAATTTTTATTCATTGATGATTTTTGTTAGTTCACTTATTACTGTGGGGGTTGATTATTTATGTCAGTATATTCTTATGTTGTATTGGTAGGCTCTCATTAAGAGCCAAAGCATTAGGGCTTTCACAAGTGCAATATTGTGTTGATGAGTAGAATACGGTAATAGGAGATTATACCTTTATATGTAGTGCCTTGTAGACAAGTCTGGGATAGTTATAAAACATTGACCAGCCTGGGGTCAGCATTGGTAAAGGTATCTGTAGGTCTTGTTTAGAGCCAAGATATGAAACAATTTGCTTTTTTTTTGCTTTTATGGTATTAGTAGGCTCATTATTGAGCTGAGGAATGTCATTTAGTTGTGTCTTTTGTCTCTTGAGGCTATTGAAAATAGAGGCTTTATAGTTTCTCAATGTGGAGATATTAACAGAAAGGCACGCCTTTGCAATAATCATGCTGTATAATCAGCATCTTGATATGCCACACCTGTGAGGTGTATTATCTCGGCAAAGGAGAAGTGCTCACTAACACAGATTTAGACAGATTTGTGAACAATATTTGAGAGAAATAGACCTTTTGTGTACATAGAAAAAGTTTTAGATCATTGAGTTCAGCTCATGAAAAATGGGGGGGGGGGGAACAAAAGTTTTGCGTTTCTAATTTTGTTCAGTGTATATAGGAGGACTGGGTGTAGTTTAATGTAGGCTCTCTGATTGGAGCCATTTATCATTACTGTATGTTGCCTCTTTGGGCAATATTCTGTATCTTCTTACATCTGGTGAAGACTTTGTCATAATTGTTTTAAGATACTATCCTAAAGTGAGAATTCACTGTGATTAAAAAAAGAATTTAAAATTTAAAGTCACAATAGCCAAACGAAAAAAAGGCAGCTTTGCTTTCAGTATGGCTACTCTGGGCTTAATTTTGAAATTCTCTTTGCATTCACTTTGAATTCTCAATTTAGTAAATATCCCTGGCACTCTGACCGAGTACCTCCGTCAATTGCTGCTTACTAGTACTTGTGAGTACCATCAGCACTGCACTGGAAAACCATAACCACCGTAAACCCCACGAACCGCCGCAGCTTGGTTGGGGTCTCACCGTCCTCCACCCACCTTGGACCCAAGACCAGGATCCAGCTTCTAGTGGGTAGACCTCTCCTAGTCCAGAGAGCATAGCAGGAACAGGGGACAAACCGCAGTACTGCTGCCCACCGGACCGTGGCTTGACTGGGGCCCTGGAACGTTCCTTCCTGGAGCCGAATGGGGAATTAGCTCTAGTCCTTACAAGGACTTTCCCCGTTAAATCCCATGCAAGCTGGAACAGCAGACACAGGAGTAAATCTTCTTTCCCTCCAATAACAAGACGACACACAGTTTTGGAGTGTAAGCTGAAAGAGGATTTTAATGGAGGCAAACTGGCCTTTTATGCAAGTTTCCCAACAAGGGTGACACCCAGGTGGACCTTGCTGGGCACAGGAAAACAAACATTCAAACCAATATCAACACATTTACAATGTAAGGCACTCCCACATAAACTAAGACACTAAAAGCCTTGAACCTCTTACCAGACACTTTTAGTGATAAAATGAGGTTATTTTAATAGTTGGTGTGACATCTGATTTTTACCTATTTTTTTTTTAGCATTTGTTTATTTATTAGTCATTTTGGGTAATTTTTTGCTGTCCACTTAGACTTTGGAAAAAAAAAACTCTCTTTTTAAATATGGCATCAGAATAAAACAGAAAGGACACAACCTCTCATGCCAAAGGAGAAGGCATGATGTAAGCTTAAAATACAGCAATTAGTATAGGTAGGAATACGCAACACAATACAGATATGTGTAAACTTGAATGGGTGCAAAATATGGAGCAGGCCACTTCCTCTAAATTACAGAATAGAATAGAAAATCACAAAGCACACCAGATAGCACAAATTAAGCAAAACTTTATTTAAAACATCCAAATAAATGTTCACATGCTAAGTACAATATTTATATCTAATAACCATTTTATCTAAGTATTCAGTACAAAACATCCTACATGTATAATCAAAATTAAAGGACCACTATAGTGTCAGTAAAACACACTTGTTTTCCTGACACTATATAATCCTTAGGTCCCCCCACCATCAGGGCCCCACTCCTGCTGGGCTGAAGGGGTTAAAACCCCTTCAGCTACTTACCTTAATTCAGCGCCGGGCTCTCCTCCTCCAACGACATCAGCTCTCGAGTTGAGCCGAATGCGCATGCGAGGCCAGAGCCGAGCGCGCATTAAAAACACCCATAGGAAAGCATTTCTCAATTCTTTCCTATAGATGTCCAGCGTGAGTTCAATGCGATTTTCGCATTGAGCGTCGGGGAAGCGCCTCTAGCGGCTGTCAGGAAGGCAGCCACTAGAGGCTGGATTAACCCTGCAATGTAAACATAGCAGTTTCTTTCAGCTGCAGGGTTAAAACCTGGGGCACCTGGCACCCAGACCACTTAATTGAGCTGAAGTGGTCTGGGTGACTATTGTGGTCCTTTAATGACAGGAGCAGAGGTATCAATAGCCACCCAATGTTTCAGCTTGAAGAGTCTTTCTCAAGGGTGCTAAAAAATATTGTAATATCAAACAAAGGGAAACTGCTGAAAAAAAATTATAACAAGAAAAACCTCATAGAGTATTAACTTAAACCATACAGACTAGTTTCTGTTATGAATGCACGTACAAGAAAATAGAAAACAAATGCTTATCATCAATTTACATCACTTTACTTTCAAATGGAGGTATGTCATCAAATACACTTATAAAGTACAGTCAAATTAAATAAGCACCACAAGGCAGAACAGAATAAGAACAACAATAAAAATAAAACACAACCAATACAGGAATCTGAAACAAACACAAAACTAAAATAACAAGCAACATTTTTCAATTTCAAGTGTCATCTTTTCCAACAGTTTAACCCCTTAACGCCGTTACGGCGTTCAATGCCGTCCCGCTTTAATTGGGCTTTAAAGCCGTTGCGGCGGCATAGAACGCCGTAACGGCTTTGAGCCCTGGAGCGCCCGGTATACTCACCTCACCGGCGCTCCGCTTCGGGAGGACTGCCTCACAGCCCAGGCAGCCCCCCCACGGCAAAAGAAGCCCCTGGGGGCCATGTGATTGCTCTCAAAGAGCGATCACATGGCCCCCTATAGCTGGCTGTGGATCTGCCAGCAGAGGGACTGTCTAACATGTCAGACAGTCCCCCTGCTGGTGGGAAGTGTAAAACAAAATATTAAATATGTTTTAAAATAAAATTAATATATGTATATATATATATATATATAATATATGTATATATATATATATATATATATATATTATATATATATAATATATATAGATATTATATATATGTAACGTCATACAAAGTGTATTTTAAAATAAGTACATATATATAATATATATATATTATATATATATAATATATATATACACATATATTATATTATATATATATATATATATATATATATATATATATATATATGTATAATTACAATAATAAATAAATAAAATAATAAAATAAATAAATAAAATATTGAAACAAAATTTAATATAAATTATATATTCATATGTAATTTCATTCTAACTGTATTTTGTTAATATATATATATATATATATATATATATATATATATATATATATATATATATATATATATATATATTGGTAACAAAATACACTTAGAATGACATTCTATATATATCTATCTATATATAAAAGTAGAATTTAAATACCTATAAATGCATATATATTAAAATTCTACGTGTATATTTAAATAATCTTTTAACGTAATTATGTGATTTGATTAATTAAAATTTGATTGACATGCCTGACAACACAGGGAGAAAGTGCAGAGAATGTAATTCACAAGCACTATATTTGACCCTGTAACTCTCCAAGACACCATACAACCTGTACATAGGGGGTACTGTTTTAGTCAGGACTCTACTTTCATATTGCTATCATAGTGCTGGAGAAGCGTTAAATAAGTATCGGTATATTTCACTCACCTTCTTCATCTTATCATTCAGTCAGACCTACTTCACCTGGAACACTACTGACAAATTGTTTCTTACTAAGTTTGTGAACTAATTTACAATTGTGCCGCGTTGATTGCAGCAGAATAATCTCTTACAATGTAGTGGGGTTCATTTAAAATTCAGTCACTGATTTTATTTTCTGATACAGTTAACAAATTATGGAACTTAATAAGATTTGCAAAAAAAAAAAAAACAAATTATGGAATTGTGATGTAAATGAATTGTGGTCTTTTTTAGTGGAATCCTGTAATGTACAATATGTATAAAAAATTGACATGAACTTATACAACTAGCTTTGAAGACTTAAAAAAAAAGAAAATAAACGGTGGCTCTTATCTTACATGATCATAACCTGACTGTTTCTGTTTTATTGGCACTTACCCTCAGATAGCCTAGTATCATTTACTGAGAATTTTTTTTTTTCACTTTGGCACATATTTTCATATCACACATTTTATTAGTTTTTCTTTCTAACGACATCTTAATCTGAAGAAAAGCTGTTAAAATTGTGTCTTGTTGAAATGCATAAAATTAGAACAAAAAACTAAGTATTCAACAATTATCATTTCATTCCTGTTTCCTTAATCCCTGTTTCATTAAGAGTTACAAAAGCTGAAAATTAGACAGAAAAAAAAAATCAGTTTGCCTAATCGATTTGGCTGAAATGTTTTTTTTGTTTGATGGTCCAAAAGTAGTTTATAGTCCATTTTGGCTTGGATGAATATCGCAAAAGACTCAAGAGAACAAATGAAAGGGGAAATAGTACAGAATAAGGCACCTTTTGTGTTCTGCAGTGCCAAAACGACTACATTATTGCCTACTGTAGTGATTATGCAATATTTGCCATTTTTGCAAAGCCAATTAGGACCTGACACTGTATTTGACATTTGTATGACCTTTATTTCATATCATTATTATTAGCTTATCTGGGATAGTATTATCACCTCTTTATACCCTTTAAGTGCCTATATTGATAATGCCAACCATACTTTGGCATGGTCAGGCACCTCTAGGGTTAATAAACCAGCAAGAATCCCACATTCTGTGACATCACACTGCAGTGAGAGAAGGGGGTGTGGTTCATCTGGAGCTCGATCGCTGGGCACGAACGGCTGAACACACGCCCCCTCATTCATTGGTCCGGGAGAGGTATAAGAGACCTCTGATGCCAGATGACAGCCACATAGCCTCGGAAGAAGGCGCATTTCTCAGCGCCGAAACACGTGTCAGGCAAAGGCAACAGGCAGTCAGGACAGATAAAAGCCTTAGTGCAATCGTTATTGCTACAAGCTAGTCAGTTAGAAATTCTACAAAAGTTTTGATATTTCAACTGGGGATTTTGATTGGGGATAGAGTGTTTGGTGCAAGGGAAAACTTTAGGGAAGACTCAAACTTGGTGTCTCTCTTTCTATCCCTATTATATACTCCTACACATCTCCTGCACATATTCAAGCTGCAGTTATCTGGTGCTTTTTTAGCAGCTTACTTTATACAAGCTAATAGCTACAAGTTGCAGCAACAGTGTATCTAATCCTCCTTATCTATATAACTCAATCTAACTCTAGCAAGCTCTACTTTCTATGTTACAAACTGTAACACTTTTCTATTCTATTAGACATTACAAGTCTGTATTTAGAGATTTCTAGGCAGGGTGTTTCTAGTACATAGAGGGTTTATTTGTATCTAGCAGCTACCAATAACGATTATAGCACATGTATGGGACTGATCTTTATTTGAAGATATGTTTATTTGAAAACATCTTATAGATACCTACATGTCCCACATATGAGCATATATTCTATCTCGCCCTACTCAATTTTTTATTAATTTTTTGTTTTCATATTTTGAAGGCATTTCTCCATACTTTTTCTATTTTATGTTTGATGCTATTAAAAGCTAAGTTTTAAACCAACTAATATATACATACCCACCAGGGGGCGTCCAACTCCTACCAGACCCACAAGGTCTGTCTCTCTCTATTTCACTAATGTTAGGAATGTTATCCCCTATCCAGGCTGCCCCAGACACACACTAAGCTGATTCCCTTCGGGCATCTAGCTTACCTTCTCTTGTTCTTGACTCTCGTTTCCTTAGGGGTCGACTTCAGTACTTGGTACATTGGAAAGGTTGTGGGCCTGAGGAGCGCAGTTGGATTTCAGCTGATGCTGTTCATGCTCCCAGCCTTGTGCGTTCTTTCCATTCTCGTTTTCCTGCCAGACCTGGCCCTACCCGCCCGGAGGGCGTGTCCTTGGGGGGGGGAACTGTAGCGTTACTTACCTTGTCCGGGGGCCGCCGAGGTCCTCTGTTCCCGGCGCGCTCAGAACGCCGATGATGGCGGGCGCTGACCGCGGAATGCGGTCACGTGTCCCGCCTAGCTTTGAGAGCGCACCGTGCGTCACGAGCACGCTCTTAAAGGGGAAGTGGGAGCCGAAAATCAAAACGGTCTGCCATTGGCCCCTGTCACCCCACACTCCCCATACTCACACATGGGGGCGTGGATATGACAGGGGCCAATCAAAAATAAGTTGAAGGTATTTAAACTTACCTCTCCCTTTACTCCCTGCCCTATCGTGGTTTCTGTTTCAGTTCCCTTTAGCGCTTGTTGTGTTCAGTTGTTCCTTCGTATTGACCTTGGCTTTGTTTCTGACTACGTTATCTCTTTATCCTTATCTGTTCTGTTTGCCGGCTTTCTGTTTTCTTTGTACCAGACCCCGGCTAGTCCTAGTTTACGCTGTCTCTCTGTGCCCTTGACCTCGGATCGTTCCTGACTCTGTCTCCTCTCATATACGTCGAGTCCGGCCATTCTAAGGTCCGGTAGACGTATCTGTCAGGGCTCTGCGGGCAGCGGTGAGGGGAGGCTGCAATCCGCTCGCAGCACTCACCCTCGGTCCATCGCTGCCCGTGGTCCCCCCTCCTCTTACTGTTCGGTGAGCGGCGTCCTCTCCTCTTGACACGCCGCTCGCGTCCTCTACTCCTCCTTCCCCCAGTGGCAGCATGTCTAACGCTGCACGCTGGGAGCCGGCACCCATATCAGTACGCCGGGGTCACTCACTTGACCCGGCGTTAAAGCGACAGTACAAAAATCACAGTGGGGGGTATAGATACCCCCCACGTGTGTTTGTTAATTCTGATTGGAAGTTATCCAATCAGAATTAAGGCTAGGATATTTATACTTACCTTTCCTGCCTCTCAGTGCCCTGTTGTGGTCTTTGCTTTATGTATTGATACTGAACGTGTGCTTTCTGGTTACGTACTCTCTGGCTTGTTATACTGACTTTGTGACTTTCTCCTACCCTTTGACCTCGGCTTGTTTATCGTTATTCTGTTTTCTGGTTCCCCTTACTCGGTTTATCTCCTGACTATCCTGTGTGTGCTTAGCCCGGCCACTCTAAGGTCCGGTACTGCACACTTTCTGTGTGTGTGTCTGTGTGTGTTAGCGTGTTGGGTTCCCCGGAATCGTGACATTACAACAGGGCCATAATGGAACCTGCTGACATACCACAGCTCCTAGTTAATCAGGAGGCTAGAATGGATGGCTTGGACCACCGTATGGATCAGTTTGCTCAGGCTTTACAGACCATACTGGCTCGTACTGCACACTTGCAGCCTGCCGTCCAGGAGGCGGCTGCTGCTGTGCCCGAACCCATTGCCACTCCAGTACCCGTTCCTGCTCATGTAGTCCATATGACACCGCCACAGCGCTATAGTGGTGTCTTTTCCAACAGTTTTGGTGGCCCTCTCTCAAAAAAGACGTGGTAGATTATGTGCAGGCTTGCCGTGTCTGTACACAGTGTAAGTCCCCTAATGTTAAACCCCTGGGACTCCTTATGCCCCTATCTGTACCCAAGAAACCGTGGACACACTTATCCATGGACTTCATTGTGGATCTTCCTTCATCTGATGGGCAGACAGTAATTTTGACTGTAACGGATAGGTTCTCCAAAATGGCGCACTTCATTCCGCTTAGGAAGCTACCTTCTGCGGTTCAGTTGGCTCAGGTGTTTGCCAAAGAAGTGTTCCGCTTGCATGGTATACCACAAGATATCGTATCTGACAGGGGCCCTCAGTTTGTCTCTCGGTTTTGGAGAGGCTTTTGTGCTGAGATGGGGGTCTCCTTATCGTTTACTTCCTCCTATCATCCGCAATCTAATGGAGCTGCCGAACGAGCAAATCCGTCTGTGGAGTTGTATTTACGCTGTTTTACGAATGCACACCAGGACAACTGGTCCCATCTTCTTCCCTGGGCTGAGTTTGCCAGGAACACTGTGTCTCATTCTTCTACTGGTGTAAGTCCTTTTATGGTGGCTTATGGGTTCCAACCCGCTGTCCTTCCCGGTGTGTTCTCCGACAAGGGAATGCCCGCTTTGGACGAGCACCTCGCCTCCTTACGGAAGATGTGGGATCAGGTCCATGCTGCTCTTTGTCGTGCTACTGCTACTCAAAAGAGATTTGCTGATCGTCGTAGGTGTGCGGCTCCTTCTTATGCTCCGGGTGATAGGGTTTGGTTGTCCTCTAGGAATCTCCGCCTTAGGGTTCCCTCGATGAAGTTCGCGCCCAAGTTCCTTGGTCCCTATAAGGTGTTGCGTAGGGTGAATCCTGTATCCTACTCCCTGGCCTTGCCCCCTTCCATGCGCATACCTAACACCTTTCACACCTCCCTTTTGAAGCCCTTGCTCTGTAATCGGTTCTCTGGGTCTCTCAGGCGTTCCGATGCCCTCCGCGCAGTCTCTAGTGACGTATATGAGGTGGCTGCTCTCCTTGATTCTCGTTTATCTCGAGGTTGGTTGCAGTATCTGGTTGATTGGAAGGGTTACGGCCCGGAGGAGCGGTCGTGGGTTTCTGTCTCTGACTTGGACGCGCCCTCTTTGATCCGCTCCTTTCATGCGCGGTTTCCTTTGAAGCCTTCGGCTTCCCGCTCTCCGGGCGGTCCTCGAGGGGGGGGTTATGTCAGGGCTCCGCGGGCAGCGGTGAGGGGAGGCTGCAATCCGCTCGCAGCACTCACCCTCGGTCCATCACTGCCCGCGGTCCCCCCTCCTCTTACTGTTAGACGAGCGGCGTCCTCTCCTCTTGACACGCCGCTCGCGTCCTCTCCTCCTCCTTCCCCCAGCGGCAGCATGTCTAACGCTGCACGCTGGGAGCCGGCACCCATATCAGTACGCCGGGGTCACTCACATGACCCGGCGTTAAAGCGACAGTACAAAAATCACAGTGGGGGGTATAGATAACCCCACGTGTGTTTGTTAATTCTGATTGGAAGTTATCCAATCAGAATTAAGGCTAGGATATTTATACTTACCTTTCCTGCCTCTCAGTGCCCTGTTGTGGTCTTTGCTTTATGTATTGATACTGAACGTGTGCTTTCTGGTTACGTACTCTCTGGCTTGTTATACTGACTTTGTGACTTTCTCCTACCCTTTGACCTCGGCTTGTTTATCGTTATTCTGTTTTCTGGTTCCCCTTACTCGGCTTATCTCCTGACTATTCTGTGTGTGCTTAGCCCGGCCACTCTAAGGTCCGGTACTGCACACTTTCTGTGTGTGTCTGTGTGTGTTAGCGTGTTGGGTTCCCCGGAATCGTGACAGTATCTCTCCTCTGTGTTGTCTTTTGTCGAGTTGAATCCTGCGAGTTGGGGTATATTTTCGTTACAGCGTAGCCATCAAGACCCAGGAAATTCCTTGTACAGAGTCATGGCTAATCTGAAATAACCCATGAAACATAAACTTTCCAAGGCGGCCAAAACTTGTGTGAAGCATGATAACTTGTGTGATGCTGATGTAGAAATATTAAAAAACCTGTATTGAATTTTTGTACTAACTCCATCTTAACTTCATTTCATGACAGATTCTCCATTTTAACTACATTACATGACAGAATTTCCTAACAGCATTTAGTATAATGAATAGAGACTGTATTTTCTAGAAGGACATGACTAACACCGGACTTATTGAGTTCCTGTAATATGTAACAAAGTTTAGCCAAGGCCATGAGAAAGCTGCTCTAATGAAATGTTCTTTTCATAAAAAAGAACACTGAATCTGACCACGAGTCTGACATCACTAACTACCCAAAATGACGCCCAAGCCCCCCTTCCCATCGAGTAAGCCTCGTGCTGGGTAAGATGGCACTTGAGCCATCTGTCCACACCCGTGTCCAGAATAACGCCACCTCCCGGTGGGAGGACACCTAGCTAACCACTTAGTTCTTGAGCCAATTAATAATATTGATGGGTGGACATTGACATAACCACTTAACACTTAATCCAATTAATGATGTTTATTTACTGTTATCTTGATATGCAATGATGATGTAATTTTGCTCTTATAAGGGTCTGCGAGCCCACTTTTAATCAGATGCCATTAAATTTTCTCGAAGTGCTTTTAACCTGAACTCTGTGTGTCAGTGTGAACTTACTTCTGCGTATACGCAATTTAATCATCTCAGATTTGGACAGGAACAGATAGACATTTAAACATATTTGTTTATTTCTAAATTAATCTACATCAATGCATGATATTAAATGTATGCTTACTAATGCAAGGAGCCTAAATAACAAAATGGGTGAACTAGAGGCATTAGCATACACTAAACAATATGATATAATAGGCATAACTGAAACATGGTGGGATGAGACACATGACTGGGCAGTTAACTTAAATGGGTACATGTTATTTAGGAAGGATAGGCAAAACAAGAAGGGTGGTGGGGTATGTTTGTATGTCAACCATGATTTAAAGCCAAATCTTAAGCAAATGGAATGCGATGAGGAAAATGTGGAGGCTTTATGGGTAAATATCTGCTTGGGGGAAAATAAGGGAAACCAACTATTGGTTGGGATATGTTATAAACCACCTAATGTTAATATTGACGAGGAACAACAGCTGTTTGAGCAAATTGAGAAAGCTGCAAATCTGGGTAACACTTTAATTATTGGAGATTTTAATTACCCGGACATAAATTGGGACAGAGGGACTAGTAGCTCAGCAAAGGGAATTAGGTTTTTAAACTTGTTAAATGACACCTTCATGTCACAAATAGTACAAGCACCAACTAGAATGGACGCTTGTCTGGACCTGTTTTTAACAAACAACATTGATCTTTTGACCAACATTCAAGTAGGTGAGCACTTGGGAAATAGTGATCACACTATAGTGTCCTTTGAAATAAACTCAAAAAAACAAAAGCACATGGGGTTTACTAAAACATATCATTTAATTAAAAAGGCCAATTTCAATAAGTTAAGGGAAGCTTTACAATATATTGACTGGCATAAACTCTTTAGTGAAAAGAACACTGAGGATAAATGGATCATCTACCAACAAATATTAGAAAGGTACATTTCTCAGTATGTACCATTGGGAAATAAATATAAAAGAAACAAATTAAAACCAATGTGGCTTACTAGAAAAGTAAAACAAGAGATTAAAAATAAGAAACGGGCATTTAAAGCATTTAAATCGGACAAATCAGATGCATCTTATAAAAGATATAAGGAAGCAAATAATGCGTGCAAAAAGGCAATTAGACTTGCTAAACTTCAAAATGAAAAAATGATAGCTAAAGAGAGCAAAACCAAGCCTAAAGCATTTTTTTAAGTAAATTCTAAAAAAAAAAAAAAAAAATGAAAGTGTAGCTACACTAAAAACTGAAACGGGGGTGTTAGACAATGAAGACCAGGAAAAGGCAGGAATTTTAAATAACTATTTCTCCTCTGTATATATTAAGGAAGAACCCATGGCAATAGATGAGCAAATGATTGCTACTAAAAACTTGCAGAATAATTGTAATTGGGTAACTCAAGACAAGGTGCTGCAGCAACTAAAGAAAGTTAATATAAACAAAGCTCCAGGGCCTGACGGTATCCATCCACGTGTACTTAAGGAACTAAGTGTAGAAATAAGTGAACCTCTGTTTTTAATCTTTCAAGATTCTTTTCTTTCAGGAAGTGTTCCGGAGGATTGGAGGAAGGCAGATGTGGTTCCTATATTCAAAAAGGGTTCAAAATCCTTGCCTGGAAATTATAGACCTGTGAGCTTAACTTCTGTGGCTGGTAAAATATTTGAAAGGTTATTAAGGGATTATATTCAAGAATTCCTTGAGAAGAACATGGTTATCAGCAAAAATCAGCACGGTTTTATGAAGCACAGGTCGTGTCAAACTAACTTGATTTCATTCTACGAAGAAATAAGTAGAAGTATGTGGCGAAACCGACCTCGCCACGTGTCCTTGGAGGGGGCTGATTGCCCGCCTCTTGCCTTTGGACTATGGACCAGACTTTATGGGAATGTGATACCCCAGATAGCCATACCATGGAGCCTATTCATATAATGAAAGACTATGGGAAAGACTTTAGCTCCATGGCAATTGTACTGTGTGAGTAGGATCTGCGCGCTATTCGGTAGTTTTGTGCGTGCAGATCCCAGCTATCTGGGGATAGGTGAAATGTCTGTGTGTTATGTGTAAATGTGACTTTATGTATTTTAAAGTGTTTTATGTTGTTTTGCAACCCTGTGGTTAATGGAGTCTGCCTTTAGTCCTGGGTAATTGGATTACTTCTCCAATTAACTCCAGGGCAGAAGGGAGGAAACCAGGGTGCATTGTGGGGATGTTTTTCTGCCAGCCAAAAAGGAACAAAAGATACTTTTAGTAACTTTTGAACCCCTGGTCGGATTCATGCCATTTTTTAATATGTTGTTCCCCTGAATGGATTGATTGTGGATATGTATTTTTATGTGAATGTGATGTATGGTTTTAAAGTTATGAAAGTTGTGTAAAAGTATATTTTACACTGTATGCATAATGGGATTATGTGTCACACTAAGGGGAGGGGATGTGTGGGAGGTAACATCTATGTCATTGGTTCTTTTATGCCTCCCCCTGGGTGTGGCCTGTATGTGTGAGTTGGAAATAAAAGCCAGGCTGGATGAGCCAGTCCAGAGTTCCTGTTTTACCCTCAAAGTGATGTGTCGTCTCATTATTGGGGGGAAGGATTTATTGCATGCTGTTCCAGTTGACTGCTAGGAGTACAAGCCTATTCGTATGGTTCCTATTCAATGGTCTACAGCGTTCATATGCTTGGGAGAATTTAAAAGGTTTCTCGGATTCGGTGATTATGGTGTCTGCCAGAGTGCTTGGAGTCCTCAGGAAGCACTAGGAGCATCCATTAACGGAGGTACCAAGTCGGGGTGCCAGGTGATCCGTTACAAAGTATAGATCAGGGTGTTGCAGTGGATGTGATCTATTTGGACTTTGCCAAGGCATTTGATACAGTTCCACACAGAAGATTAGTGTTCAAACTCAAGGAAATCGGTCTAGATGAAAATGCTTGTTCTTGGGTAGAACATTGGCTTAAAAACAGAGTACAAAGAGTTGTCGTTAATGGTACATTTTCAAGCTGGACAGAGGTGGCAAGTGGTGTCCCTCAGGGGTCTGTTCTGGGACCCCTTCTATTTAACATGTTTATAAATGATCTTCAGTGTTTGCAGATGACACAAAACTTTGTAAAATAAAACAATGTGAGCAAGATATTACTTTGCTGCAGAGGGATTTAGATAGAATGGGGGACTGGGCACTCAAATGGCAGATGAAATTTAATGTTGAAAAATGCAAAGTTATGCACTTCGGCATAAAGAATACACAAGCAACGGATACCCTTAATGGAAGCGAATTAGGGATAACAACACACGAAAAGGACTTGGGAATTGTTATAGACAACAAACTATGCAACAATGTGCAATGTCAATCAGCAGTGGCCAAGGCCAGTAGGGTATTGTCATGCATGAAAAAGGGCATTCATTCTCAGGACGAGAATATAATTTTGCCTCTTTATAAATCACTGGTAAGACCACACATTGAAAATGCTGTGCAATTTTGGCCACCTGTTCTAAAGAAGGATATTATGGCACTAGAAAAAGTGCAGAGGCGGGCTACAAAATTAATAAAAGGAATGGAACATATCAGCTATGAAGAAAGGTTAACAAATTTAAACCTATTTAGTTCAGAAAAACATCGCCTGAGAGGGGATATGATAACATTATACAAATATATTCGAGGCCAATACAAACCATTGTGTGGAAATCTATTCACAAACCAGACTTTACATAGGACACGAGGTCATGCATTTAGACTAGAAGAAAGAAGATTTCGTCTAAGGCAAAGGATTTTTTTACTGTAAGAACAATCAGGATGTGGAATTCTCTGCCTGAAGAAGTGGTTTTATCAGAGTCCATACAGATGTTCAAACAGCTACTAGATGCATACTTGCAAAAACAGAATATTCAAGGATATAATCTTTCAATGTAGGGTAATAACTGCTTGATCCAAGGATAAATCTGACTGCCATTCTGGGGTCAAGAAGGAATTTTTTTCCTAGCTTGTTGCAAAATTGGAAGTGCTTCAAACTGTGTTTTCTTTTGCCTTCTTTTGGATCAACAGCAAAAAACACATGTGAGGAAGGCTGAACTTGATGGACGCAAGTCTCTTTTCAACTATGTAACTATGTAACTAAGCGAGGGTGTCTTGTATTCTGTCAGTTTGTTGTTTCATCCTATAATATAATAACTTTTTTGGATAACAAAATCCATCTGTGGCACGGTATACTTCCACTCTTTGACTTTACTTCCACTCTTTGACTATACATAACCACAGAATAGGACAGGTGGGATGAGTCTGGGATATCTTCTATTCAGGTGGGCTACTAAATGGTTATGGGCAAGATCTGTCAAATACACATCCAATCAAATCAAAAACTTCAGATAAAAAAGTGCAACTCTTTCACCACATTCCTCAATAACACAGCAGAGACAGAAGACGGTAGTGAGGAGTGAGATGAGCCTGAGACAGTCTTCCATTCAGTTGGGCTACAGAAGGGTCCTGTGTAAGATATGTTTTGAGTACACATTCAATCACTTCAAAACCTTCAGACCAGAAAGGTGAAAGCTTGGTGCAACTCCACCACTTGTGATAATAATGTACTCTCTCGCAGCATTTGTGATAGCAAAGTAGAGACAGACCAGGGTATATGTAGTGTAAACAGATTTGGTTCAAATACCATCTAGAAGTGCATTTAGTACAATTTTCTCTAATTAGCGTAAATGTGGTAATTTTGTTAGCAGCATTCATAAATGTAGACAACTCTTCCTCTGAGTGATCCACTTTCAGATCCCTTTCCCAGAGTCTCTGGTATCCTGTTTTAAAACAGAAACATATGGACAGTAACATATGATGGATGATATAGCTCTTTTTGTCATTCTGTCTATAGTAATATAAACATTCAAAGGATGTCATATGGCAGATAGTGTGGCATAACAACTACATTTTAATACTGTTTTCTCGGAAAAGTTGATCGTACTCCATGTATTTATTGCTGTTGGTTGCAAAGTGTGTTTATTAATTAATTACAGAAATTGGCCTATAAATTAAACAGTTATTGTTACTAAATATGTAACATACAAAGGTTTGCTATATACATGCCTTATACGTACAGAGTAAGCAAAATATAAATCGTTAGTACAAAAAGGACTTTGACATTGATCAAATACTTGGCCATATATTTTGTTATATTTATCAGAAAACCTAAGACATATTTATTGACAGGCGTATCTCTAGCAGTAATATATTATTTGCCTTGTTTATTCTTGCTTTTTGTAACCAGCATTTTGCAATAATTTCTCTGTCTACATGTTCTCGATGGTAATCTAGAAAAAGAAACAAAACAGGCTGCATCACATCAAGTTCACTCAGAAGAATCTCAGACAAAAATATTTTCTTGAATATGTAAAAAACAAAATGTTACGGCAGAACACAATAAAATAGAGTGGTAAAATATAAAACAGTAGAATGGTGTTTAGTAGCACATAACACAAATCATATTATTGATACAATTGCATGTAAAAACATAACAAAAATACTTCATCATATCTACTTCTATGTGTATTAAAGTGTATGCTTGATATTAACCCTTCATTAAGTAATGAGTTGTCAGAAATTATAAGCCATTGAATGGATTTGTTATATATGTCAACTGGTAAAATAAAAAAAGACACATAGTGCCAACCATCTGTATAGATTTCTAGAAACAGCATAATGAACTCACTTAGAGGAATGCACTTAAAATGTGATTCTCAATTATTTTATGAACACCAGTGTAATGAACTGCGTGTGTCGAATATGTTCCCGTGGGAATTTCAGACTAGATTTTGAGAAAATAGTGTTTTTGTGTCATTCAGATTTTGAAACTAAGCTAAACTCTTGTAATTTACATAAATATAATGTTAATATGTACTTATACTGCATTCTCGTCAAGATTCAACTGAGTGAAACTAATCCAAGCTTTATAGGGAAAATCATTTAACTTACTTTTATAAAAAGCAGAAACAGTAACACGATAAAAAAAAGCACAAAAAAAATGACCTCTGGAAATCTATTTTAAGTACATTCTACAAAGCATTTAGCAATTTTCCACTTCAGCTTTCCAAAATGCAATTGAAAGATAATTATAAACATGCAGTACGGCCAAGCGGTATAATTTTACTATGTAACCAACAGTGATCTATTATATTTTTATTTAATGAGATTGCCACTACATTTATTGGGTTTCCATGGCAAGGTAGCATTTTCAGAAGTGGAGATTGTCTATGTTGTTGCTTGTCTTAATCCTCATGGTAACGGTGGAATGCATACCTTCTTCAGGTACAATATAAAATCCACTTAATTGTGCTATTCCATTGTACATGTTGGCATCAAACATTCTATTATCATGCTCAATGATGTTGTATATACTATTGACTGGATTGCAATAGACTAATATGTGCATGCGATTATTAATTGAAAGTGTAAAGCTGTGTGACTAAATAATGCAAATGTTTTCTATATGAGAGTGAAGCCATTCAATTGGCTAGATATTATTATTATTATTTATATAGCGCCAAAGTTCTGTAGCGCTGTACAATGACACGTATTTGTAAACAGACAAGTTTGACGCACAGGAACAGAGGGGTTGAGGGCCCTGCTCAGTGAGCTTACATGCTAGAGGGAGTGGGGTATAGTGACACAAAAGGTAAGGGTAGGGTAGAAAAGTAGGTTGCTAGGATAGTATTCACTGAGGGCTTAGTGTTTTGTTTTGATGACAGTTTCAGGGGAGGAAGCAGGGTGCAGGGGGCAGGTGGGGGGAGCTGTTCACAGTTTAATTGATATGCTTTCCTAAAGAAGTACATTTTTAAAAATAGTTTTTTTTGAAGGAGTGGAGACTGGGTGAGAGTCTAACAAAGAGAGGAAGGGTGTTCCATAGGAATGGTGCAGCCCTAAAGAAGTCTTTAAGATGGACATCAGAGGAAGGAGCACGAACAGAGGTTAGACGTAGGTCTCAGGCAGAGCGTAGGGGCCTAGATGGGACATATTTGTGTATTAGTGAGGATAAGTAGGTGAAAGCATTGTGAATTTGCATTGCCATAATACAGACTGGAGGCTGTGGAGGCTGTCAGAGCTGTAACTTACCTGTCCTGCAGCTCCTGTCAGCTCCCTCCTCCTCCGCGCCGTCCGTTCAGCACCTCGGTCAGCTCCCAGTGTAAGTCTCGCAAGAGCCGCGGCTCTCGCGAGACTTACAGTGTGAGCTGACAGAAGAGCTGAACGGACGGCGCGGAGGAGGAGGGAGCTGACAGGAGCTGCAGGACAGGTAAGTTACAGCTCTGACTGCCTCTCTCTCCCCCCCACTGAACTACCAATGCTGGACCACCAGGGAAGGAGAGCCCCCCTCCCTGCTTGATATATGGACAAAAAAAAAAAATTATCATAATAATAAAATAAAAAATAATTAAATTAAATAAATAATAATAAGAAATAATAATAAAAAAATATGAAAATAATTAAAAAAATAATAATAACATTTCCCACCCCCCACCAAAGCTCTGCAACACACACACACACATACACACACTGCACACATACACACACACTGCATTCATACATTCATACATTCATTCATACACACACTGCACTCATACACACACGCTGCACTTATACGCACGCTGCACTCATACACACACACTGCACTCATACGCATACACTGCATTCATTATACACACACTGTAAATAAATATTCAATTAGTATATTTTTTTTAGGATCTGATTTTATTTAGAAATTTACCAGTAGCTGCTGCATTTCCCACCCTAGTCTTATACTCGAGTCAAAGTTTTCCCAGTTTTTGGGGGTAAAATGGCTTATATTCGGGTCGGCTTATACTCGAGTATATACGGTATATTATATCAAATGTCTATTAATGTGATGTAATGTAATATCTTTTTTGTAATATTAAAAATTCAATAAACAATAAAATAAAAGGTTATTTTTTCTTGGTGCACACCTGCCTGGTCAGCATCCCATGTTATGGAGTAAGTTTCAGATATTCCGCTGCTCGGTTGAATAACCTTGTTTTCAGTTATGAAGCTAGCTAGTTTTTTATATAAAACTCCTATTAGATTAAATGCCCTGCACGAGCTTGATTGTGCTACTGCTGTTTTAACGATTATTAGATTAAACTGACAAGTAGACTAAGGTCACACATAAAAGGTATGTGGTCTATGTGCTATGCTTGATAATGCTGCTTTGGTGAATGTAAGCTTTGTTGCATGAAGAAATAAATTAAATTACATTCAACCATTTGGTTTTATGGTTCGGATTATATTAAATATTCTGCCACATTCAGAGTAAAAACACAAACAATTTAATAATTGAAAATGAGGTTTAGGGTTCTGCCCTCAATACAGCTAATCCATATTGTTCAGGCAGTCTTGGGCACTCCAGGTGTTGTGTGCTACATCCACCATAATGATTTTACAGTCATAATGCTGGCAAAGCATCATGGGGAATGTAGTCTACAACACTTGGAGTGCTGAAGGTTGCCAACCCCTGGATTATATGGAAGGTAAGGTCACACAAAAATATATATATATTTTTTTCTTTTAAAGGGGGAGATAGCGGGCACAACGTACACCTTTGCTAATGTATAGCGCGAATACTCCGCACCCTCAGGCGCTTCACAGAGGGCGTTTTGGTGCTGGGGGGCGATTTGAACGTTGCCCTGGACCCTAAGTGGGATTCCTCCCTAGGACACACACACATCCCCGCACAACACATTACAGCAATTAGGACCTTACTGGCAAGAGCAAAACTTGTAGACTGCTGGAGGGCACTACACCCTGACGAGAGGGATTATACCTTCTACTCCCATCCGCATAACTCATACACCCGAATTGACTACCTCTTTACGTCACAGTACCATCTACTGCTAGTGCTTCGAGCCGAACAGGGCACCGTGACATGGTCAGACCATGCACCAGTGACCATCACATTGAAATCCCCCCTATTCAAACCAAAGATCTCCAAATGGAGGTTAAACGAAGCACTACTCACAGTACCAGACGTGGCAGCAGATATAGAAACAATGCTAAAATAATATTTTACAAACAATAGTGACCAGACCTCCCCCACCATACGGTGGGAAGCACACAAAAGCGTGATTAGGGGTCACTTTATACAAAAGAGCACACTCCTGAAGAAACAGAGGGGGGCACGCATGACCACATTACTGACGGACATACAACAACTGGATGCCCTCAACAAACGACTTCAACTCCCCACACACCAAGCTACGCTCCTCTGTTTACAGAGGGAACTGACCACACTTCTACACTCTCAACACCATAGGGATGCATTGCGCCATAGGGCCTTTTTTGCCGTACATGGAAGTAAGAGCGGGAAGCTCCTGGCGCGCATGCTAAACAAAAGAAGACAAGACACGTACATTGACCGTATATGGGACAAGGGAGGGGTCTTGCACAGACACCCCACTAAGATACAGGAGATCATTCGGGCATACTACACAGAGCTGTACTCTTTACCAAGGCCACAAATGGACACACACACCCAGAAGCTCTGTAACTCTATAGATGCTTATCTAACGACCCATACACTCCCTTCTCTAACGACAGAAATAGCAGACCAGTTAGAGGAGCCCATCACCCCGGAGGAGTTGGCACTCGCGATCAAAAGCACCAAACCAGGGAGGAGCCCAGGCCCAGATGGACTGCCCATTAAATACTCTAAAAGATATGCAGATACATTATACCCCCCTTTACTAGATATGTTTAACGCAATCAGGGAGGGACACAACATCCCCAAACAGGCGCTGACGGCACATATAACCAGATTACCTAAGGAGGGAAAGGATCGGGATCAATGCGGGAGCTACCGACCTATATCCCTCATCAACAATGACCTTAAACTGCTGGCAAAGGTCCTGGCGACCAGACTCCAGACGCACGTGCCCTCGTTGGTCCATGCGGACCAAGTGGGGTTCGTGATGGGGCGGGAAGCAAGGGATAATACTATCCAGGCCCTCACACTCATGCACAGGAGGACAGGGGATGACACGGGCCTTCTCCTGCTGTCCACGGACGCGGAGAAGGCCTTTGACAGGGTCTGCTGGGAATACATGTTCCGGATGCTGGCTCATATGGGCATGGGACCGCACCTCCAAGGATGGATTAGAGCCCTTTAATCCCAGCCGACGGCACACGTACTGGTCAACGGGGCACTTACGGAGGCCTTTCCAATCTATAATGGCACACGCCAGGGATGCCCCTTGTCCCCATTACTGTTTGTCCTGGCCCTGGAGCCCTTTCTGACCACCTTCAGACACCACCCAGACATCAAGGGGGTCAACACAGGAGAAACACACCACAAAATAGCCGCATACGCCTAGTGCAGGCATTCCAGAAGTTTGGAACACTATCGGGTCTGAAGATCAATTTTCCAAAATCCTGTATGTCATACATTCCAATGGGCTCCAGACAAAATAAGTTACCTAGGCACCTTGCTGACGGCGAAAGCAGCGAACTTATACACGGAAAATTTCGCCCTGATGCTACTCAAGTTTTGGAAAGAAATGAGGGAATGGGCCTTTCCTCACATATCCTGGTTGGGTAGGGTGCAAGTGGTGAAAATGAACTTTTTGCCAAGACTGCTCTACCTCTTCCAGGCCATACCCATAGTCAGGGCCGCCATCAGGGGGTGACAACCGTGACAGTTGTCACGGGCCCGGCGGCCCTGGGGGGCCCGGACTGCTCTGGCAGTCCTGGGCCCTACTTTCCCTCTCTGCACACATAGATAGCGAATATCGCTATCTATGTGTGCAGCCCCGGGCCCCCGGCTTCCCAGTTACCGCAGAGGGGGCCCAGGCAGCACACAGCTTCTCTTCTTCTCGTTTCTGCTAATAACTCTCGTGAGACCCGGTTGCCATGGCAATGCTCCGCGGGTCTCGCGAGAGTTATTGGAGGAGAGAGGAGGCTGTGTGCTGCCTGGGCCCCCTCTGCGGTAACTGGGAAGCCGGGGGGCCCCACCATGCCACCGGACCACCAGGGATGGAATCTCCCCCCTCCCTAGACACAGGTGAGCAGGGAGGGGGGAGAAACAATTTATTTTTTTTTTTTTTATTATGTTAAAATGCCCCCCCCTCCCCCACACCCCAGCACATTTACACACACACACTGCATACACTGACACAACACACACACACACACACACTGCATACACTGACACAACACACACACACTGCATACACTGACACAACACACACACACACCACACACACTGCATACACTGACACAACACACACACACACACACACACTGCATACACTGACACAACACACACACACACTGCATACACTGACACAACACACACACACACACACACTGCATACACTGACAACACACACACACACACACACACTGCATACACTGACACAACACACACACACACACACACTGCATACACTGACAACACACACACACACACACACACACTGCATACACTGACACAACACACACACACTACATACACTGACACAACACACACACATTGCATACACTGACACAACACACACACACACACACACTGCATACACTGACAACACACACACACACACACTGCATACACTGACAACACACACACACACACTACATACACTGACACAGCACACACACTGCATACACTGACACAACACACACACACACACTACATACACTGACACAGCACACACACACTACATACACTGACACAACACACACACATTGCATACACTGACACAACACACACACACACACACATTGCATACACTGACACAACACACACACACACTGCATGCACTGACACAACACACACACACACACACACACTACATACACTGACACAGCACACACACTGCATACACTGACACAACACACACACACACACACTATATACAATAACACAACACACACACACTACATACACTAACACAACACACACACTCTGCATACACTGACACAACACATTCTGCATAGACTAACACAACACACACTGCATGCACTAACACAACACACACTGCATGCACTAACACAACACACACTCTGCATACACTGACACAAAACACTATGCATACACCAACACAACACACTATGCATACACCAACACACTCTGCATACACCAACACAACACACTCTGCATACACTGACACAACACACTCTGCATACACTGACACAACACACACTGCATACACTAATACAACACACACTGCATACACTAACACACACACTGCATACACTAACACACACACTGCATACACTAACACAACATACATACTGCATACACTAACACAACATACATACTGCATACACTAACACAACAAACACACTGCATACACTAATACAATACACACACTGCATTCACTAATACAACATGCACTCTGCATACACTACACACTAACACACTCACTGCATCCACTATACTGACACACACTCTGCATTCGCTACACATTAACACACTCTGTATTCACTACACTAACACACACTCTGCATCCGCTACACACTAACACACTCTCTGCATTCACTACACATTAACACTCTGCATTCACTACACTAACACACACTCTGCATCCGCTACACACTAACACACTCTCTGCATTCACTACACTAACACAAACTCTGCATCCGCTACACACTAACACACTCTCTGCATTCACTACACATTAACACACTCTCTGCATTCACTACACTAACACACTTTCTGCATTCACTACACTAACACACTCTCTGCATTCGCTACACATTAACACACTCTGCATTCACTACACTAACACACACTCTGCATCCGCTACACACTAACACACTCTCTGCATTCACTACACATTAACACTCTGCATCCGCTACACACTAACACACTCTCTGTATTCACTACACTAACACACTTTCTGCATTCACTACACTAACACACTCTCTGCATTCACTACGCATTAACACACTCTCTGCATTCACTACACATTAACACTCTCTGCATTCACTACACATTAACACACACTCTGCATTCACTACAAATTTACACACACACTACATTCATTACAATGACACACTCTGCATTCACTACACCCTAACACACACTCTGCATTTATTACACACTAACACACACTCTGCATTCACTAAACTATGCACACACTCTGCATTCACTACACTAACATACACTCTGCATCAACTGTGCACACAGCATCCACTACACAAACATCCTGTATTCACAGTACACACACTACATCCACCACAAATTGAAACACTCTGCATTCACTATACACAGACACTGTGTCTAATACACACACTACATCCACTACAGACACTGCATCCACTAAACACATTTCATCTAGTACATACAAACACTACATTCACTACACAAACACACACTACATCACTGTACACACACTACATCCACTACTCAAACACTCTCTGCATTCACTACACATTAACACTCTGCATTCACTACACTAACACACACTCTGCATCCGCTACACACTAACAAACACTCTGCATCCGCTACACACTAACACACCCTCTGCATTCACTACACATTAACACACACTCTGCATTCCCTACACATTAACACACACCCTGCATTCCCTACACATTAACACACACTCTGCATTCCCTACACATTAACACACACTCTGCATTCCCTACACATTAACACACACTCTGCATTCACTACACTAACATACACTCTGCATCAACTGTGCACACAGCATCCACTACACAAACATCCTGTATTCACAGTACACACACTACATCCACCACAAATTGAAACACTCTGCATTCACTATACACAGACACTGTGTCTAATACACACACTACATCCACTACAGACACTGCATCCACTAAACACATTTCATCTAGTACATACAAACACTACATTCACTACACAAACACACACTACATCACTGTACACACACTACATCCACTACTCAAACACTCTCTGCATTCACTACACATTAACACTCTGCATTCACTACACTAACACACACTCTGCATCCGCTACACACTAACAAACACTCTGCATCCGCTACACACTAACACACCCTCTGCATTCACTACACATTAACACACACTCTGCATTCCCTACACATTAACACACACTCTGCATTCCCTACACATTAACACACACTCTGCATTCCCTACACATTAACACACACTCTGCATTCCCTACACATTAATACACACTCTGCATTCCCTACACATTAACACACACTCTGCATTCCCTACACATTAACACACACTCTGCATTCCCTACACATTAACACACACTCTGCATTCCCTACACATTAACACACACTCTGCATTCACTACACTAACATACACTCTGCATCAACTGTGCACACAGCATCCACTACACAAACATCCTGTATTCACAGTACACACACTACATCCACCACAGACACTGCATCCACTAAACACATTTCATCTAGTACATACAAACACTACATTCACTACACAAACACACACTACATCACTGTACACACACTACATCCACTACTCAAACACTCTCTGCATTCACTACACATTAACACTCTGCATTCACTACACTAACACACACTCTGCATTCCCTACACATTAACACACACTCTGCATTCCCTACACACACTCTGCATTCCCTACACATTAACACACACTCTGCATTCACTACACATTAACACACACTCTGCATTCACTACACATTAACACACTCTGCATTCACTACACATTAACACACTCTGCATTCACTACACATTAACACACTCTGCATTCACTACACATTTACACACTCTGCATTCACTACACATTTACACACACTCTGCATTCACTGCACTAACACACACTACATTCATTACACTGACACACTGCATTCACTACACACTAACACACACTCTGCATTCATTACACACTAACACACACTCTGCATTCACTAAACTATGCACACACTCTGGATTCACTATACTGACACACACTCTGCATTAACTGTACACACAGCATCCACTACACAAACATCCTGTATTCACAGTACACACACTACATCCACCACAAATTGAAACACTCTGCATTCACTATACACAGACACTGCGTCTAATACACACACTACATCCACTACAGACACTGCATCCACTAAACACATTTCATCTAGTACATACAAACACTACATCCACTACACAAACACACACTACATCACTGTACACACACTACATCCACTACTCAAACACACTCTGCGTTCACTGTACACACTGCATCCGCTACACAAACACACACTCTGCATTCACTGCACAAACAGTATCTAATACACACAAACACTACATCCATTACACACATTCTAATTCACTTCCACTATACACACCACATTCAGTCCCGCATCATTGTCAGCAGACTAGGTAGGGCGTGGGCGGGCCCGGGAGGGAGGGGGCGGGGAGGGGGGGCCCAGACCTTGTGCTTTGTCAGGGGCCCCAAAATTTCTGATGGCAGCCCTGCCCATAGTGATCCCAGCTTCCTTCTTCACGACGCTTAGAGGGGGCGCTGGGGGCTTACGTGTGGGATGGGAGGAGACCCAGACTGAAATACTCGCTGCTCACACAACCCAAGGACAAAGGGGGCCTAGCCCTACCAGACTTTACACTATATTACAAAGCGTGCCACTTACATTAACACACACTCTGCATTCCCTACACATTAACACACACTCTGCATTCACTACACTAACATACACTCTGCATCAACTGTGCACACAGCATCCACTACACAAACATCCTGTATTCACAGTACACACACTACATCCACCACAAATTGAAACACTCTGCATTCACTATACACAGACACTGTGTCTAATACACACACTACATCCACTACAGACACTGCATCCACTAAACACATTTCATCTAGTACATACAAACACTACATTCACTACACAAACACACACTACATCACTGTACACACACTACATCCACTACTCAAACACTCTCTGCATTCACTACACATTAACACTCTGCATTCACTACACTAACACACACTCTGCATCCGCTACACACTAACAAACACTCTGCATCCGCTACACACTAACACACCCTCTGCATTCACTACACATTAACACACACTCTGCATTCCCTACACATTAACA
This sequence comes from Pelobates fuscus, assembly GCF_036172605.1. Lineage (NCBI taxonomy): Eukaryota > Metazoa > Chordata > Amphibia > Anura > Pelobatidae > Pelobates > Pelobates fuscus. The sequence goes on along the minus strand of NC_086321.1, from coordinate 22,993,213 downwards.
CACACTCTGCATTCCCTACACATTAACACACACTCTGCATTCCCTACACATTAACACACACTCTGCATTCCCTACACATTAATACACACTCTGCATTCCCTACACATTAACACACACTCTGCATTCCCTACACATTAACACACACTCTGCATTCCCTACACATTAACACACACTCTGCATTCCCTACACATTAACACACACTCTGCATTCACTACACATTAACACACACTCTGCATTCACTACACATTAACACACTCTGCATTCACTACACATTAACACACTCTGCATTCACTACACATTAACACACTCTGCATTCACTACACATTTACACACTCTGCATTCACTACACATTTACACACACTCTGCATTCACTGCACTAACACACACTACATTCATTACACTGACACACTGCATTCACTACACACTAACACACACTCTGCATTCATTACACCCTAACACACACTCTGCATTCACTAAACTATGCACACACTCTGGATTCACTATACTGACACACACTCTGCATTAACTGTACACACAGCATCCACTACACAAACATCCTGTATTCACAGTACACACACTACATCCACCACAAATTGAAACACTCTGCATTCACTATACACAGACACTGCGTCTAATACACACACTACATCCACTACAGACACTGCATCCACTAAACACATTTCATCTAGTACATACAAACACTACATCCACTACACAAACACACACTACATCACTGTACACACACTACATCCACTACTCAAACACACTCTGCGTTCACTGTACACACTGCATCCGCTACACAAACACACACTCTGCATTCACTGCACAAACAGTATCTAATACACACAAACACTACATCCATTACACACATTCTAATTCACTTCCACTATACACACCACATTCAGTCCCGCATCATTGTCAGCAGACTAGGTAGGGCGTGGGCGGGCCCGGGAGGGAGGGGGCGGGGAGGGGGGGCCCAGACCTTGTGCTTTGTCAGGGGCCCCAAAATTTCTGATGGCAGCCCTGCCCATAGTGATCCCAGCTTCCTTCTTCACGACGCTTAGAGGGGGCGCTGGGGGCTTACGTGTGGGATGGGAGGAGACCCAGACTGAAATACTCGCTGCTCACACAACCCAAGGACAAAGGGGGCCTAGCCCTACCAGACTTTACACTATATTACAAAGCGTGCCACTTACAACGAATTGTCGAGTAGTCCAAAATGGGGGTCACCAAGCTCTGGAAAATGGCGGAGGAGAAGCAGGCGGGTATTCCTGCTGCCCTTCTCCCATGGCTTCCCACGAGGGGGGACGGGGGGAGAGACAATACTCTACTTACACCAAAGCGACACTGACGGTGTGGCGCAGAAGTGTAGGACGACATGCCCTTTCCACATATCCATCCCCACTACTGCCCCTCACTTACAACACAGACTTCCCACCGGGCATGGACCCGAGAGCCCTCTGGGCCCTGATGGAGGACCCCTTGCCAAGGCTGAGACATGTGTGCACCAGACGAGGATTGAAGGGCTTGACAGAGATGTGTGGAGAGGCCTCCCACCCTTTCCTAACACATTTTAGATATAAACAACTACGCAGCTTTCTGAAAATCTTCCCACAAGAGATGGCTCTTGACAGAGATCTCACTGTCTTCAAAAGACTGTGTACAAACCCAGACCCGCTACCACACGGGGTATCATACCTATACTCCCTCCTCCAATCACAAACTACAGGGGAAGCGCCAACATTTATGGGAAAATGGGAGGAGACCTTGAATCAAACATTCAGCGCACCAGAGTGGGAAAAGATATGCAATATCACACACCATTGCTCCGTTTTTAGCAAGAGCCAAGAGACAGCCTACAAATTGCTTACACAATGGTATCGTACACCTGCCACGATACACCACATACACACAAGTGAGTCCCGCCTCTGCTGGAGATGTGACAAGGCACTAGGCACACCCATACACATATGTTGGGAATGCGAGCTAATACAAACCTTCTGGCGCACTATTCACAAAATACTATCTCGATTCTCAGACAACCCACCACTACTAGAACCGGCAGCCATGCCACTCCATCACACAAAACTCCCAACGTCCAATTACAAAAAATCACTTACGATCCGAATCCTCAACACAGCAAAGCAGACTATTCCACAGTTTTGGAAGTAAAAAGAGACCCCATCTATGCTCACGTGGTTTACCCAAATGGAAGACCTAAGAGCCATAGAAGAACTCACTATGCATGCGGCTGGACCGCAGCAGCAGACGTATCTTGACATATGGACACACTGGATACTGACGACAACAAAACCTGAATTCCAGACATTATTACAAGGCCAACCACCTGAGGACACACGACTGACTAAGAGACGGAAGACTAATCCAATCCCTCCTTCCCCACCTGAACCTACTCCCTTATTCCCGACTCATCCCATACGCGCCTATTAGAGAGGTGCAGGTCCACGAACAGGAAAATAGTGGACTGACATACTTCGAGAACCAAAACAAGTGCACTCCCACACACAAGTAAACGGGGACACCTGTATAGGTCAATATACTGGGAAAGCGGGGGAGACCCCCCACACACATATCACAGAAGCTAGGCTATTCACCCAACTAACAAGATGGCCCCAGGGTCTCAGGGGACAAACAACCACAATAAGGATCACCCGTACGTACACAAGGTATATAAACAGAAAGCAACACACGGGACACTGACACGTATAACAGACCACCTATACGGCCTAAAACCTGCAAATTTACTCATGAAATACGGCCTGTGAGCCCAAATGCATAAGATTGTTGCGCAACTGAGCTACAGGACCTGCGAGTCCGACGATACGGTGGGCCTGCAAGCCCAAACAAATATGGTGGAAGCATTGACTATACATAGGACCTGCGAGTCCAATCATTTGTCGGGCCTGCGAGCCCAACCAGAGAGAAAAAACAAAAAGACAACATTATAGTTCTAACTGGTTCTGATTAGACCTAGAAGTCTTCATGGTTTTGATGATGAATAAAAATCATATTTACAAAAAAAATATATATATATTTTTATGTTGTAGTTACTGTCAGAGTGTCAGTTCTTTAAAAGTAAAACATTTTCTTTGATAGTATATTGATAGTGTATTTCTATTATACTATTATACATTGCTATTACATTTATTTATAAAATATTTTACCAGGAAGGATACATTGAGATTTCTCTCGTTTTCCTGGGTCCACAAAACATTGCAGTGATACGATAGGGTACAATAAAATACAAAAACAATATTAATACACAATATATACAAAATTTAACATAGAACAGGTAGAAAATATATAATCAACCATGACAGGTGCATTCTGTTTTGAGGTATGTAGAGAGGGATCTCTTAAAGGACTTTAGGCTATGGGAAGATTTGAAATTCCCAATCATTTCATAGTGTTTTTTTCTTTCTATGTGATATTACAGTTATATGTTATGGAATTTGCTGGCGCTATATAAATAATAAAATAATAATAATAATAATGATAAATAATAGTATGTTACAGTTCAATTGCCTAGCATATTGCGCGCATCTTTATGTGACTTTTAGTTTAGAATTCCAGCATTTCGGCTACTTGAATAACATTGTTTAAAGATAATAGAACTCTACAGTTTGTTTTTTCAGATTACTGTAAGGTTACATAAAGAATCACAGCACTATGAATGTTTTTCTTTTTAACATGGAGTCGGTGAAAGTATTTCGCTTTGAATGAAGTACTCTCTCCTCTAAGCCATTAGATTGGCTGAGATAATTGATCTTGATGATCTCAGACAAGGAAGCATGTCAGAAAGTCATAGACCGGGGCTGCGAGAGAGAAAAGCTAAGTAAAAGTAACGTGTTTTCTCCCTGCAGGTGGGGGTGGTAACTTAAATAGCCATCGTGCCACCAGAGTATTAGGAATACACAATTGTACACTATAGTGTAATTTAAGCAATAAATCTAAGACATTAACGAAGTCGGTCTTATCGAATGACACAAATGAGAGTTGATGCAAGCATATTTGTTTTATTTTAAACAGTCAAATTGCTAGTATAATAAACCAGTCATTTCGACCATGATTTTTCTAAAATGAATATAATATATTATGTATGTATTGCATGTACTCACATTCAAGAATCTAGAATATGAATGAACCTTAAAGCTAACCCTGTTAGGCATTAAAAATGAAATTAGAATAAAGTCTATAAGGGTCACTATGACCACCATATTACTACAAGGGAAGTTTAAAACCTCCACTATGCCCCTATGCTCCATGCCATGAGTGAGGGCATGTCTGGTATAAAGCAAGCAGCCAGTGGATGGTAGCTGTAATAACAGACTAGTGACTGGGCCGCTATAATTATAATAATTATAAAAACCCATGGTGGGGCTATTATTTACATAAGCAAACTAGATAGGTTGCATAGTGTCCCTCATGACTCATACTGTGGCTAGGGGGTGGGGCCTCTAATGATATAATTAGGAGGACCTAATGTCTTTCCCGCGGGCAGTAGTTGGGGACTCTAATAAAAATTAATAAATGGAGAAACCTTATTGTCCCCCTAGTGAGGCAGCCATTGTTTCTGGATGGGAGCTCTAATCATAATAATTTGGAAGGGTACCTGATGTCCCACCATAACCCACCATCAAATTGCTAACCACCGGTGGGGGATGGGGGGGGGAGGTTAGGTCTGTTTAATAATTATATTTAGATCCTCTAGTATATCCCCCCGCTTTATTAACTTTATTAACGCCCCAGGAGAGTAATCTGTCCACATCCTGAACACTTTACTTATGACTGGGCAATAACTGCCCAGTTACTAATCTTTTATTACAGAGAGCAGCCACTAGCTGGTCTCTGTTTTGCAGATATGCCCCCACTCACAACATAGTGAATTGTACATGGGGGTGGTTTTTAACCTTCCTTGTACTAATGTCTCGGTCATATTGACCCATCATGCCTTTTTGTAACTATTAGGCCATTGGTTATTACTTCATCCACCGGGCAAATACTTAAAAAAATAAATGAATGAACAACTATTTGTTGTCATTCCTTTTCAAATCCATTTATTGAGGATTATGTCTTCATTAAATTACTTTGAATCATCGAATCAGATCATTTCAACGCTAAGCATAATATCAATTTTCAATACTTTTTAAAAATTATCCAAAGCAATATTTATCTGTTCCTGATAAGCTTTTAATGACAGAGATGAAATTGATTTGAACAAACAAGATTTATCAGGAGCAGTTGATAAACTTTCAATAAACACTATTTGCTGGAATGTAACTGAGACCCATGCACTATGTCTATGTCACCCTCCCACATTAAAAATAATAATTTAAGGGTATTGTTTCACCTTATAACGAACAAACACATTTTTTTTTTTTTTAAATAGCAAATTAATAACAAAATAGTACAGTATAGCTCAGTGAAAAAGTATTGCCCACATCATTTTCTCCTCTTCTTTACATATTTTGGTCACATTGAATAGTTTTAGCTCTTCCCAAACATTTTTTGGCCACTGACTCTGCACCCTGGACTCTATGGACACTCTTATCCTTTAAGGTACACCAATTTCATAGGGTTTGTTGGATTTTGATGAGTCTCTTTTAGATAATATTAATATTGAATAGGCTTTTATTTGATTTGATTTTTAGAGGGTCACTTCATAGCTGTTTTTTGTTTCATGTTTTACTGGCCACAATTAAGTCTCTACGTGTCTACTTTAAGTCCAATGATCAAATTAACTTTTGTAAAAATGATTCAGTTGAATTAAAATGGTGGAAAATTGGCCAACTAATTTACTGAATATTATATACATACATATTGTATTTGATTCACAGAGAAACAGCGACCAATTGCGAGGAGAAGCAGCAAAAACAATTATATTTTTATATTTAAAATTTATGAAATATAGTATATGTAAATATATATAATATATTGTATATTTACTAAATATTTAAAATATAAATGTTTTTTTTTTGTTTTTTTAACTGATCCCTCTTTTCTAAGTTTTTTTGATAATTTCTCACTTGTGAATTAAAAAAACCAAAAACATAGATTGGCTGTTCCCTAAGCATCAGTTATCTTTTTATCCATTATTCATCTTTTTGTTTTGGCTCCATGGACGTAACTCCAAATCACGGAACAAGCAAAACGGTTTACCTAATTTCCATTTTATTTATTTCTTGATTTGTCTATACAGCGTTTTAGGTTCTGGATTTTGGACAAGTCACTGATTGGCCAAATTCCCTATTATTTATACGTAATATCCTCTGTATTGTTTCTTGCCCATTGTTCATTGTGTGTGTTTGTCTGGCAGAAGCATTACGCACACAACTCAAACGTTGTGTAGCAAAATAAGTTATCCTCAGGGTATTAAATTGCAGTCTTGTGCTTTACAATCCTAGCTCCCTCTATGTCATCGCCTGCTGATTGTAGTATGAATGCCAATGCCTTACAAGTACACAGCAGGGAGTCCAGAAAGTTGCAGTTCATTCAATTATCTCTCAGACTCGGTGGGACCAGGTAGTGATAATTTGATGTGAAACCCTGTACTGTTGTATTGTTTTATTACACTGTGTTATACTGCTGTTCCCAGTGATTGTTCCGAATAATAATCCACAACTGATTTTTTTGTGTTGTAAATCTATTCTACCTTACCTTATCCAGCCCATTCTGATTTGCCTATACTAGCAGTGTGCCTTATTTTAAACACTTAGACAGTCAGATTTTATTTTCATGAAAACAGTAGACCATACTCTGTTTATTGTGAAGATATTCTACGAACATTCAAGAAGACATGCTGAAGCTCTGCACACATTCTTGCAACTCCCATGTTATGGACAGGGTCAATAACCGTAGCCCATACACTTTGTCTATCTAGACCTCTTGGCCTTCCTATCTGCCTCGCTTTCCCTTCTTTAAGCACTGCAGTAGAATATCCAGTTGAGGATAAGCTGAAGCATTGTGGAAAATGCTACCTTGTTACAAGTTTTCCAATTATATAAATTGTCCCTAAAATGTATATATGCACGAAAATGTTGCAGAGAAAAAAAAACAGCAGAGGCTTCCAACTTCTTGAGCATTCATAACCAGGGTCAGCGGTGTGCAAGCTGTGCGGAAGCAGGTACCCGGGTGGAGGATTTCATTATTTTTTTTTGTCAATCAAAATGTATTGAGTTTTACAGGGTAACAACAGAAATGCATTGTATACATGACATATTCAGTACAGCGGTTTGCAAAAGAAAGTGTATGAACTTTAAATTTGCCAGCACATCTCGGTAGGGGAGCACATCCCGTTGCAGTTGGGTTTGCTTAATGTGTCTTGGCTAAGGTTAAACTTAACTCAGGCAGTGTCTTGCTTGTTCGCAGCGTCTAACATCCGTGGTCTGTCTCACAAGGTCTACGTGGTCTACCACCCTCGAATCATCAGTTTAGCTCCTCTCTCGGTTTGGGTGGATTGTCTCCCTGTTTTCCCGTTATTGGTGTCTAATCGGTCTGTAGGAGTTCTCTGTCCATATGAGGTTGTCTGGGTTTGACCTGGTCAGAGTCTAGTCTATGTGTCCTGTAGAGCGTACTTTGATGGGGGAGGTGTCGGACTCCCTCAACTTGTCGTGTGTTAGTAGAGCTATGTGTCACGTTAGCGAGCATCTTGTTAAGTCCCGTGTGTGTCCGGGTGCCTATCTCTGGAAAGTTATTAGTTGCCGTGTCCCCTAGTGTTGTTCCTTGTCTGTCACGTGAGCGCGATCTTGTCTATGTGTCAGGTGTCGGGTCCAGTCTTTTCGGCGGGTGATCGGTTCGCTCATGTGTCCGACCTCGGTCTCGTCAGTCTGTCTGAGCGTTTTCTTGTTAAGGCAAGGCCAGTCTTATCTCCTCTCTAGCCACATGGGGTGAGGGGGGGGGGGTGTCCAGTAGGAGGTGGAAGGAAAGGGGGTGGGAAAAAAGGTAGGGTATTTATTGGTGCGGGTGTGGGTTCGCTGCCCGAGTGAGGTCCCCTCGGGCGTTTGCTAGTCTCGTGTCCCGGCTGTGCCTGGTCCATGTCTGCACATTTGTTCGCTCCGGTCCCGGCCACCCGAGCCAAGCGGCCGTCCCCAGTGTCTAAGCTCTTCCCGTAGAGATATATTGCCTCCACGGGAACCACTTCAGTGCACATTTGTCCGAGCGTTCCTGCAGGGAGGCCGTCAATATCTCCATGTCGTATATTGCTTCGACTTTATCTACCCATTGTCTTAAAGTGGGTATCAATGTATTTTTCCAGTGTAGGGGTATCAGCGCTTTTGCGGCGTTCAGCAGGTGAATTGTCAGAGAGTGTTTGTATGTCTGTGTGGGGGTTGATGTGTGGTGCAAGAGCATCGTCATGGGTAATAGGGGAAGGTCGTCCCCTGTGATCTCCTTGATTTTTGTATTTATCAGCTGCCAGTATGCCACTATGCGGGGGCACGACCACCAGATATGTAGGTTCGTTCCCAAAGCAGAGCCGCATCTCCAGCATCGTTCCTCGTTGTTGTCGTCAAAGTGTCTCAGAGTATCGGGCGTGCAGTACCACCGGGACAGCAGCTTGTAGCTGGTCTCTTGAATTTTCGAGCTGATGGAACATTTATGGGTTAGTAGGACTATCTTGTCCCATTCGTGATCCGTGAGTTGTGTGCCCGTTTCCCGTTCCCATTTGCCCATGTAGCCTAGGTGGCTGCTATCCATTGTCCCCCTCAGGGTCCCGTATAGGAGTGAAACTCCATGTTCCACGTGTTTCCTACTTGTGCATAACCGCTCGAAGCCCGTGGGTTGTCTATAAAGATGGTCCTTTCCTGCTATTCTAGCCACATACGTCTGCACCTGGTAATAGCGGAATTTATCCAGTTGGGTTGGCTGTATGTCTCCCAGTAAGTCATGTAGCGGCATGAGCGCCCTCCCCGAGCACCATCGGCCCACGTAAATCCAATCCGTTTGCTGGAAGTTCCCGAACGCCGCCGAGGGTAGACTCCCGGCGAGGTTCGGGTTATGCGTGATAGGGGTCAGCGGGCCCGGTGAGGTTGTTAGTTGCTGGGTGTAGCGGGTTTTGCACCAGGTCTCAAGAGTCGCATCTATCATGGGGTTGTTCGTGCGTAATTCCGAGAATGTGACTCCCCGCAACCACAATCTCGAGGGGATCTGGCCCATTGTTTGTTGAAGTTCCATGGTTACCCAGTGTTTCCGGCTTGAACTGACATGCCAATCAACGATTCTATGTAGATGCGTGGCTCTGTAGTATGTGGATGCTGAGGGTAGCCCCAATCCCCCGGCCATTTTGGGCCGTTCCAAAACTGTCCTACGGATACGTGAGGGTCTGTGGTTCCATACGAACCCGCGGATGGTCGATTCTATCTCTTTGAAGAATGAGTGTGGTATAGATATCGGCAGGGTGGCAAATAGGTATAGTAGCCTTGGCATCACATTCATTTTGATTGCAGCAATGCGGCCAAACCAGGTGATATAGCTTGTCGTCCAGCGCTGAAGGTCCTGCTTTATGCTCTTGAGGAGGGGGAGGAAGTTCAGCTGGTAGACCTGCGCCAGGTCTTTCGGCAGCCAGGTGCCCAGTTACCGCAACTTCACTGCACACCAAGAGAAGGAGAATTGGGCACTGAGTCTATGGACGTCGCCATCATTCCGCATTATCGGCATTGCTTCCGACTTGTCGAGGTTGAGTTTCAGATTGGATACCTGGCCATATCTGCGGAAAGCCTGTAGCAGGTTGGGCACTGAGATCAGGGGTTGTTCAAGGAAGAACAACATGTCATCGGCATACGCCACCACTCTGTGTTCCTCCCTGCCCACCTGAACCCCCGTTATGCCGTTACAGCCCTGGCGGGTCCCGTTGCGTATCGGGAACGGTTGAGTCAGGGCACCGTTCACACGTACCCTGCCGGTCGGTGTTGTGTATAGGGCTGATATCCATGTGCGCATGTGTGCCCCAAAGCCTATGTGTTGTAGCATTTCTTTCAGGTATATCCAGTCCACCCGATCAAACGCCTTTTCGGCGTCCGTCGAGAAGAGGAGGATATCCCGATTTCTGGATCTCGCGTAATGGATTACGTTCAGCGCTCGAATGGTATCATCCCTGGCTTCCCTGCCTGGTATAAAGCCAACCTGATCTGGGTGAATCAAGCCAGGCAGGATCCGGGATATCCTCAATGAGAGGGCCTTAGTGAACAGCTTTAGATTGGCATTTAGCAGTGAGATCGGCCTGTAGCTAGAGCAATTAGACGGGTCTTTCCCCTCCTTGGGGATCACCGTAATTGTTGCCGCCAGGGCGTCTGGGGGGAGCACATCCCGGTAGGACCGCAGGTACGACAGGGGGAGGCCGCCTGGCCCGGCGCTCGGTGAGGCTTCGATTTCTTCAGCGCTGCCGCGAGTTCTTCCAGTGTCAAGGGACCATCCAGTTCCTCCGCGAGGTCTGGCGTGAGTTTGCGTGTGACATGTTGGGACAGGTAGTCTGTGACCTTTTGGTGGTGTGTTTGTGCTGCGTCTCCCGTTTGGGCTTGGGATTGGTGGTATAGGTCCATGTAATGGTCCCTGAAGGCCTCCAGAATACCTTCTGGCATGCCCTCATTGCGTCCGTTTCGTGTGTGGATTTTGTGTATGTGTTGGGATCTCCTTTTCTCCCGGAGCATTTTCGCCAAAAGTCTGCCACTCTTATTGGAGTGCTCGTAGAAGAACCGTGCGGATTTCCGTAAGGTGTGCAACAGGCCCTGTGATAACAGATCCAACAGCTCCCTCCGGGCTTCCGTGAGTTGTAAGTAAACATTGTCGTCTGTTGAGTGTTTGTGTGAGTTTTCTAAGTTGGCTATCTTCTTCGTGAGGTCGGAGATGCCGCGGTCTCTGTTTTTCCTTCGTTGTGTGCCGAGGGATATAAAGTGTCCGCGAACGACACACTTATGTGCTTCCCACAGCGTCAAGGGGGACATGTCCTCTGTGGCGTTCGTGTCAAAGTAGTAAGTAAGTGTCTGGCGGGCCGACGTCCTAGCGGCCGGGTCATCTAGTAGAGACTCGTTGAGCTTCCACTGGCGTTCTGCCGGTTTAAACAGTGGGGACTTCATTAGTATGGGCGCGTGGTCAGATTGCTGCATTATTCAAATTTTCGCTTCTTGGAGGTGGGTCAGGCGTTCCTGGGGTAGGAACACGTAATCGATTCTGCTATAGCGTTTGTGTACCGCGGAATAGTAGGAGAAGTCTCTGTCCTCTGGGTGTGCCACCCTCCAACAGTCTATTAGCCCAGATCTGTCCAGAGAGCGTCGCATTGAGCGCAAGCAGTGTGTTGGGATCACGCTAGTGCCAGTCGAGGAGTCCAGGTGTGGATCAAGTGGGGCGTTGAGATCTCCGGCCAGTACTAGAAGGCCCTCTCTGAATCGTTCTAGTTTGGTGAGGGTCCTGGCAAGGAAGATGTGCTGTTTACGGTTGGGACTATATATGCATGCGAAAGTGTATGGAACGTCCGCGATGGTACCCTTAAGGAAGATATATTTACCTCCTGGGTCCGAGGCTGTCTCTTTGTGTCTAAACAGTACCATGTGTGCGAATAAGATTGCCACTCCTGACTTCTTTGCGTTTCAATGATTTGCATAGTAGCCCTGTGGGAAGCGTCTGTTCTCAAGTGACGGAGCGCCTCCGCCTCTAAAGTGCGTCTCCTGCAGGAACGCCACGGACACCTTTTCTGCCCAGAGTCTACGGAGTAACTGTGAGCGCCTCTCGGGTATATTAAGACCACGAACATTGTGCGACCATAGATTAAGCTGCGCTGGTCTAAACTGTGACATATCCGCCCGATGTGGGGCCCCCACCCGGGCTTAGCGTGGGCCAGAGGGAGGTGTGCCTTCCCCGCAAGGGGCAGTGCACTTCAGGAAAGAGGGGGAGGGGATAGACAGGGGGTGTGTATTCATCCGGGAGTGAACCAGTCAGTGGGTGTAGTAGTGGCAACTTCGAACCTCGGCCAGGGGAAGTTATTCAGGGGCCCTCTTGGGGTCACCTCTCCGAACCCTGACCGGTATATACAGTTTAGGTCAGTTGCGTGGGGTGCGTGGAGGGATTCCCACCGTGTAAGTCGTTCCTCTGTGTAGGTAATGTAGTCGGCGGTCTCCGTCAGCTCCCTCCCCACCAGGTGTGTCAGCTTTGGGGAAAAGTTCTTGAGAGCTTCCCTGTCTCGGGTTGTGTGGGGAACAGTCCCCCGGCCCAGTCTCCCTCCGTGTTTCGCGCGTGAGTCAGGACTCGTCTCCTGCGTGGGATGCTCCGTCTCGCGTGGTCTATATGTCCAAGTGCGTGCTACCTGTCAGTGCTCTTTCCCCTCCGGTGGTGGCCAGCCCTCCCTGGTTTTCTCCCCGCGGGCCTGCACGGAAGTGTAACCGGAGTGTAACCGGAGGAGTCCTAACTCCTTTTAGTCTCTTCTGCGTCTTGTCTGCCGCACGGGACCCGTAATATATATAAAAAGGTTAAAGTATAACAAAACTAATAACAGCCTCATGCATTCTGTATTGCATACACATCATAATCACATCCTACGGTGTCTCATCGCGAGCCCCCCGGAAACGCTGTCATCCCCCGCCACGCCCAGCCCTGCCGGTGCATGCTTTGGTTCGTGGCAGGGTCAGGGTCAGGCGCCGGCGTGGGTCGGGCACGTGGCCAGGTCCCCATCCTTATCTATCCGTCCCTCCCATGTACCCCCCCCCCGCTCAGTTCTCGCAGGGCCCAGTGATCGGTTGTGCTGGTCATACCACTGTTCGTGTATGGGTAGCCGCTCTCCCCCCCTTCATATGATCACGTGGCTTTGCAATAAACAGTGTGCAGCATGCCCACAGTCCCTCCGCATTACTGTCCCTCAAACCCCATTACTGCCGGGGTAGCTCTCCCCTTACCCTCTTCCCCCCACCCAAACTGTCGTCACCTCCCCGGGGTAAAAGAAAAGTGTCTCCTGAGGGGGTGGTGTGCCCGGGTGGCCCAATGTGGTCAGCTAGTCCCCACCCGTACCCCACCCAAACCATCTGGGGATGCCCACAGGACTGGAGTGGGGCCAAGGTGTGGTACATACCCTGGTGGGATCGTCTCTGTGTCCCTGGGCCGCAACAAGACCCTCTGTAGCATGGGGGGGGTCGCCTTGTTCTTCCGTCTAGGCCTGCCGGCATAGTGTTGGATAGGATCGGCACGCCAGAAGTCCTGTGCCCCCGGGGCTTTGCTTACTCCTCTGGTGCCACAGGGCCGCCCCTGCATTGATTCGGCCCTGGCGTGCCCCTCTCCCGTAGGATATCTGCCGGAGTAGTCGGGCCTGTGGGTCTAGCCGGCGGGTAGTCCAGGATCCAATTCGGCACGGGTATATCCGGCAAGTCCAGGGCTTGTAAGAAGCGTGTGACTTCGTTTGGCCACCTCAGGATGTGCCACTGGTTCACTACCCTGGCCTGTAGACTGAACGGGTGTCCCCACTTGTACGGGATCCTCTTCTCTTGCAGCGCGGAGGTGATTGGCTTCAGGGCCCGCCGTGCATCCAGGGTGAGGGTGGATAGATCTTGATACAGTGCTACCTGGGAGTCCATGTAACTGAGTGAGCGTTGCGTCCGCGCCGCTTGCGTTATGGCCTCCTTCAGCTGAAATGACCGGAGACAGCAGATCAGGTCTCTGGGCTGGCCGTCTCGGCGCGGGGCTCTGAGCGCTCGGTGGGCTCTTTCCAGACCGAAATCCGTCGGGGCTTCATCTCCAAGAATTTGGGCGAACAGGCCTTCCAGCAATTCCTGGGGCGCCTCGCCTTCTGTTTCTGGAACTCCCCTGACCCGTATGTTACAGCGGCGGCTTCTATTATCCAGGTCCTCTACCTGGCGTCTAAGGTCCAGAATGATGTTACCTTGTCTTGTGGCTGCCAGCTCTGATGTCCGTTGGTGCTGTGTGGCTTGGAGCTGGTGCACCTCTAAAGCGTCCACTCTCTGCTCCAGGATTGTTAAGTCTTGCCTCACGGCCGTGATCTCTTCTCTGATGGTGGTACGGAGCTCTGCTATGAGTTCCGCCTTGTCTCCTCATGTCAGCATGTTTGCCGCTATCGCGGCCAGGTCTGTGGATAGCTGTGTGAGGGCATCACTGGGGGATCCGCGGGGCGGAGAGCTGCGCGTTGAGCCCGTGAGGCTGCTTGTGCCTTGGGTTGCGGACGCCATATTGCTTGGGCCGCGTGTGCTGGCCATCGGTTGCGGTGTGCACAGGTAATCGTCCATCGGCCCTGCTAGATGTCCCGTGGAGGGTTGCGCCGGGCCGGGGGTGACACCACTTTTCGTTTTTCCCATCTTTGAAGGTGGTTAAAAGCTTTGTTAATGGTGCTTTGGTGGGTCGGGGCCTAGGAGCTCAGTTTGCCTGCGGCCTACTCCATGCTCCGCCGAGCCACCCCCCAGATTTCATTATTTTACACCTGGGACCATGAAAGTAAAAAGCAAGGCAGCGGGGGCGGGGTTTACCAAGTGGAGGAGGTGGCACTAAAATTGCAGCAGGGGCGGAGCCTAAAGCTGTGGATTACTAGACGAAAGCTCAGACACTGTAAACGCCTGAGCTAACGAGACAGTTACTCATAGTCTGCAGGGGAAGGCCAGATTCCCAGCACACTGGAGTGCCGTATATCAGTATTCCCCTTTCACTGCAAGTTGACAGGGAAGGGGGAATGACTATTTGTTTTAAATTATTATTAATTTAATAAATCCCCTATATACAAACACTACACCCCTATACACAAACACATTCATACATAGATGAAGGTGTATGACCAGGGAGGATGAGTAATGGTGCTATGAAGATTTTCCGCACAGGGCGCCTAATGGCCTAAGGCTGGCCCTGTACATAACCATCCAATAATGTTTAGCAACAAGTTGCTGCTATGTAAAATTGCAATCATTGACATTAGTATAACTTGGAGTGGCATGGTTTGCCAATAAAATCTGCCTAAACCCCATCTGAATGTACCTGGACCAACTTTCTGCATGATCACTAACATTACTGAAAAACAGCAGTTTTCATGCTTCGAAATGTTTAGCTTCTGGTAACTGACACCTGCTGAAAGTTCTAACATCTCCCAAAGAAATGTATTCCTTGAAATGGTTATAAGGCTGAGAATCTCCTAGTGCCATCACTAAATTCAATGTTAAATTCAGAGTTTCCTGAAGAGTCTTAGGCTAATTAAGTTTAAGTTTTTGCCAAAGAAATAGTGGACGGGCGTTTTTTGGCTGAGAGTGTCATTTGACATTGGAGTCCCAATCTCTGCCAAGCATATGTGCCTATTACTGATATAAATGTGCATGACTAAGGAAGAGTGTTATATCTGCCTTTATTTAATTGAGGGCTGGGCTCCAATCAGTTACAACATCAATAACATGAAATGAAATGGGTATAATGCAGTTTAACTAGTTCATTTATTTGAAATGGTTAAACTGCATATATAGTCCCTTTAATAGGAGACACTTAATGTTATATGTCATCTAGTATCTATGCTAGACAATAAAAGGTACAGACCCTGAGGAATCAGGCAAGGACTTGACAGAACAGGGACATGTGGGAGTGGGAGGGAGTGGATCAATAGAATGGTAGGAGGTCTTTAGAATGGTGGGAGGCCTAGCATCAAAGGGGGGTGACAATATAAATAGGTGGGCATTTGATTCGGTTGCTAGGGAGTGTCGCCTGCCTGAGGACAAGGTTTTGGATTAGCGTGCCCGCCTTGCGGCCGCGGGGTTGCTTAAAAAGATCCAATTGCGCCAGCTGCAATCACTTCTGGGCATGCTGCAATTCACATGCCGGATTATTCCCATGGGAGGGTGTTTACTCGTCGTTTGGCAGTGGCGACCTCCGGTGTGGAGCACCCTCATCATTATGTTCGGATCACTCCTGAACACGGATTTGGCAGTTTGGTCCATCTTTGAAAGGTTTTAATGGCAAGTTCCTGAGGCATCTTCCCCTCCTGTGGTTTAGCTGCTGCGGCGCCTGGTTCTGCGCTGCTTAATGTTGAATGTGTACTGTCGGGCTTGATAATATTACAGCGGAAGCCCTCTCGTTTACAGCGGTGGGAGTTCAGAGCGGCAGGGCCAGGGGCGGACAAGGTGGGCTTTCCGTGCCTGAAGGATCTCTGGGGTCTTGGGCTGACTGAGTGATGTCCTGGATCATGGGTTCAGTCTCGGAATCTACATGGCTGCGTTATGGTAAGGCATGGTGTGAGTGGGTGAATTTTTGAGAGGCAGCTTGGTGGTTTCTGGTCTGAGAGAGAGCGTCTGTAAGGTCTGTTACAGTTAATCTTGTTCTGGGAGGCATTGGGCTGTTCTCCCTCGTCTGTTTCGTGTGAGTTATCCTGGGCTCAGTTTTGGTTCCAACTAACCAGGCCCCAGATCTCATGTAGAATGTTTTAGTCTCATTGGTGATGAGGGGTTGGCGTAGGGGGCCCAAAGTTTTGGATTCACGGAGGCAGGTTTTGGATGCTCTCATGGTGGCACTGTTTGGAGTTCAGCTACAGGTTTGTTCTTCTGCATTTGAAGTGGCGCTGTTTCGTTTGGCATTCACATTCACCTTTTTTTGGGCCATGCGGGTGGGGGAACTTGTTAGCCCATCCAAGGTGGTCCCTGGGGGCTTGTTGTTTGGTGATGTTTTTAGTGAAGTTGGTGCTGTGTGTTTTATGCTGCGTAAGCCCAAAACGGATGTTCTTGGTCGGGGTACTTGGGTAACGCTACGGTTTGTCCACTGGCCTGTTTTCATGCATTCTGTAAGGTTCTCCCTTGTTGGTTCACGGGGACACCAGTGTCTTATCTTGATTCCAGTTTATCAGGGTTTTTCACATGGCGTTTGAGGCCACTGAGTTACCTAGTGTGGAGTTTGGGGGCTCTCCTTTCGGATAGGGGTGGCCATCGAGGCGTCATGCCTGAGGTTTTCTGAAAAGGTTATCCAGCGGATCTGGAAGTGGGAATCTAGGAGGTTCCATTCTTATGTTTGTCCTGCCAGAAAGAGTATGTTTTCGCTTTTGTCTCCATAAGTGCCGGAAGGCGAGTGTGGGTGATCGGCCATTCTTACTTTTATTCGGCACAGCATCAAGCTGAAGTTCGTCCCAGGGGACTGCAGCTTGGTCTGTCGCCGGCGGTGGCGGACGTCCACTGTGTGGTTCCCGGTCCATGTGCTGGGCGCACCTGTTGCCTGAAATGGTCCGGTTGGCTCGCTTACTCTGCGTTCCTGATGTGCTCAAAGTTCATCTGGGGGAAAGCGATCTTGGCACTATTCCGGTGTGGGATCTGGCTTAAACGATCCAGAAGGATTTGGCCGAGTTATGGCTCAAGTTCCCGAAACTCTGTATTGTCTGGTCCGAGGTGCTGTCACGGAATTATTGGAGGGGTGCAAGGGACCCCAGGGCACTTGAGCGGAGCAGGATTAAGCTAAACAAACAGGTGTCTAAATTTGTTAAGGGAATACTTGCATCTTCAAGCAAAATGCAGCTCTGTATTTTAGGAGTGATAGGATCCACCTTACAGAGGTGGGTCTTGATTTGTTAAATTTGGCGTTACAGGATACATTGGAGGAGGCTTTGGTGTTGGGGCAGCCCCGCTAATTAAGGGGGTAAACCAGCGGGGCTTTTGGAGGTACATCGACCTTGTCAACTGGGGGTTGGACCAGCGGTCCATGGAAAGTGGATGGGTAGGGCTGACCCTCCCCTAGCCACAGGTACAGGTATGGTTAACAGACGTGCCCACTGAGCCATTGATTAGGTTGTGGTTAGTATTATGAAAATGGAAGGCCCAAAAATGCTTTGTGCGGGTTGGGACGATTGTAGTTGGCAAGGTGATACTCGTGACGTATATATATATTTACTGTGTAAGTTATGTATATATGATGTTTATGTTATAAAGTTGAAGTTTTAAGATTTATACATCTTTATAATATTTATAATATGTAATAAAGCTGTGGTCTATTTTCATCAAGTAAGTCTGTGGTTTGATTATTTCAGGCAAGCAAAGTGGTTGGGGAGCAGCGGTTGGGTTCACTGGTATATGCCCATGCACAATACCCTCTACCTATGCACAAGACACTGAGGAGTCAGGCAAGGCCTAGACAGAACAGGGACATGTGAGTGTGAGGGGGAGTGGATAGATAGAATGGTAGGAGGATTTTAGAATGGTGAGAGAAGGCCTAGGGGCAAAGGGGCGTGACAGTATAAAAAGGTGGCCATTTTGCAGGCTAAGCAGCCATCTTCATTATCAGTTGGTAACAGGTTCCTGCCCTACCGTCCTCCCTTTTTTGTTTTCTTTATTTTGTGTCAGCTGTCTGTATTTGTTTTATTGTCACAGCGTGGCACTATATGGCCCTTGACAACTGGGGGTTGGACCAGCGGTCTGTGGAAAGTGAATGGGTAGGGCTGACCATCCCCTAACCTCAGGTACAGGTATGGATAACAGACATGCCCACTGAGCCAATGATCGGCTGGCGGTTAGCATTATGAGAATGGAAGGCCAAGAAAGGCCTTGTGCTGGTTGGGACGAGGGGGGAGGGCAGCTGCCCAAGTTATTGTTTATGGTTGGCAAGGTTGTACTCAGTGATGTATATATATTTACTGAGTAAGTTATGTATATATGATTTTTATATTATAAAGTTGAAGTTTAAAGATTTATACATATTTATAACATTTAAACTATTTAATAAAGTTGTGGCCTATTTTCACCAAGTAAGTCTGTGGTTTGATTATTTCGGGCAAGCAAAGTGGTTGGGGAGCAGCGGTTGGGTACACTGGTATATGCCCATACCGACGCACATGCATGTCGGTCTAAAAGTCACAATTGTCTCGTCTTGGAGTAAAAAGAAAGCGAAAATCTGATGGCAGTAAACTCACAATAAATCTTAGTTCCAGATAATACATACAATGCATATTTAAATACAGCTACACATTAAATCCATTTATAAGAATAATGTATGCAGTTGAAGAGAGGTTGAAGGTGAAGTTCGCTTGCCCTGAGAAAACCTTTTAGTGTCCTGATGGAATTCCGACAGCAATGAACACACTAGGTTGCCAACTGGTAAATGCTAATACGTGAGCTGTAACCTTTATAGTAGTGGTGCTAGTTAAACCTGCTATTAAATAAGCTGCAATTACTAACAATACATTCAGTGGTTGACAGCAGCATTAATGATGGGAGTATAGAAATTAAGTTTATTAATTAAAAGACAAATTCAGTACTGTCTCAGATACTTCCTTTGAAGGTATGGAATCACTCAAGGTTGCAGTGCGCATGTCCGTATCCTTTCTCCTGCTTTCAAGGTCAGTGCACATGCATGTAACATCACACACGATGCAAGATGTGAAGAATTTGCCCTATTCATTATCCTGAGACAGCATGGATCGGCAGAACCATGTAACCAACTTCACAACTGCTACTAAGGTTACAGAAGCTTGGGAAATTCTTGGGAACACTCTGCTAAAGAAAAAGGAAAACTTTCAGGTTTATAATTAAAGCACTTTTTCTAAAACAATTTCTACAAAAATAATTGAAAAGTGGGTAAATTCATACTTGTGGGTTCTATAACAAAAGTGTTATGTTTTGCTTAAAAAAAAAAAACTACTGAAAAAAATAGTTACATTCACTCATTATCACAAGATTAGAAAATAGAAAATATTTTACACAAATAGAATTTAGCAAAATAGTATTTATGAACTGCTTACATTTTCTTAAAGTATTTTTTTTTCATGTTTTATATATATATAGACATGAGCGTCATACCCAAAAGTTTTTTACGGCATTGTTGTTGCAGTTTTCATAAAATAATTCTTGCTCTATTGTTAGTGCTTGAACATATTTCAATTCAGTTTGCTATTCAATATATACAGATATTGTCCAAAAACAATTAAAGTATTAGACACGATGTCTGAAACTGTTCTTTTTCTTTGATTTACAGCTGGCTTGGAAATATAAAGTACAATTAGCTAACGTCAAAATAGAAGTCTATCACTACAATGTGAGGAATCCATAATAGAGACATTAAAGAAAGGTGAAATGTGTTTGAGCATGCTTCAGTAACTAAACGTATTGCTAAATAAATGAACTTCTCTCACTTCACTTGCAAGAGAAATTATACAAATGCATTTATCTCAATAAAATAAAGACACCAGAAGTACAAAAGCCAATACTTTATGGTTTGGTAATTAGAGTGCTGGAAAAAAAAGTATTTCTTTCTTTCTTTCTTTCTTTCCTTCTTTCTCATATACATAGTACTACACATACTGCTAACCAAACTGCACACATACACACTGCTATATATACTGCTACACATACTGCTAACCAAACTGCACACATACACATACACACACTGATACACACACTGCTACCCATACTGCTAACCAGACTGCACACATACACACACTGATACACACACTGCTACCCATACTGCCAACCAGACTGCACACATACACACACTGATACACACACTGCTACCCATACTGCCAACCAGACTGCACACATACACACACTGATACACACACTGCTACCCATACTGCTAACCAGACTGCACACATACACACACTGATACACACACTGCTACCCATACTGCTAACCAGACTGCACACATACACACACTGATACACACACTTCTACCCATACTGCCAACCAGACTGCACACATACACACACTGATACACACACTGCTACCCATACTGCCAACCAGACAGCACACATACACACACTGATACACACACTGCTACCCCTACTGCCAACCAGACTGCACACATACACACACTGATACACACACTGCTACCCATACTGCTAACCAGACTGCACACATACACACACTGATACACACACTTCTACCCATACTGCCAACCAGACTGTACACATACACACACTGATACACACACTGCTACCCATACTGCTAACCAGACTGCACACATACACACACTGATACACACACTGCTACCCATACTGCCAACCAGACTGCACACATACACACACTGCTACCCATACTGCCAACCAGACTGCACACATACACACACTGATACACACACTGCTACCCATACTGCTAACCAGACTGCACACATACACACACTGATACACACACTGCTACCCATACTGCTAACCAGACTGCACACATACACACACTGATACACACACTTCTACCCATACTGCCAACCAGACTGTACACATACACACACTGATACACACACTGCTACCCATACTGCTAACCAGACTGCACACATACACACACTGATACACACACTGCTACCCATACTGCCAACCAGACAGCACACATACACACACTGATACACACACTGCTACCCATACTGCCAACCAGACTGCAAACATACACACACTGATACACACACTGCTACCCTTACTGCTAACCAGATTGTACACTTACGAATACATACTACTAGACATACTGCTAACCAGATTGAACACATACACAATGCTACATACACCAATATGCATACTGTCAACCAGACTGCACACATACACACTGCTACCCACCACTTTAATCACATTACAGAGTGCTATTCATATTTCTTCCCACACACTTACATACATATAATGATGCCCACACTGTCCACACACACACTGCTACACATAATGATAATACTCACACTTTAACACACACACTACTACATACACACTAGTGCACACATACATATTACTACAGATGCTGCTACCTACAGTGCTACCCATCCTTCCCACACAGTACTAGCAACGATGCAAATTGATGCAAATCAATTTATAACTTTTTTGACATGCGTTTTACTGGATTATTTTTGGTTATTTTGTCTCTCACTGTTCAAATACACCTACCAATAAAATTATAGACTGATCATTTCTTTGTCAGTTGGGCATACGTTCAAAATCAGCACGGGATCAAATACTTTTTCCCCCTGTACATGACAAAGGCTGTGTGTCCAAAAGATATGTTATTTTTTTTGTCTTTATGGTTTAATAAGCCCTTCTTCTTGCTTCACACTACACTGTGGCACCTCTGGGTTGTTATTATGTATAATTAATCAACTTTTTGGAAACAGAAAAGTTAGTTCCTGCTTGCATGACATTCCCTGTGCTTAATTAATTATAGAATTTGAATGGCTTTAGATTCCTTAGAGATGATTTGAGTAAGCCCTTTCGGGCAGTTTTCATTAACATTGGTTTTCTGGATTTGTAAGCTTTTCTCTGAAGGTTGGCTGACTTTTTTCTGAGTAGGAAAATGAAAGTCCAGCACGATCATCCTGGTCTCTACAAGCAGCGTATCATAACATTCGGTTCCTACTGACTTGTGCTTAACCAAAATAGCTGACAATGTCAACCATCTGCATGCCTTTGGTGTATAAATAAGGTTCTAACTCTTATGCATATGTTTCATTTTCTATTAATGGTTTAATCATCATTCAAAAACACAATGCCAAAAACCCAATAAAATAAATCTGCAATTTTTGTGCACATTGCGAACTTAATAAAAAATGACAATGCAATATTTTTTTTTAGTTAGGAGCAAATAAGATTTAACTACCACTGCTTTCCTATTATGCCGTATCACTGCATTCCTGTCATAGATCACATGGAATGTTTAGTAATTCATGTTGGCTCAACATTCACAGGTTTGACTACTTTGTTACTGTGTTATATTTGTATGATGATTGCTGAATATGTTTAATTGATCCATGGTGATTAGTGTTGTCGCGAACCCGGAATTTTCGGTTCGCGAACGGCAACGCGAACTTCCGCAAATGTTCGCGAACCGGCGAACCGCGCGAACCGCCATTGACTTCAGGCGAATTTTAAAAACAACAGGGACTCTTTCTGGCCACAATAGTGATGGAAAAGTTGTTTCAAGGGGACTAACACCTGGACTGTGGCATGCCAGAGGGGGATCCATGGCAAAACTCCCATGGAAAATTGCACAGTTGATGCAGAGTCTGCTTTTAATCCATAAAGGGCAGACATCACCTAACATTGACACCTGTCCTCAAAGCCCAGCCCTGATACACACTGACACAGAGCAGAATAGAGACTGTTCCCCCTACATAGGGTCACTTGGCAGATATGGATTGACACCTGTCCTCAAAACCCCTGATACACACTGACACAGAGCAGAATAGAGACTGTTCCCCCTACATAGGGTCACTTGGCAGATATGGATTGACACCTGTCCTCAAAACCCCTGATACACACTGACACAGAGCAGAATAGAGACTGTTCCTTGTCCACAGAGACCATGATACACACTGACACAGAGCAGAATAGGGACTGTTACCCCTACATAGGGTCACTTGGCAGATATGGATTGACACCTATCCTAATGATCCCTGATACACACTGACACAGAGCAGAATAGAGACTGTTCCCCCTACATATGGTCACTTGGCAGATATGGATTGACACCTATCCTAATGATCCCTGATACACACTGACACAGAGCAGAATAGGGACTGTTCCTCCTACATAGGGTCACTTGGCAGATATGGATTGACACCTATCCTAATGATCCCTGATACACACTGACACAGAGCAGAATAGAGACTGTTCCCCCTACATAGGGTCACTTGCCAGATATGGATTGACACCTATCCTAATGATCCCTGATACACACTGACACAGAGCAGAATAGGGACTGTTCCTCCTACATAGGGTCACTTGGCAGATATGGATTGACACCTGTCCTAATGATCCCTGATACACACTGACACAGAGCAGAATAGGGACTGTTCCTCCTACATAGGGTCACTTGGCAGATATGGATTGACACCTATCCTAATGATCCCTGATACACACTGACACAGAGCAGAATAGAGACTGTTCCTCCTACATAGGGTCACTTGGCAGATATGGATTGACACCTATCCTAATGATCCCTGATACACACTGACACAGAGCAGAATAGGGACTGTTCCTCCTACATAGGGTCACTTGGCAGATATGGATTGACACCTGTCCTAATGATCCCTGATACACACTGACACAGAGCAGAATAGGGACTGTTCCTCCTACATAGGGTCACTTGGCAGATATGGATTGACACCTGTCCCAATGATCCCGGATACACACTGACACAGAGCAGAATTGAGACTGTTCCTCCTACATAGGGTCACTTGGCAGATATGAATTGACACCTGTCCTAATGATCCCTGATACACACTGACACAGAGCAGAATAGAGACTGTACCTCCTACATAGGGTCACTTGGCAGATATGGATTGACACCTGTCCTAATGATCCCTGATACACACTGACACAGAGCAGAATAGAGACTGTTCCTCCTACATAGGGTCACTTGGCAGATATGGATTGACACCTGTCCTAATGATCCCTGATACACACTGACACAGAGCAGAATAGAGACTGTTCCCTCTACATAGGGTCACTTGGCAGATATGGATTGACACCTGTCCTCAAAACCCCTGATACACACTGACACAGAGCAGAATAGAGACTGTTCCTTGTCCACAGAGAACATGATACACACTGACACAGAGCAGAATAGGGACTGTTCCCCCTACATAGGGTCACTTGGCAGATATGGATTGACAAATCCCTGACAAACAGCTACCACATGCAAGGAAGGCAGCAGGGGCGCAAATGACACACTCCCGACGCGGGAAGGTAGTGACGACAAATAACAATACAGGACTCTTTAGAGGCCCTGTGATTGTAATCAGTCCACTTGAAATCCTTTAACTTTGATCAATTGGAGGGAAGTCTGGTGCAGAGCCACTGACCCATGCGCAGGGCCAGCCTTAGGTCTTTGGGCGCCCTGTGCAAGAAATCTTCCCGACGCGGGAAGGTAGTGACGACAAATAACAATACAGTACTCTTTAGAGGCCCTGTGATTGTAATCAGTCCACTTGAAATCCTTTAACTTTGATCAATTGGAGGGAAGTCTGGTGCAGAGCCACTGACCCATGCGCAGGGCCAGCCTTAGGCCTTTGGGCGCCCTGTGCAAGAAATCTTCCCGACGCGGGAAGGTAGTGACGACAAATAACAATACAGGACTCTTTAGAGGCCCTGTGATTGTAATCAGTCCACTTGAAATCCTTTAACTTTGATCAATTGGAGGGAAGTCTGGTGCAGAGCCACTGACCCATGCGCAGGGCCAGCCTTAGGCCTTTGGGCGCCCTGTGCAAGAAATCTTCCCGACGCGGGAAGGTAGTGACGACAAATAACAATACAGGACTCTTTAGAGGCCCTGTGATTGTAATCAGTCGACTTGAAATCCTTTAACTTTGATCAATTGGAGGGAAGTCTGGTGCAGAGCCACTGACCCATGCGCAGGGCCAGCCTTAGGCCTTTGGGCGCCCTGTGCAAGAAATCTTCCCGACGCGGGAAGGTAGTGACGACAAATAACAATACAGGACTCTTTAGAGGCCCTGTGATTGTAATCAGTCCACTTGAAATCCTTTAACTTTGATCAATTGGAGGGAAGTCTGGTGCAGAGCCACTGACCCATGCACAGGGCCAGCCTTAGGCCTTTGGGCGCCCTGTGCAAGAAATCTTCCCGACGCGGGAAGGTAGTGACGACAAATAACAATACAGTACTCTTTAGAGGCCCTGTGATTGTAATCAGTCCACTTGAAATCCTTTAACTTTGATCAATTGGAGGGAAGTCTGGTGCAGAGCCACTGACCCATGCGCAGGGCCAGCCTTAGGCCTTTGGGCGCCCTGTGCAAGAAATCTTCCCGACGCGGGAAGGTAGTGACGACAAATAACAATACAGGACTCTTTAGAGGCCCTGTGATTGTAATCAGTCCACTTGAAATCCTTTAACTTTGATCAATTGGAGGGAAGTCTGGTGCAGAGCCACTGACCCATGGGCAGGGCCAGCCTTAGGCCTTTGGGCGCCCTGTGCAAGAAATCTTCCCGACGCGGGAAGGTAGTGACGACAAATAACAATACAGGACTCTTTAGAGGCCCTGTGATTGTAATCAGTCCACTTGAAATCCTTTAACTTTGATCAATTGGAGGGAAGTCTGGTGCAGAGCCACTGACCCATGCACAGGGCCAGCCTTAGGCCTTTGGGCGCCCTGTGCAAGAAATCTTCCCGACGCGGGAAGGTAGTGACGACAAATAACAATACAGGACTCTTTAGATTTTCCAGACCCTGGGGTTGACATTAGTCCAGATTTACATCTTGTGACCCATGAGGATGTTCCAGGCACTACTTGTGAAATAAAGACAGATAATAAAGTGAATGATCCTTCTCCTTGGGACTTGCACCCTGTCGTTGAAGGTGGAGTAGGCAAGAGCATGCTGTGGGTAGTCAGTGCAAACACTCTCTTCCCGGTGAATAATGAGGAGACTAACTATGATGACGTTATTTGCGTTGAAAGTAATGATGCCAGAGATCTTTTGAAACCATATGGAAGGAACAAATTGGTTAAAAGAAAGGCAAGAGACCACCTGCATATAGACAAGAATACGCATAAGAGAAAGAAGAGAACAGGTGAAAAAGAGAAGCTGCAGACTGCCTATCTGCAAATAGTTGAGTTATGTCCTGAAGATGTCCGTGTTACCACAGTGCAGACTCTGTTTGATACACTACTGAGGAGAGTCAGAGAAACCCCAGATCTTCACGTATTGGATGAGTCGGTGCGTGGAGTTGCAGAGAACGTAGAACAATAAATATTTAAACTTTTCCTGTGTACTGACAGCAGATATACATAGGGTCACTTGGCAGATATGGATTGACACCTGTCCTCAAAACCCCTGATACACACTGACACAGAGCAGAATAGAGACTGTTCCTTGTCCACAGAGACCATGATACACACTGACACAGAGCAGAATAGGGACTGTTACCCCTACATAGGGTCACTTGGCAGATATGGATTGACAAATCCCTGACAAACAGCTACCACATGCAAGGAAGGCAGCAGGGGCGCAAATGACCCACTCCCGACGCGGGAAGGTAGTGACGACAAATAACAATACAGGACTCTTTAGAGGCCCTGTAATTGTAATCAGTCCACTTGCGCCAGTGGGCCTAAAAATTAGGCATGTACACATGCCTGAAAAATTTGGAATTGTTGCAGCCGCTGCTGTAGCAGCGTCCAGAAAAATTGATGTTTGTTTCACAGGCAGAAAGTGCCCTAAAACATGGCGGCTTGAACCCTAGTTGGTGGCGGATAAGTCACGCAAGTCAAACGTCATTCAGAGCTAAAATACAGCAGCGTGTGGACAATTTTTAGCCCAAGGCAGCTCATCTCATCAGGCCTTTTTTAATCGAATGTATCGCCCAGTGTCAGTCCCTTCGGGATCCATCCCTCATTCATCTTAATAAAGGTGAGGTAATCTAGACTTTTTTGACCTAGGCGACTTCTCTTCTCAGTGACAATACCTCCTGCTGCACTGAAGGTCCTTTCTGACAGGACACTTGAAGCGGGGCAGGCCAGAAGTTCTATCGCAAATTGGGATAGCTCAGGCCACAGGTCAAGCCTGCACACCCAGTAGTCAAGTGGTTCATCGCTCCTCAGAGTGTCGATATCTGCAGTTAAGGCGAGGTAGTCTGCTACCTGTCGGTCGAGTCGCTCTCTGAGGGTGGATCCCGAAGGGCTGTGGCGATGCATAGGACTTAAAAAGGTCCACATGTCTTCCATCAACAACACATCTTTAAAGCGTCCTGTCCTTGCCGGCGTGGTCGTGGGAGGAGGAGGAGGAGGATGACTTCCACCTCTCCCCCTGTTAGATTCCCGTTGTGCTGTGACATCACCCTTATACGCTGTGTAAAGCATACTTTTTAATTTATTTTGCAAATGCTGCATCCTTTCCGACTTGTTGTAATTGGGTAACATTTCCGCCACTTTCTGCTTATACCGGGGGTCTAGTAGCGTGGACACCCAGTACAGGTCGTTCTCCTTCAGCCTTTTTATACGAGGGTCCCTCAACAGGCAGGACAGCATGAAAGACCCCATTTGCACAAGGTTGGATGCCGAGCTACTCATTTCCCGTTCCTCCTCCTCACTGATGTCATTGAAGGTATGTTCTTCCCCCCAGCCATGTACAACACCACGGGTACCAGATAGGTGACAACGAGCACCCTGGGATGCCTGTTGTGTTTGGTCTTGCTCCTCCTCCTCCTCCTCAAAGCTACAATCCTCCTCTGACTCCTCTTCCTCACAATCCTCTTCCAGCGTTGCCGCAGGTCCAGCAAGCGATGCTGATAAGGCTGTTTCTGGTGGTGATGGTGACCACAACTCTTCCTTTTCCTCTTCACGCTCATCTACAGCCTGATCCAGCACTCTTCGCAGGGCACGCTCCATGAAGAAAACAAATGGTATGATGTCGCTGATGGTGCCTTCGGTGCGACTGACTAGGTTTGTCACCTCCTCAAAAGGACGCATGACCCTACAGGCATTGCGCATGAGCATCCAGTAACGTGGCAAAAAAATTCCCAGCTCCCCAGAGGCTGTCCTAGCACCCCGGTCATACAAATATTAATTAACAGCTTTTTCTTGTTGGAGCAGGCGGTCGAACATTAGGAGTGTTGAATTCCAACGTGTAGGGCTGTCGCAAATCAAGCGCCTCACTGGCATGTTGTTTCGCCGCTGGATATCGGCAAAGTGAGCCATGGCCGTGTAGGAACGCCTGAAATGGCCACACACCTTCCTGGCCTGCTTCAGGATGTCCTGTAAGCCTGTGTACTTATGCACAAAGCGTTGTACGATCAGATTACACACATGTGCCATGCACGGCACATGTGTCAACTTGCCCAACTTCAATGCCGCTATCAAATTTTTTCCGTTGTCACACACCACTTTGCCGATATCCAGTTGCTGCGGAGTCAGCCACTTTTCCACCTGTGCGTTCAGGGCGGACAGGAGTGCTTGTCCGGTGTGACTCTCTGCTTTCGAGCAAGTCAAACCCAAGACGGCGTGACACTGCCATATCCGGGATGTGGAATAGTACCTGGGGAGCTGGGGGGGTGCCGTTGATGTGGAGCAAGAAGCAGCGGCACAAGAGGACTCAGCCGAGGAGGTTATGGAAGAGGATGGAGTAGGAGGAGAAGAGGAGGTGGCAGCAGGACTGCCTGCAATTCGTGGCGGTGTCACCAACTCCTCTGCAATGCCACACATTCCTTGCTTGTCAGCCGTCAGCAGGTTTACCCAATGCGCAGTGTAGGTGATATACCTGCCCTGACCATGCTTTGCAGACCAGGTATCAGTGGTCAGATGGACCCTTGCCCCAACACTGTGTGCCAGACATGCCATGACTTCCTTTTGCACAATCGAGTACAAGTTGGGGATTGCCTTTTGTGAAAAGAAATTCCGGCCGGGTACCTTCCACTGCGGTGTCCCAATAGCTACAAATTTTTTGAACGCCTCAGACTCAACCAGATTGTATGGTAAAAGCTGGCGGGCTAATAGTTCGGACAAGCCAGCTGTCAGACGCTGGGCAAGGGGGTGACTTGGTGACATTGGCTTCTTACGCTCAAACATGTCCTTGACAGACACATGACTGTGGGCAGATGAGCGGGAACTGCTCAAGGCGGGAGACGGAGTGGCGGATGGTTGAGAGGGGGCAAGAAGGACAGCAGTGGTTGACGTGGCTGAAGATGCTGGACCAGGAGGAGGATGGCGGCTTAGAGTAGGCGTGCTGCTTGTACTCATGTGTTGATCCCATAGGCGTTTGTGATGTGAGATCATGTGCCTACGCAAAGCAGTTGTACCTAGGTGGGTAATGGACCTCCCACGACTCAGTTTCCTTTGGCACAGGTTGCAAATGGCATCGCTGTTGTCAGAGGCAGACACACAAAAAAAATGCCACACTGCTGAGCTCTGCAATGACGGCATTCTGGTGGTGGACACAGCATGCGTTGATTGGCGTGCTGTCGGGCTGACCCCGGGTGCCGATGCATGCTGTCTGACTGTGCCACTAGCTCCTTGCGACGACCCCCCCCTGCTTCCAACTGGTCTCCTCCTCCTCCTCTCTGTCTCCCCATCTGAACTTTCGCCCTGTTCTTCTTCTCTTCTAGCGGGCACCCACGTGACATCCATGGACGCATCGTCATCATCAACCGCTTCGCTTGTATCTGACAATTCAGAAAAGGAAGCAGCAGCGGGTACAACATCATCATCATCACACCGTACCTCCATGTGTTTAATGCTGCCTGCCTGAGACATATCCCTGTTATCTACATCCTCTAGCAATAATGGTTGCGCATCACTCATTTCTTCAAACGGGTGTGCGAATAACTCCTCTGACATACCAAGTAAAGCGGCTGTGGTGCTAGTTTTGGTGGTGGTGGCAGGCGGGTGAGTGCTATCTTGAGAGGTGCTTGAAGCTAAGCTGGAGGAGGATGGTGCGTCAAGGTTCCGAGCGGAGGCTGTACAAGATTGGGTGTCCTGTGTTAGCCAGTCAACTATGTCCTCAGAACTTTTCAAGTTCAGGGTACGTGGCTTCTGAAAACTGGGCATTATTCTAGGGCAAAAGGGAATCACAGCACCACGACCACGACGGCCCCTGCGGGGTGGCCTGCCTCTGCCTGTCATTTTTGGGGGGATTAGTGGTACTATGCGTGCAAGCTACTGTGAGACCAGATATGATTGGCAATGTGAACTGTAACAGTTCTGCAGAGCACACACTGTAGGCCTGAGACACCCGCTTGAAGACAAGTAACTGCTATTCAATCTATAACAGTGAAAAACAAATTTTGGTTGTAAAAGCACGCTATAGAGACACAAGATATGAGTGGCAACTGTCAAAGCACACTGGCACAGGTCTGCAGAGCACACGCTGAAGTAGGCCTGAGACACCCGCTTGAAGACAAGTAACTGCTATTCAATCTATAACAGTGAAAAACTAATTTTGTTTTTAAAAGCACGCTATAGAGACACCAGATATGATTGGCAATGTGCACTGGAACAGTGCTGCAGAGCACACGCTGAAGTAGGCCTGAGACACCCGCTTGAAGACAAGTAACTGCTATTCAATCTATAACAGTGAAAAACAAATTTTGGTTGTAAAAGCACGCTATAGAGACACAAGATATGAGTGGCAACTGTCAAAGCACACTGGCACAGGTCTGCAGAGCACACGCTGAAGTAGGCCTGACACCCAGACGCTTGCAGACAACTAACTGCTCTTCTATTACAGTGAAAAAAATTATTTATTTTAAATCTAAAGCTTAAGCTATTGTAAAAACAGATATGAGTGGTGGCACTGGGCAAGAGGGCACAGTATCCACTGTGAAACTCACACAGAAGCTGGCAGGAAGGCAACTGCTCTTCTATTACAGTGGAAACAAAGTTTTGGTTTTAAAAGCACGCTATAGAGACACCAGATATGAGTGGCAACTGTCAAAGTACGCTGGCAGGGTTGTGCAGGGCACACACTGAAGGAAGGCCTGACAGAGCCGCTTGAAGGACACTGACTGGCTGCTATTAGCTTACACTGGAAACCTTTTTTCTTTGTAAAAGCACGCTAAAGAGACAGCAGATATGATTGGCAACTGTCAAAGCACGCTGGCAGGGTTGTGCAGGGCACACGCTGAAGGAAGGCCTGACAGAGCCACTTGAAGGACACTGACTGGCTGCTATTAGCTTACACTGGAAACCTTTTTTCTTTGTAAAAGCACGCTAAAGAGACACCAGATATGATTGGCAACTGTCAAAGCACGCTGGCACAGGTCTGCAGAGCACACGCTTAAGTAGGCCTGACACCCAGACGCTTGCAGACAACTAACTGCTCTTCTATTACAGTGAAAAAAATTATTTATTTTAAATCTAAAGCTTAAGCTATTGTAAAGACAGATATGAGTGGTGGCATGGGCAAGAGGGCACAGTATCCACTGTGAAACTCACACAGAAGCTGGCAGGCAGGCAACTGCTCTTCTATTACAGTGGAAACAAAGTTTTGGTTTTAAAAGCACGCTATAGAGACACCAGATATGAGTGGCAACTGTCAAAGTACGCTGGCAGGGTTGTGCAGGGCACACACTGAAGGAAGGCCTGACAGAGCCGCTTGAAGGACACTGACTGGCTGCTATTAGCTTACACTGGAAACCTTTTTTCTTTGTAAAAGCACGCTAAAGAGACACCAGATATGATTGGCAACTGTCAAAGCACGCTGGCAGTGTTGTGCAGGGCACACGCTGAAGGAAGGCCTGACAGAGCCGCTTGAAGGACACTGACTGGCTGCTATTAGCTTAAACTGGAAACCTTTTTTCTTTGTAAAAGCACGCTATAGAGACACCAGATATGATTGGCAACTGTCAAAGTACGCTGGCAGGGTTGTGCAGGGCACACGCTGAAGGAAGGCCTGACAGAGCCGCTTGAAGGACACTGACTGGCTGCTATTAGCTTACACTGGAAACCTTTTTTCTTTGTAAAAGCACGCTAAAGAGACAGCAGATATGATTGGCAACTGTCAAAGCACGCTGGCAGGGTTGTGCAGGGCACACGCTGAAGGAATGCCTGACAGAGCCGCTTGAAGGACACTGACTGGCTGCTATTAGCTTACACTGGAAACCTTTTTTCTTTGTAAAAGCACGCTAAAGAGACACCAGATATGATTGGCAACTGTCAAAGCACGCTGGCAGGGTTGTGCAGGGCACACGCTGAAGGAAGGCCTGACAGAGCCGCTTGAAGGACACTGACTGGCTGCTATTAGCTTACACTGGAAACCTTTTTTCTTTGTAAAAGCACGCTAAAGAGACACCAGATATGATTGGCAACTGTCAAAGCACGCTGGCAGGGTTGTGCAGGGCACACACTGAAGGAAGGCCTGACAGAGCCGCTTGAAGGACACTGACTGGCTGCTATTAGCTTACACTGGAAACCTTTTTTCTTTGTAAAAGCATGCTAAAGAGACACCAGATATGATTGGCAACTGTCAAAGTATGCTGGCAGGGTTGTGCAGGGCACACGCTGAAGGAAGGCCTGACAGAGCCGCTTGAAGGACACTGACTGGCTGCTATTAGCTTACACTGGAAACCTTTTTTCTTTGTAAAAGCACGCTAAAGAGACAGCAGATATGATTGGCAACTGTCAAAGCACGCTGGCAGGGTTGTGCAGGGCACACGCTGAAGGAAGGCCTGACAGAGCCACTTGAAGGACACTGACTGGCTGCTATTAGCTTACACTGGAAACCTTTTTTCTTTGTAAAAGCACGCTAAAGAGACACCAGATATGATTGGCAACTGTCAAAGCACGCTGGCACAGGTCTGCAGAGCACACGCTTAAGTAGGCCTGACACCCAGACGCTTGCAGACAACTAACTGCTCTTCTATTACAGTGAAAAAAATTATTTATTTTAAATCTAAAGCTTAAGCTATTGTAAAGACAGATATGAGTGGTGGCATGGGCAAGAGGGCACAGTATCCACTGTGAAACTCACACAGAAGCTGGCAGGCAGGCAACTGCTCTTCTATTACAGTGGAAACAAAGTTTTGGTTTTAAAAGCACGCTATAGAGACACCAGATATGAGTGGCAACTGTCAAAGTACGCTGGCAGGGTTGTGCAGGGCACACACTGAAGGAAGGCCTGACAGAGCCGCTTGAAGGACACTGACTGGCTGCTATTAGCTTACACTGGAAACCTTTTTTCTTTGTAAAAGCACGCTAAAGAGACACCAGATATGATTGGCAACTGTCAAAGCACGCTGGCAGTGTTGTGCAGGGCACACGCTGAAGGAAGGCCTGACAGAGCCGCTTGAAGGACACTGACTGGCTGCTATTAGCTTAAACTGGAAACCTTTTTTCTTTGTAAAAGCACGCTATAGAGACACCAGATATGATTGGCAACTGTCAAAGTACGCTGGCAGGGTTGTGCAGGGCACACGCTGAAGGAAGGCCTGACAGAGCCGCTTGAAGGACACTGACTGGCTGCTATTAGCTTACACTGGAAACCTTTTTTCTTTGTAAAAGCACGCTAAAGAGACACCAGATATGATTGGCAACTGTCAAAGCACGCTGGCAGGGTTGTGCAGGGCACACGCTGAAGGAAGGCCTGACAGAGCCGCTTGAAGGACACTGACTGGCTGCTATTAGCTTACACTGGAAACCTTTTTTCTTTGTAAAAGCACGCTAAAGAGACACCAGATATGATTGGCAACTGTCAAAGCACGCTGGCAGTGTTGTGCAGGGCACACGCTGAAGGAAGGCCTGACAGAGCCGCTTGAAGGACACTGACTGGCTGCTATTAGCTTACACTGGAAACCTTTTTTCTTTGTAAAAGCACGCTATAGAGACACCAGATATGATTGGCAACTGTCAAAGTACGCTGGCAGGGTTGTGCAGGGCACACGCTGAAGGAAGGCCTGACAGAGCCGCTTGAAGGACACTGACTGGCTGCTATTAACTTACACTGGAAACCTTTTTTCTTTGTAAAAGCACGCTAAAGAGACAGCAGATATGATTGGCAACTGTCAAAGCACGCTGGCAGGGTTGTGCAGGGCACACGCTGATGGAAGGCCTGACAGAGCCGCTTGAAGGACACTGACTGGCTGCTATTAGCTTACACTGGAAACCTTTTTTCTTTGTAAAAGCACGCTAAAGAGACACCAGATATGATTGGCAACTGTCAAAGCACGCTGGCAGTGTTGTGCAGGGCACACGCTGAAGGAAGGCCTGACAGAGCCGCTTGAAGGACACTGACTGGCTGCTATTAGCTTAAACTGGAAACCTTTTTTCTTTGTAAAAGCACGCTATAGAGACACCAGATATGATTGGCAACTGTCAAAGTACGCTGGCAGGGTTGTGCAGGGCACACGCTGAAGGAAGGCCTGACAGAGCCGCTTGAAGGACACTGACTGGCTGCTATTAGCTTACACTGGAAACCTTTTTTCTTTGTAAAAGCACGCTAAAGAGACAGCAGATATGATTGGCAACTGTCAAAGCACGCTGGCAGGGTTGTGCAGGGCACACGCTGAAGGAATGCCTGACAGAGCCGCTTGAAGGACACTGACTGGCTGCTATTAGCTTACACTGGAAACCTTTTTTCTTTGTAAAAGCACGCTAAAGAGACACCAGATATGATTGGCAACTGTCAAAGCACGCTGGCAGGGTTGTGCAGGGCACACGCTGAAGGAAGGCCTGACAGAGCCGCTTGAAGGACACTGACTGGCTGCTATTAGCTTACACTGGAAACCTTTTTTCTTTGTAAAAGCACGCTAAAGAGACACCAGATATGATTGGCAACTGTCAAAGCACGCTGGCAGGGTTGTGCAGGGCACACACTGAAGGAAGGCCTGACAGAGCCGCTTGAAGGACACTGACTGGCTGCTATTAGCTTACACTGGAAACCTTTTTTCTTTGTAAAAGCATGCTAAAGAGACACCAGATATGATTGGCAACTGTCAAAGTATGCTGGCAGGGTTGTGCAGGGCACACGCTGAAGGAAGGCCTGACAGAGCCGCTTGAAGGACACTGACTGGCTGCTATTAGCTTACACTGGAAACCTTTTTTCTTTGTAAAAGCACGCTAAAGAGACACCAGATATGATTGGCAACTGTCAAAGCACGCTTTAAGGGTTGTGCAGGGCACACGCTGAAGTAGGCCTGACACCCAGATGCTTGCAGACAACTAACTGCTCTTCTATTACAGTGAAAAAAAATTATTTATTTTAAATCTAAAGCTTAACCGATTGTTAAAACAGATATGAGTGGTGGCACTGACTGTGCAAATGGGCAAGGCATCCAACCTCACACAGAAGCTGGCAGGCAGGCAACTGCTCTTCTATTACAGTGAAAAAAAAATATTTATTTTAAATGTAAAGCTTAACCGATTGTTAAAACAGATATGAGTGGTGGCACCGGGCAAGTGGGCACAGTATATGCTGTGAGCCTGACACACAGGCTGGCAGGCAGGCACCTGCAATTACATTACACAGGGAAAAAAAAAAGAAAAAAGCAGCCTGATGTTCTAGCCCTAAAAAGGGCTTTTTGGGGTGCTGTCCTTACAGCAGAGATCAGATGAGTCCTTCAGGATTGTAGTGGACACTGAATACCCTAGCCTAGCTATCAATTTCCCTATGTAATCAGCAGCAGCTAAACTTTCCCTCCTCTCACTAAGCATGCATCTTCCGAATGAATCGAAAATGGATGCTGGGAGGGAGGTTGGAGGGTGTGGAAGGGAGGGAGTGCTGCTGATTGGCTGTAATGTGTCTGCTGACCGAGAGGCACAGGGTCAAAGTTTGCCCAATGATGACGAATAGGGGGCGGATCGAACTGCGCATGTGTCCGCCCATCGCGGCGAACGCGAACAAGCTAATTTCGCCGGGAACTGTCCGCCGGCGGACAGTTCGGTACATCACTAATGGTGATAATTAGTACAGTTTTTTCTTATATGTGATAGATGGAATGTACTTATTTTAACCACAGTGTATTTTCAACTCAAATATGTTTAAATACCCAATAAGAAGTCTTGCCTTTTAAGTTTGTCTTTTATCTTTTCTTTTGTAACCTGCTAAACATGTTTTTGTTTTGGAGTTCTTTGATATTATGTAGGTATTTCTCTGTGATTTGTCCTGAATACAAAATGAATTCAAAACTTTAAAGGGACACTCCATATTCCTAAAACACACTAGGTTGCTGTAGTGTAGAGCTTTACAGGGAGTGCAGAATTATTAGGCAAGTTGTATTTTTGAGGATTAATTTTATTATTGAACAACAACCATGTTCTCAATGAACCCAAAAAACTCATTAATATCAAAGCTGAATATTTTTGGAAGTAGTTTTTAGTTTGTTTTTAGTTTTAGCTATTTTAGGGGGATATCTGTGTGTGCAGGTGACTATTACTGTGCATAATTATTAGGCAACTTAACAAAAAAACAAATATATACTCATTTCAATTATTTATTTTTACCAGTGAAACCAATATAACATCTCAACATTCACAAATATACATTTCTGACATTCAAAAACAAAACAAAACAAAAACAAATCAGTGACCAATATAGCCACCTTTCTTTGCAAGGACACTCAGAAGCCTGCCATCCATGGATTCTGTCAGTGTTTTGATCTGTTCACCATCAACATTGCGTGCAGCAGCAACCACAGCCTCCCAGACACTGTTCAGAGAGGTGTACTGTTTTCCCTCCTTGTAAATCTCACATTTGATGATGGACCACAGGTTCTCAATGGGGTTCAGATCAGGTGAACAAGGAGGCCATGTCATTAGATTTTCTTCTTTTATACCCTTTCTTGCCAGCCACGCTGTGGAGTACTTGGACGCGTGTGATGGAGCATTGTCCTGCATGAAAATCATGTTTTCTTGAAGGACGCAGACTTCTTCCTGTACCACTGCTTGAAGAAGGTGTCTTCCAGAAACTGGCAGTAGGACTGGGAGTTGAGCTTGACTCCATCCTCAACCCGAAAAGGCCCCACAAGCTCATCTTTGATGATACCAGCCCAAACCAGTACTCCACCTCCACCTTGCTGGCGTCTGAGTCGGACTGGAGCTCTCTGCCCTTTACCAATCCAGCCACGGGCCCATTCATCTGGCCCATCAAGACTCACTCTCATTTCATCAGTCCATAAAACCTTAGAAAAATCAGTCTTGAGATGTTTCTTGGCCCAGTCTTGACGTTTCAGCTTGTGTGTCTTGTTCAGTGGTGGTCGTCTTTCAGCCTTTCTTACCTTGGCCATGTCTCTGAGTATTGCACACCTTGTGCTTTTGGGCACTCCAGTGATGTTGCAGCTCTGAAATATGGCCAAACTGGTGGCAAGTGGCATCTTGGCAGCTGCACGCTTGACTTTTCTCAGTTCATGGGCAGTTATTTTGCGCCTTGGTTTTTCCTTAGAAAAATCAGTCTTGAGATGTTTCTTGTTCAGAAATATCAGTCTTGAGATGTTTCTTGGCCCAGTCTTGACGTTTCAGCTTGTGTGTCTTGTTCAGTGGTGGTCGTCTTTCAGCCTTTCTTACCTTGGCCATGTCTCTGAGTATTGCACACCTTGTGCTTTTGGGCACTCCAGTGATGTTGCAGCTCTGAAATATGGCCAAACTGGTGGCAAGTGGCATCTTGGCAGCTGCACGCTTGACTTGTCTCAGTTCATGGGCAGTTATTTTGCGCCTTGGTTTTTCCTTAGAAAAATCAGTCTTGAGATGTTTCTTGTTCAGAAAAATCAGTCTTGAGATGTTTCTTGGCCCAGTCTTGACGTTTCAGCTTGTGTGTCTTGTTCAGTGGTGGTCGTCTTTCAGCCTTTCTTACCTTGGCCATGTCTCTGAGTATTGCACACCTTGTGCTTTTGGGCACTCCAGTGATGTTGCAGCTCTGAAATATGGCCAAACTGGTGGCAAGTGGCATCTTGGCAGCTGCACGCTTGACTTGTCTCAGTTCATGGGCAGTTATTTTGCGCCTTGGTTTTTCCTTAGAAAAATCAGTCTTGAGATGTTTCTTGTTCAGAAAAATCAGTCTTGAGATGTTTCTTGGCCCAGTCTTGACGTTTCAGCTTGTGTGTCTTGTTCAGTGGTGGTCGTCTTTCAGCCTTTCTTACCTTGGCCATGTCTCTGAGTATTGCACACCTTGTGCTTTTGGGCACTCCAGTGACGTTGCAGCTCTGAAATATGGCCAAACTGGTGGCAAGTGGCATCTTGGCAGCTGCACGCTTGACTTGTCTCAGTTCATGGGCAGTTATTTTGCGCCTTGGTTTTTCCACACGCTTCTTGCGACCCTGTTGACTATTTTGAATGAAACGCTTGATTGTTCGATGATCACGCTTCAGAAGCTTTGCAATTTTAAGAGTGCTGCATCCCTCTGCAAGATATCTCACTATTTTTGACTTTTCTGAGCCTGTCAAGTCCTTCTTTTGACCCATTTTGCCAAAGGAAAGGAAGTTGCCTAATAATTATGCACACCTGATATAGGGTGTTGATGTCATTAGACCACACCCCTTCTCATTACAGAGATGCACATCACCTAATATGCTTAATTGGTAGTAGGCTTTCAAGCCTATACAGCTTGGAGTAAGACAACATGCATAAAGAGGATGATGTGGTCAAAATACTCATTTGCCTAATAATTCTGCACTCCCTGTATGTGTGGAGAGTGTGACCTCATTATTCATTTTACAAAAAGTGCAGATTTCAATAATAATTGGCACATTTATTAATTATCATTGTTACACATTAGTGACTGTCATGAGGACAACCGGTCCTGTAACTTCCTGGTTGTTTAGCTCAGTAGATCTAAACTTTCAAGACAAATAATTGACTAGAGCCTTGCAATATCCTCTCATTGAGTTTCACCGAGAAGTCTGTAATTATCAGCCACATCAAGTCTAGGTTTGGTTAGAAGGGGGGATTGCAAAGGTTTCATTTAAGAGATCTGCAACTTCTCCAGGCTATTTTAGATATATTTCACTAATATCTAATGTTTTTATGGTTTTTGGAGAATGGTGTGGGGAGGGTAGGAGCAGTGAAGTGTCCTTTTAAATCAAATTACACAAACACATGGAAAACATAGAAGTGTGTTTACTAAACCTCACATTTTACAGAAATAAAATCTAAATTGACCAGTTGAGGCTTATTTACCTGCAAGCACAGCTTGACTATTTTAGCCGAAACAATTAGAATTTTTTTTTTCAAAT
The DNA here is from genome assembly GCF_036172605.1 of Pelobates fuscus. Classification (NCBI taxonomy): domain Eukaryota; kingdom Metazoa; phylum Chordata; class Amphibia; order Anura; family Pelobatidae; genus Pelobates; species Pelobates fuscus. The sequence continues at coordinate 22,953,698 of NC_086321.1, read as the reverse complement.
TGGTTATTTTGGAAAACAATGTCAAACTCACTTTGAATTCCTGTGTGGATAATACTGTACATTTTCAAAGCACGGTGATTTACCTTCCTTTATTAATTCTTTAAAATAGAATTATCAAAGGATACAAGGTTGTTTGTTTGTTTTTTTTAATTCAAAATAAGCAATATTTCTTCTTTACTTTCAAACAATCTATACTTTTTAGGCACAAATTAAAATGAATGCCGCATAAATACTGTGACAGAGTATTACATTTTATAGTGAGATTGCTATAAAATGGCAAGGCATCATTAACTTGCCTAATATTCTGGAAAAGGTAGATAAGTATGTAATTTAATAAAGATTATTCTACTTTCTAGGACAATGTGTGCACTGAATAAAGGAAATATATTTTATTGCAATGTAGTGTGACTACGTCAGAGTATTATAGCCCCAAATTAAAGGTTATACACACACACACACAAACACACACACACACACACACACAAACACAAACACAGTAATGTCTAATGTCTGTAGAGAAAGCTGTGATTATTGTATCACTGTATTATTAAAGGATCATACAAACATCTATAATTCTATAGATTTTCCTCACTAATTAGATGTTGGAACCCCTGCCTTCCCCCACCGCCACCACCACCCATATTTACATTAAAACATTACAAAAAAAGTTTTTACTTACTGGTTTCACGTCCAATCCTGTGCTTTTCATAGAGACGCAATGGGAACTTGATGTGTGCGCTGGGTGTGCCACGCTCATCCATCCAAATGCTTCTCATAGGGAACCATGGAATCCAAGTCATCTCTATATACCATGTGATGCCGCGAACGTCACAGGAACATGTTAGACTGGGCTCTCAATGTGGAAATGCCCTGTAATGATAAGCCCTGTAATCAGAATATTTCCATATTTACAGACCATTAATGTTTTAGATTAAATGGTTAAATGCCACAAGCACTGCACCTGGTCTCTTCATTGAGATAAAGTGGTCTGGGTGCCTTTAGTGTCCCTTTAATAAGTAGTACTACTACTATGATTTCAGATATAGTCATCTTATTTTAGTGATTATTGTATTTGGAGTCTTTTGAAGATATACCTTAATTGTGTAACAAGCTGCTCTTGAACATTTTGAGAAAAAATAGGCCTCTCCCCAGAACCCATAGACCATTCTCTGCAGATGCACTGAGTGAGTCGGGTACCCCAGGTTCCAGGCTGACCTCTTAGCACCGCTATGTTGGGTGTATAGATCCAGACCCTCCAGTAATAGTTGTTTGACTGAAAATTGTTTTAAATAATATTAAACTGATTTAAAATTTTTACAACAATAATTCTAAGGAATTATGCATAACATAAGTATAGAAAGATTTCACAATTCTGAGGTTCTTCTGAACACCAATGACACTGCCCTACAATTGGCTTTGGTCATTGATAAAAAAGGAATAGATTTTTTTAGATATCAAGATTTTGTTGTACGAATTGGGGCAGATTTTTTTTACTGATTTGTATAGGAAACCAACTCCACCAATAGTTTTCTTCATATCACTAGTTATCATCCTTTGAGACTGAAAAATATTAGAAACATATAGAAACATAGAATGTGACGGCAGATAAGATCCATTCGGCCCATCTAGTCTGCCCAATTTTCTAAATACTTTCATTAGTCTAAAGTTTAGGATAGCCTTATGCCTATCCCACACATGCTTAAACTCCCTCACTGTGTTAACCTCTACCACTTCAGCTGGAAGGCTATTCATATGGCACAGTGTTCATAAGCTCACAGGAACTGAAGAACACTTTTCAAAAGGAAGCTAATAAAAAGGATAAACCAATAAATGGTTGAAGCAAGCATATCAATGGGCTTTTATGATAAGTTAAGAGACTAGCAAAAGAGAAAGAAAATACTCCAAAAGTCAGCAAAAAAACAGGCTTATGGAGTATAGGCTGGAATATGAGATGAAATCATCGTATGTAAATGAAGTTGATTACATAAATAATGTTAAAGCATTAGTAAAGGGTAGAGTTATGTACAAGAAATGATCAAGCCTTAGTGGCTCACCTCTTTCATGTCCTAGTTCAGGAATGCTAACGGCTAAAACGTCAAAAAGAGCGACCGACTAGAGACTTTAATATTCCATATAATTTGTCAAGTCTGGTGGCTCAAAAAGATAATAGGATAGATATATGGCATTCCCAGAGACAATAGGTAAAATGATGGTGTGAAGTGATTGTGTTGCTACACAAATTAAATAAAAAAATAAAAAATCTATGAGATGGACACATTTTTTAATTGCAGGACAACTCCTGTGGTATATATGATTATATGTATTTGTAATAAACCATATGTTGGAAATACCTGTCAGATATTAAAGTAGAACGTATTACAGCTTGTTACATCAGCAAATTGAAAAAGTAGTGCTCCCATTTCAAGACACCTTCATGTTTATCATGAGATCCTGCTGTTTGAAATTCCAAGTGATTGAGAAAATATCTATGGGATAGGGTTGCGAAAGGAATTAAAATTGATTTATATCTTAAAAACCCAGGCACCTCTTGGTCCTAAAATAGATTTTAATTATATTACATTCCTTTGAGATCAGTCATGTGGTATACTGAGATTGCTTTTAATTAGTTTTGCATGTAAGTACATATATACATACACATGTATGTTGTTGTGTGATTATGTTTCATATGTTTTTTGGTGTGATTTTTTTTCCATATTATTTTTCATGATATATAGAATTTATACATTCCTGATTGTTTTCATATATACCTATATATTCTGTTTGATTACTAAACGCTGATCATTTTGTTCTTTTTTTAAACCTAGGGAGCCGTACATACGTATTAGTATGTTAGTCAAGGACATCTTGTTAGAATTATTATTATGATTTTAACCCTAAAGTTAGAATCCGCATTAAAGAGTTGATTTACAAGCCTTCTTCAGGTCTTTACCAACTCCTTCCACGTGTTTCCAGTTGAGTGTGTATTTGGTCTTTCTCTTCCTATATTTTTAGGTTTAGAGCTAATTAAACCAAGTCACTCTGCTGGCTGGTACCCTCCTGATAATCTATTTTTGTGAAACGTGCATTGAGTGTTATGGTACCACGTGTAATAAATTTATGGAAACTGCTACTTTTCTAATACTTCATTCTATCCTCTATCTGTCTGACTGTGGAAGCTAGGATGTATAGCACAGTGAGGTCGTGAGGGTGATATATCTATTTCCATTAAATGCTTTTGAAGACCTTTATAGTACTGGGTGGCTCTCGCTATAGCTTGGTGTTCATTATTTTTTATTTAAACACAACCTAAAAGTAAAATTTGCCATTTTATTTATTACCTCTATTTTGTTGCTGTTGTTTTGTACAGATGTGAGTTTACTTGAGAATTTATTGAAACATAATAGATAGCACATAGTTCTATAATTGTGGGCTCATTTAACTTTTATTAAGTGTATGCAGCAGTTGCAGGTATTTATTTAGGATATTTTCTTTCCCTAACTTTAGAAAAAGCCAATAGTTAATGACTATACGATTCCTCTGCTAATGTTACAGTTACAATGGATATATCGTTGACATTTTGTTGGTACATTAGGATACATTTGTGAAGGGACACATTTTAGCTTAGTAGGAGTAATAATGGCAGCGTGACGATAACTGAATGTTTTTTAAGGTGTTATATGTAACGCAGCACAGGCACCTATAGCAACTATAGTTCAACACATTCGTTCGACACTTTCGTCTTTGTTGATCTGATCTATATGGACCAATAAATCAAGTCCCATCAACCTGAAAATGACCGAATGCATAACCTCTAGGCTCGCAATTCATGTAGAATTAAAGCTTATATTCTCCTTTGTATACATGAACTTTGCAGTCACACTTGGTGTCTTAAGTGTATGATTTGTGTGATTTTATATTATGATTAATACCGTTTCTTCGGATATGTATATACAGCACATTTTCCTGGTGAATGCATTTATCTTTATTTCTGTCTTTTGACTTGATTATGCTTGTGTCGACCACCTATACCCTCTCTCCCTCTGTAGTTTACTTCTATTGGTACTTATCATTACCTTGTTAGTATTCACGGACTCGCTACTGTCATGCACTAGATACTTCTTCATGCTTAATTTGATACATTGCTTCATTTTGCTCTTTTTTTGCTTTGTATCCCCACCATCAAACATCTGCAAACACATACCTCTGGTGCATTAAAGATTGCTTTTGCTCATGTATTTTAACAATAATATTCTGATATTAATCTTCTTCTGCTACTCCCATCAACTGTGGCGTCACAGATATCATATCTTTTTCATGGTCACCCTCTTTTACCTGTTACTTTAAATGCCGTTTTAATGTCCCTGTGAAAATCAAACCAGCCTACAAACTACTGTAAGTAATACACAAGCGATCCTTTAAAGGACCACTCCCAACACATGGAGTGTCTGGACAGTTTAACACAGCAGAAGTTGGGGCTGCACTCATCCACATCAGCTTTAAGTTGGTGGTCACAACCTGGAGCTAGCAAACTCTCCAAAAAGGATAATATAATCCAATAACTTTTTTTGCAATTTTTTAATCACTTGCCAAAACCCTATAGGGTGAAACCCATTGTAGATCTTACTATTTCCATTCTGTTAATTCCAATAATGGCATATTGGCTACACTTTTATACCATATTTTGCCATATACCTTTTTATTTATATTTTACCATTTTGTATTCTGTATACCTGGCATCATTTCACCTCTGAAGCAAGGACCAGATTAAAGAATCCTTGGTGGGGATTATACCGCCTAGGCTTGGTCAATGATGTAGAGGTGTGTCTATTAAATGTGAGTTATATTCCTCCTTCTATATTATTTATGTAGCCTATCTTATATAGAGAACACTATTGTTTTTTTTTGTTTTTTTCTTTCTTTTGGTCTCATTTTGTTGCAGTCTGTCTGCCAGCCCCTCATTTCATCACTACTGGATATTGCTGCTGTGTACCGGTACTTTGCGGTGGACCTACTATTAGATCCTTGGTGGGGACTGTACCACCTGCAATTGATTCATAGAGCGGTGTGTCTGCTCTCAGAAGTGTGAGTAATACTCATTATAATATTTATTGTGACTCAGCCTATACAAAGAGCACTATTTTCTCTTTATTATTTCTTTTGAGGTTCCTTGGACATCACTGTGATATGTAACAATGGCACAATCCACACCTCGGTTTACAGAAAACCCACAGACAGGTGCAGTTATCTTCACAGCTCCAGCTTCAACCTCTCCCATACTAAACAGGGCATTTACGACGCTCTGCAAGAATGTTGTCTATTTTCCATCAAACCTGTGTCTTATCTGCACTCATGTCGCTTTAACCCCTGTATCACAACTCAACTTTGAATTCTATGTGTTGTCTTGCTCAGAAAAATGCTTCCGAAAGCTTGTCATTAAAAAATGCTGTTAGTACAATAAAAAAGGTATTACAAGATACACATGTTATCTGATTTTTGCATCTACATCACTGGACTAATACGGCTACAATCTCTACTTGAACACTATATATACATACACACCCCGAGCACATCCCTGTGTATATGATGTGATACATACAAGTTTAGCTTGTTTTTATATTATTTATTAATTCTAGTTGTAGCATATGAGCCTTTTTTAAGTACCATGCAAAAGCATTGCATATTTGTGTTTTTTCCCTAATTAAATTAAGTATTCTACTTAAAAGGCAAACCATAAACTCTGGAAGGGATTAGGGACAAGGGATGTTTAAATGAACACGTGTATTAGTTTCATAATTGAAAATACAGTTCAAGTTCTTGACTCTGTGATTGCTTTTCTCTAGGTTATAGATACCTCTATACGTACTCTAAAGTTCAAGGGATTCATTTAGTGCATACATCCTTGGATGTTATTCATCATGTAAGCCACTGGGACATGCTCCGTTCCTAAGATATGCATGATCATTGTCTCAGAGGTAAACTATAATTCTTTTTATGATCTTACCATTAATACATTGTTGTGAAGTTATGTTTTCCTTATCGTTTCCTCTTGTGATACAATTAAATATTTTTGACTGATGTGCATTTGAAGTCGGGTTCTCCAATTTGTAATATGCTTCGTAAGAACTCAGATATTTTAAGGATTATGCTATTAATAGAGGTGTTTCTTTTTCAGGTCAGTAGTGGGCTTTTCTGTATGTAATTAACTATAAAGTGATTTGCTTGCCTTCCCAGCCCCGGTAACATGCTCCACGTTACACACAGGATTTTTTTCCCCATAAATGTGTGCGTGTGAGTTTTAGACTCTTTGAAGTGTTTTTTTTTTTTTAAATATATTTTTGATATGCTTTATAATTAGTTATCAAAGTAAAAATCTGAACTATTTGCAAGGGCAACTCTGTTAAAGCTTTTTTTTTCTTACAACCATTAGGCATTAGTATTCTAGCTAAATTGGATTTATCAATGCCTCATACAGTTTGTCTAAAAATATAATTCATTATTAAATAGTTCTATGCATACAAAGGTGAAATGCTACAAAAGCAAGAATTAACTCTTACCTGTTCTTCATAATGTGTATGTTTTTTTTTGTTTGTTTTTTTTACATCAACAATCAGAAATATCCAATTTTTGTTTATATTGATATTTCAATGAGACTTGGGAGAAATAATGAATAATTATATGAATTTAGAAACCTCTTGCTCATTAGCATTTGTTCCCTGTGTATTTCTAAATTGTCCTTGTAAATAACCAAAAATATTTTGTATATTTGCAAATACGTTTTTCTTTAAATCCTGATTTGTATCTGTGCTGACCATCGACTGTAGATGTCCATTTACATCTGATTTAAGTACTACTATGTATTGTATTTTAAAATGATTTACGCTCTCTAGAGTATAGTTTGCTCATGAAATTAAGCAGTGGGGAAAAAAGAATAAAGAAGAGTTATCTATGCTGTTTTGGACATTTGGAATTTTTTTCCTATAAATTTCTTTTAAAACCTTTTCAAGAATGAATAAGTAAGCCGATTTATTAGAGATATTACACCAGCATCCGGTTCCTCTGAGAATTAATTCTGTTGGAAATTCAAAAAACTGAATTTATTAAAAGATAAATCTAATTGATGACCTCTGCTATGTGACCCATAGCTCGGTTTTACGGATGGATGCCCATCGAAACATTCCAACTTGCATAAAAACAAATCTACAAAATGTCCATAAGTATGTTTATCCATTTTAGATAAATTCCATGATTGAGGAAACCTTGGGCAAAACACATTTATCATGTATCTTTTTTTTTCTTATGCCCTTCTCTAATTTAGAAACTCAAATTAGAAGCACAATCACTGATAGTATCTTAACTCTAAATACTTAAGACTTTAATCTAGCTTGGACAAAAATCTGTGATATGTTGCATTTTATCTAAAATGCACAACTCATGGGTAAAACATTGAGAACAAATTATAGAATATTATATGTTTTCGACAATATAAATCAATCTCCAAAGTATAGGTGTCTGAGTTCACTGTCCTTATCTCACCCCTGAGTGGAAACGACTGTAAGATGGGGCGAGATATATACTAGAGCACAATTTTTTTTTATTTAACATAACAAAATCGTGGCCCATGCTTTCAAGCTAAACACAACACTGCAAATAGAAATATAATTTTGATCTCGCCATTTCAGATTATTTAAATCAGAGAACACTTAACGACTATGTAACGGAATGCAGTAGTTTAGTCCACGGTTTCCGTTGGTATCACAGGTAATCCACAGTCAGAGTTAGAAAGCAAGGCAATATCCCCAATCCTCCCAATAACCGGACGAAACACAGTTTGGGAGTCAACTGACTGGCTTTATTCACAGCTGGCCTATTTATACAGTTCCCCATGCAAGGGGTTTCCATACAGTCATTTCAGGGGATTTCTCCCATCATGCAGTATAATTCTCCCAACAGGCTTTGCTGCACGAGAAGGATACTCCCACTAAAATGGACGATTAAGTGGATTATCCCCTCGTGCAGCAGAACTGACAATCTACATTAAAATAAGTTTTTTGAGTTTCATTCGGTAGATTAACGTGACCGAACGTTCGGTAGATAGCTGGGGTCTGAGCGCATCTTTTGGGAGAATACCGCTCAGCTCCCAGATGAATTGACCGAACGCCGCATGAAATACATTTAACCATCGAGTTCGGTTTAAAACTAGCGAACACCGATGGGGAACGAAATGTGATGAGAGCGGAACTCCCGAATGCTCTGGAAGTCCAGCGGTGTTCGTATAATTGAGTAGCTGTTTTTAGTACCAGGCACTCGACGACCGAACACCGCTGGAGAGACAAAGGATCCAAGATGGCCGACCGCCGCATGGTCGGTAGTCGAACGACGGCCACCTAGGAGAGCCTTTAATTACCAATTGCAACATTGTTGCAATCGGTTAATGAGCGCCACACGACTCTAAGCGTGTGGTCCACCTGGGGAGCCCGTATTCGTTTGGCGAACGGCCCGGATAGCCGCAATTCGTCAAACGAAGTGTTTGCATGCTGGTAGCTAGGGCTGCCAGCATGCGAACGGCCATAGATAATACACACGTAATACAAAATATACAGTCCCCCCTTACAGCATACGGACAACCTTGGTACAGCATAGTCCAGAAGTGGCTAGGTTTGCCACAGACTACTGTATCAATCCACCTTTACCTAAGATTGGAGAAAAGATGTCAGACTCTTGCGATTCCTTGTATTGAAAGAGGTCCAAGCCCACACATCATTTATCTCTTAAAGTAAGTGTAAATAAAATGATTCAAGAACCACGTATTATTTTAAATAATGGGGATCAAACTAACTGAATATTGTTAAATGCAAATTTTTATTATGGAAATAAGAAGGAGATTGACGGGTGAAACTGTATGTCTGTGAAAACAGTGATAATATATAAAAACTGGACAATATGACAATATGTGTATGCAATTTATAAACTGCATAAAACCACAGCAAATTAGGAAACAAAAAAAAAAAAAAAAAAGAAAGAACTAAAATCTACTAAACACATGAGAAAGAGTAGAAATTTGAGACAAAGGAACAAATGTAGAATAGTTTCCATTTTAGCAATGGGGAAAACTCATAAGTGTCTTGAATGTAGCACATTTTAAAATACTGTGAATGCTTTGGCAGTACTTCATATGCAAAAATTATAATTATTGAAGCCATTATCGCTCACCTCTGTGTTCTAATTCTATTGTCTGTCTATTCACATCTCAAAACTACCATTTTTGAAAGGCACTTCTTTCTCTTCTGTGAATGGCATTTTTTAATTAAGGTGGGTTTGTGTGTATATTTAAAATTCGGCAGTATCTGTCTCTTCTATGCTAAAGAACCAAAGAAAATTGTTAATTTCAGCTTTGAAAGCAATATGTCTAACTTCGAATGTGAATTGAGCTTTAAGGGTTTTACTTCTGTGTTTTGTGTACACATGTGATTGAGATGGGTATTTTAATTAATCACAAAATATGTTAGTATTACATTAGCAGTTATATAATTGTTTATGCACAATTCCAATATAACCTGTATTTGTAATGTTATGTCTCTTCCTAGTAGAGTGCTATTATATTTTACTATATTGTCTGCCAGATAATTGCCTATAGTTCAATGTAAATTATATGGATTGATGAAAAGTCGTGCCTTGGTACCTCTCCATGTATGTTCCTCCTTCCTACTATTCTGTGAGATTGACATGCTTCTCCCTTCAATTGCAGTGCCTTCGCTCAAAGACAAAAATACCGGAAACTTCAGCCTAAGGGTAAATTTTATGGCCACCCATGTATATTGACATTGATCCTACCCACAATCTAACCCTATTCTCTAAATTCTAACATCTTCTATGACAAATCTTTGAATAAATTCAGAGTATATATAAACCTATATTTATGAACACCATACCTGCAGTATTCAAATATTAACACCATGCTGTTCTAACCCTTCACTGCTGTATTGATTGCAGAAAGTGACAAACGATATCCGTGCACCGCACTCTAGAGACTTAAAAACATACTGATATGAAGGATTCCATGCTGTGCGAGTTTATTATAATTAGTACATTACATAGGATATCCTGACCAAAGTATGTGGCAAAGACAAACACTTAAAAAAGTAATTGCATCAGATAAAAGTGGGGGTGGGAACAAAATTACAAACCTAGCGAAGCAGTAAACGCGTTTTGCATCCACCAACAAACGCTTTATCAACATAAAAGTCTAAACAACTACCGTTTAAAAAGGCTAGGTAGGGGTGAATACTCTCTTCCTGCCAGATTGAGAAAAAAAAACGTGAAACACCCTTTAGTTGCCACCTCTCAATTTACTTGCAAAAGGAATAAAAAAAAAAAAAATTTCATTGTGATAAAACAAATTTACGCTACTATCTTGAATTGCTCACTTTCAATTTGGCCACATAATAAAATAATAATTACCAATAAGATAAACCTTATAAATGAAATGAATAATCCTAATAGGTTACACTTTACATTGATTGAACATGAAATAGATCTGTACATGTTAAGTTGTAATGTTGTAATGTGACTTATGCCTCTCATGTTTTCTGCAAATTTCTGTATTCACCTTCCTTTTAGAATCAAGTGAACTATTCCTGTTTTCTAGATCAGAAGAACAAATTGATTACCCGGACTGAAATACTGCAATAAACAGAACAGCAATACGCTTTGTTAAAATAAATGTTTGACCTCGAACCCAAATCAATGGTGAATCCTAACATAGGAATTTAATATTCTCCATCTATACTGCCTCCCTTGGTAAACTCATTAGCTCCTTTGGCTTCCAATATAATTTCTATGCAGATGACACGCAAATCTACCTGTCCTCTCCTGATCTCTCCCCGTCCCTCTTGACTAGTGTCTCTGACTGCCTCTCTGCTGTTTCTAACTGGATGGCTGCCCACTTCCTTAAACTAAACTTGACCAAAACTGAAATTCTGGTCTTTCCTCCCTCAAGTGTTGTTACTCCTGTGTCTGTCTCCCTCCAAGTCAACGGTGCTACCATCAGCTCCACCACGCATGCTCGCTGCCTAGGTGTTCTCTTTGACTTCGACCTCTCCTTCAAGCCTCATGTTCAATCTATCGCCAAATCCTGTCATTTCCATCTCAAAAACATTGCGCGCATCCGCCCCTACTTAACGCCAGATGCGACTAAGGTGTTGGTCCATTCCACTGTACTTTCTCGCCTTGACTACTGTAATCCACTTCTCAGTGGTCTTACGTGCTCCCAACTTGCGCTGTTACAGTCCATAATGAATGCGGCAGCGAGGCTCATCTTCCTGTCCGCCCGCACCTCCCATGCCTCACCCTTCTGTCAGTCCCTACATTGGCTTCCTATAAAATATAGAGCTCAATTTAAAATTCTGGTTCTTGCTTTCAAATCTCTAAATAATCCTGCTCCCACCTATCTATCCTCCCTTATACACAAGTATTTCCCGTCTAGGCCCTTACGATCTGCTGAAGACTTACGTCTATCTTCTGTCCGTACTCCCACCTCTGATGCTCGCCTTCAAGATTTCTCGAGGGCTGCACCATTCCTGTGGAACTCGCTTCCCTCCTCCGTTAGATGCTCACCCAGTCTCCACTCCTTCAAAAAATCATTCAAAAACCCACTTCTTCATAAAAGCACATCAATTAAACTGCTAATGGCTCCCAACTGATTCCTCTGATGCAACTTGTCTAATACTATCCTTACCTTTTTGTGTCATTTTACCCCACTCCCTCTAGCATGTAAGCTCATTGAGCAGGGCCCTCAACCCCTCTGTTCCTGTGTGTCCAACTTGTCTGGTTACAACTACATGTCTGTTCGTCCACCCATTGTAAAGCGCTGCAGAATTTGACGGCGCTCTATAAATATAATAATAATAATAATAATGGTAAAGGATACTAAGTCAGCCCATATACAGTCACTCCTCACTTACCGACTGAGTTCCATTCTTACGACTCAGTCGTAACACAAATTGGTCGGTAAGTAAGGATGTCCTACAGAGCATGCTCACTAGTGCAGGTCTATGTTCAGGGAATTTCCCTGAACATAGACAAACACACCAGAGCAAGGGAATCCTCTAATCTATGTTTGGTAAAAATTGCCCGAACATAGACCAGCTCTGTGCAATCCCTCAAATCCCCATGCTAGAGAGCTGGTCGTAAGTCAGAGCCATTGTTAAACAGGTCAGTCGAAAAAGTGAAGACTACCTGTAATTTGAATCCTCACTAGTTTAGACCAAACTAGGTTCGTAATAATACAAGTTATGCTGTAACTAAGACATTTACTGAAAACATGAATGTATCTATTCCTGAGGTAACATTACAAAACCTAGCATAATTAGGACCTGGCATTATTATAGAGAACCATGGTTTAATTTTACCTTAGTTGGTAGGATCTTATAATCTAATCAATTCCCTTTCATTCAGATTACACTGCAACCTGAATATCAGAATCAAAAAGATGTATGGTAATTCCAAGAATACAACTATATTAGGGTACACATATGATTGAGATGGGTATTTTAATTAATCACACACTATATTAGTATTACATTAGCAGTTATATAATTGTTTATGTACAATTTCATAAATTTTATAAACTTAAATGTAGGGAGTCTAATAAATTCCCTGCTGGGATGGCTTTAAAGGTATGTGGAGGGATGACAACTGTGTGTCCATAATATGGTGTTACCTGCTGTTGACATCCGATAACCCGATGTACTATTAGACTGGCTCTCATGATCCGCTTTCAGGTGTAGATCAAGGAAATTTACTTTCTTACCATTAGTTAACTTTATGAAATTTAAATTCAATTTTTCATTGTGAAAACCACTGGCAAAGTTCATAGAAAATTGCTCATCCCTATCCCAGATGATGAGGAGATCATTGATAATAAATCTCCTGTACAATATTGCTCTTATGAGGATTACCATTACAAAAGATGTGGTACACATCTATGGAGATATTAATCTCCATCAAACATGAACACATTATGGGTCAGTAGTAAGGAAAGGCTTTCCTCCATAAAGCCCTGTAGTTCTTTGGAGAAGTTAGAGAATCTATCCAAAAAAATGTGAGTGTTAATTTTATACTATGCTATATTAACCCTGTACTTGAACGTTAACCTGAACCTTGAAGCATTAAACCTACAACCTCTGCATTATTTGAATGCATTAAACTGTGCATTAAAACCCTCTCCCAATAGCAGTAACCTTGCACCATGCTGTATAATAGACTCAAAATATATATTTAAGTTTCATTGTCACAAATTGTGTAATTGAAGGTGCTACTTGTCTCTCTGTATTAAAGGGGAACTTGGGGCTAATAAAGAAAGGATGTATAAATTAGACCTTGAGCTTTTCAGGATGCCACATGAGGTCTTTGACGACGTCAGCTTCATCCAAGGCTTCACTATTCTTGTAAGTCTCATGTCCTTCTTCCGCTTTTTTTCTTATCTTTAATTTTCCTATATCCTTCCACACTATTCTTCCTATTCTCTGCCACAGTACCATCTATACATACAGGTTACACTATACATAAACTCACACTGAGGGCTCGTTTACAACCTTGTCAGTAAATAGCTGCTGTAAGTTGTCGCTATTAACAACAGTCGGTAGCTTGTAGAAGCGAAATATTACCACCAGGTTTACAGTTGTGTTATTGTGTTGCTAAATTTATTTGTCCTACTGCTACTAATGGTTGCCACTGTAGATACCAATCGCTCACATAATAGTGGCTAGCTGGGAAAGTACAGAAACACACACCTGATCATGCAGGCCTTACGCTTGGTGGCCAGTAGTAAAAGGCACGTAGTGGTTGACCAGGACAACTTTCCAACAATGTTGAAGAGACTAAAGTATGTATAGAGATTTAGTTGCCATTTACCTCTTTCAACCAGTCCAGAGACTGGCGTTATTAATTTTTTGGGGTTATCGTCAGCCAGTAATTAGTAGTTACATGCCTGGAAAGCAGTTGGAAAGTAGTTGCTAAGTAGTAGTTTTGGCTCTCATAAAAAATAATAGAAACGGTTAGCTGCTACCTAGTGACTGGCTTTCAGTATAAGCTGCCAGAAACTATATGTCACTACTCTCAAAATGTTGCAATCATTACTTGCTAACACAGTGACAGGCATTTTTGTGAATAGTGGCTGGCTGGTAAAAAGTGATTACAAGCCCTTAGTCTCTTTCAACTTACATTCAGGCCTACCTGCTGCCCCAGATATTTCATTTTACCCACAGTCTAATAGTAGACAAAATACAGATATGGAAATAAACAATGCATGTTGGTGAATATATGTATTTATTGTGTATATGTGATATTCACTGTTATGTTCTCCTCTTCTCCTTTTCCGATTGTGCCTTTTGCTATTAGCTCTGTTTTGCAGCTTGCAGAACCACAAAAATTATTTTGCATGGTGAGCATATTATTTACCATCAGTAAAACAATCATTGTTGCTGGAATCTACCGCTATAGCTCTCTGGTGCATTCCATTTCCATCAAAACACAACTCGTTAGTAAAACCGTAGCTCAAAATCAAAAAAAGTGAACTTTTGGTTTTCCAAGATTTTAATGTTGCTTAGCTAAATCCTATAGATACTAAACCATGTTCACTGTTTAAGACTTTGCAGCTGACACAATTAATTTCCTCCCCAACTCGCATTATAAAAAGCCCTAAGCATACCTTGCTAGATTGGATTCTCTACAGTTGTCCTGATCCAGGAATCCAGGTGGCAGGTGTTCTCTTTAACAGTTTTAGTGACCACTGTCTAGTGTACTGCATACACAAAATAAAGGCCACTAAATCTCCTCCCAAGGTTATAAGCACCAGGTCTTTCAAGAAATGTAATCTTGAATCCTTTCTAAATGATTTCAAGAACCTTCCATGGCACAGATTAGGTCAAATACCAGATCTAGAGTCAGCAATTTAATTTTTTCAGTCCAAGTTTTTGCGAGTCTGGAATTTGCATGCCCCTCTGCGTAGAGTATGAATAAAAGGGACACATCTGCTTTGGAATCTACCAGTTTAGAGATTCATTATGGTCAAAGTTTAAGCGTACTGGCTCCATTAACGATCACTCTGCCTACAGACAATGGCAAAATGCATGCACAAAACAAACAAAAATGGCAAAGACCCAATATTTTAGGGAAAATTTGAACAATAACATATCAAAACTTTTGGAAAACCATAAGGAACACACAAACCCCACAATCCCCTGTCAAACTGGACAACCAAATTCTGAAACACCCTCTAGATGTAGCAAATGCCTTTAATAATTATTTTGTTCGATGTGCCACCATCCTGATTGCTATAATAACGAATGACACTCATTCTCAGACTACCAATTCAGATTTGTAGTTTGGCCCTGCTAAATTTGCAAAATCCTCATATAAAGAAATTCAACTTTAGATATGTGCATGTTAGTGTCATTAATAGGCATCTTAATAATTTACAAATGAAAAACCAATGTGGACCAGATCAAATCTCAGCAATGTTGCTAAAGCTCAGTGCACCGGCAATTGCTAAACCTACCACTATCCAATGAATCCCTGGTGTCTGGATACTTACCCAAACTTTTGAAGACTGCAAGAGTAGTACCTATCCTGTCAAAAATCTTGGAAAAATCCATTCACACGCAGCTATGTGAATATTATCAACAATATTATCCACAATTAAACCATCTGACCCCTGATCAATTAGGCTTTAAACCAAGTCACTTAACTACAACTGCCCTCTAAAAAGTTTGCAATGACACTGGCATGAAACAAGGAGACTTAACTAGAGCTATTTTTCTTGATTTTGCCAAGGCCTTTGACACGGTAGACCATGGCATTCTATTGCAAACACTTAAAAACTCAGACATTGGTGAGCATCCGCTAACCTGGTTTTGATCATATGAATCAGATCGATCGCAATTTGTGACCATTTCTGATTGCGCCTTCCTCTCTCTTCCAGTCACGTGTTCTCCAAGGCTCCATACTCGGCCCCCTACAATTCACTATCTGCATATCCTCAACTGTACACATGTACGCAGATGACACAGTAATCTATGCAAGCAAATCCAATCTACCGCATCTTGAGGCAGTTCGCAGAGGTAGAAAAGTGGATTGTAGATACCAAACTCTTCCTAAACACTGACAAAACTGTCACAATGATCTTTGGAACTGTTCCTAAATTACATAAACTACAAAATCCCCAACTGTATCAGAACAATTTCAAATAGCACACTGACTGCAGTCTGTTCTTTCAAATATCTAGGTACATTGATAGACCCCAATCTATCCTTTGGCCTTCACATTGAAAAACTCTCTTCAAAACTTTATCCAAAACTAGGTGCCCTGTACAGAAACAAATCTTGTCTAAGCCCTACAGTCTTTGATTGTGGGGATGTAGTGTATGCACCTGCACCGCAAACCCATCTTCATAAACTTAATACATTGTATAATTCGTTATGCTGCTTTGTACTAGAATGTAATTACAGGACCCACCACTGTGACATGTTAGAAGAGCTAAACTGGATATCGCTGGAATCCAGACACACTCTTTATCTTTCCAGCCTTGTGCATAAGAGCTTTTCTGAGAAGCTCCCACCCTACCTGAGTAAAATGCTCTCCTCAGCTGTTCCCACCTCCTATAACCTCCAATCCAGTACCAGCACTTTATTTAGCATACCGCAATACAAAAATAAAGTGTCTCGATCCTCATTCTCCTACAGAGCACCACAATTATGGAATAACTTAACAGACACAGTCAAATCTGTATTCAATAAAAAATCCATTAAGAGATCTATGGCAATATACCTCAGCACAGAATGCACCTGTCATGGTTGACTATATTTATTACCGGTTATGTGTAAAATTTATATGTGTGTATGTGTATATTTATTGTATATTGTATAATTTTTTAAAATATTTTATTGTACCTTATTGTAACAATGCAATGTTTGTGGGCCCAGGACATTTGAAAATAAGAGAAATCTAAATGTATCCTTCCTGGTAAAATATTTTATAAATAAATAAATTACTTGTCTATTTACTAATTGCTGCGAGATTCAACATCTCCATGCCCTTTTTCATTATACGGCTCCAGTAGGTTGAAAGGATCCTGACCCACTATGCCTCAAACTACCTGTTATTGGTCCCTGGCAAAATCTATTACCAATGTTGTAGAGGGATATGCTAAATGCTTGACCTACAGAAAGGCACATTGACAGTTGTCCTATATGTAGAATCTTCAAATTCTAACACTATGCAGACCAATACTATTTTACACATTAGAACCTAAGCAATCTTGACATTTTTTTCTACATGTCTTTAATATAAATGTAATGTTTTCTAATTTACTGTACCCATGCATATGATATATTATTATTATTATTATTATTATTATTATTATATTAAAACGTGCAGAACTTGAACTGTAGTGTGTAAAGAGCACCTGTCATAGAAAAGTAATGATGCTGACTCTTAGACACTGTTCCATCTTAAATTGTCATAGTTAAATTAAAAGCATATTGGTAGATATGATGGTTCAAATGGTGGGTATCCTATAATTCAAGCATGAATTTTATATTACATACCATAAAGGAATATTATGTTACTTACTATCCACACATATGAACCAGCCACACTAAATTGAGTCTTTTAAAAAAACAATGGCAATGGTAAAGTTGTTGTTAACAGTGCAATGCGTTATTGTAAAAAAAAAAAAAAAAAAAAACTAAAGAAGTAACCCTATTCAGTTTATATATCCATGCACTTTCATGAAGTAGCAGTAATCTTAAAATAACACTAAAGGGTCAGGAAAACAAACATGTATTCCTGATCCTCTGGTGTTAAAACCACTAACTAGTTCCCCTAGCCTCCCATTCCCCCTAAATATAGTAAAATCTTACGTTTAAGTCAAGTCTGCAGCTGCTGGCTCTGCTCCTGATTTGCCTGCTTGACCGACATCATCAGCACAAGTCAAACACAACCCTGGCCAATCAGCATCTCCTCATAGAGATGCATTGAATCAATGCATCACTATTAAGAAAGTTCAGTGTCTTCATGCAGATGGAAGCACCTCTAGTAGCTATCTGAGGAGTGGCTACTGGAGGTGTCCCTAGGCTGTAATGTAAACACTGCCTGTTTTCTGAAAATACAGTGTTTACTGCAAAAAGCCTGAAGGGAATGATTATACTCACCAGAACAAATGCAATAAGCTGTAGTTGCTCTGGTTGTTCTAGCGACTATAGTGTCCCTATAATTATTTGTGCACAAACAGAGTATATTCCATTCTTACTTTTCAGACTCTTTGCCAAAATAAAAGCCATATCAGGAAATACTTTTATAAACACAGTAGAATATTTTTACATATTCAGAACACTTAAGGAACACTGAATATCTAGTTGTAATTTCAAAACTTTTCAGGAGATGGCAGCATAAAATTAAAAGCACTGTCAAAAATAATTAAGCGTATTGATGGAAACAAAAAATCCTTACCTCCAGCACACATACAATGTGATAGTAATGCAAAACAAATCTATATCGGGTGAATCATAGGAGAGATGTCTGTTACCTAGACAGGGAAGGCTAAAGAACTACAACTTAGTATTAAAATTGAACAGACAGGTGGGAGATAATTTGCAAATTGAAAATATGGACAAAGCTGGGATATAAAGTTCTACGGTTAAAGGCATTATTACCGAATAAATGATATACACACAGCCTGTCAGCATGGGTTTTTGTCAATCAGGAAAAGAAAACATCCAGCCCGATTTCATAGACATTGCTGTTTTCTACAACATAATTGTGTCGTTCTTACAGCTCAAAGACCATTAACATCAACAAGATCAAACTCCAAAACGCAAGGACCTATACACCACGCACAAGTATATGTTTTATTTGGAAGATCCTGATTAAGTACTACGAATACAGAATACCGATAAGCCACGTATTTTAATATACAGTGTTTGCACGTGTCTATATGTTGTTTTGTTGTTGTTTGTTTTTTATTGCTAGCAATACACTTTGGACATGTTATGTTCACCTTCAAACATTGAAATAAGTTAATCACAGGACCTATTCACAAAATCTGATATTTCAACAGTAGAAGCAATGTTGGTTCATGAATATCATTTTAAATTGGCTTTGTGAAGTAAGCCAATGCTCACGCTAGTTTGTAACAGACAAGTAGGAAGAAAAATAATTATCTCGAGCCAACGTTCACTTTTGTAAAACTCAGTGGACCATAAAAAGATACTTCAGGCTCACCTTTTATTGATGACAGATCCTCTTTTATTCATTCGGGTGCGGATGCAAAATGTCTCTTTACCTGATGTCATCCTGTTATGAACTGTGTAAAAGCCTTGTTCTGTGCCTGCATAAACTACGTATCTACATTTGAGCTGTCCTCAATAGCTGTTTCTGCATTCCTGACAGATTATTGAGGTTTAGTGGAGAGCAGGGAGAGACCATAAAGGATAGGGAAATGGTGGGAATATGAGCAATTTGACTTTTCTATGACAGACACCAGGCTCAGTGTGTTATGTCAGGAGGTGTTACTATGGCTATATGTCTGGACCAAAGGCTTACTGTTTGGGGGGTCTTGCAGCTTTTAACATTTTCTGCCTAGGAATAGATATTGTTAAGTAAAAAAAATAAAATTTTTATCCATATATGTAAGCAAGGGAGTCCGCAGGTATTTTTCGGGGGGCGGGGGGGAGGGGGGGGGGGCATAATTGTGACATCAATGCTCAGACCCTTTTTGCAGGGCTGGACTGGGGATACAAAGTGGTGAGGGTTGTTGAATTTGCTGCAGGATGTTAAATGCAGAGCTCCACTGATTATGAGTGTGAGATGAGGCCTTGGTGTTGTGGGAGTTACTGCAGGATGTTAAATGCAGAGCATCACAATCGCTGTTCCAATGAGTGAGAACGAGTGTGAGATGAGGCCTGAAGATCAGAGATGGAGATAGAATAGTTATAAGGTATTTTCAACCAGAAGGAGTATGGGAGGAGGGGTGGAGGAGTGTGGGTGAGGGTAGGGTAGGGGTAGAGTAGCAATGTGTTGAAAGGTTTAGCAACCAAATTCTATCACCCAAAATATTAATAACTGTGTACATGAAATATTGGTCAGATACATTAAATGACAATAATACAAACTGCATGCACAGGAAATTAGTGTCAAACTACAGGTATAATTGGAAACAATTCAATAGTAACACATGATAATATAGTAGCAATAAGTAGCAATGTAAGAATAAATGAGGTGATAGAATACATTGTTGCATGTTGTGTGTGTATGTGTGTGTGTATATATATATATATATATATATATATATATATATATATATATATATATATATATGTGTATATATATACATATATATATATATATATATATATATATATATATATATTATTGGTATGTTTCTTTTTCTAATTCAAAATATTGGTACTGTCAGTGTAAAAAAAATAAATTAATTATACAGTAAGCATACTCACATAGACACAGAAAATCTCACTGACACAAGCACACAAGATAAACTCATTGACATAAAAACACAAACTCACTGATATGCACAAATAGTTTCACTGACAGACAATCTCACAGACACACACACACACTTAGTACAAACTCTGATACTCACTCAAGGTTACTGCAGACAAACCCATTGGTATACAAACACAAACTTACTACAAACAATCTTACTGTCACACACAAGCTCACTAGAGACAAGCTCACTGACACACACATGCTCACTACACGTTTACTGTCACACACATGCTCCCTACAGACAAGCTCACTGACACACACACACACAAGCTCACTGACACATACACACATGCTCACTACAGAAAAGCTCTCTGATACACACATGGTCACTACAAACTCACTGACACACACATGCTCACTACAGACAAGCTCACTGACACACACAAATGCTCACTACATAAAATCTCACTGACCCACACATGCTCACTGACACATACACTTGCTCACTACAGACACACTACAGAAAAGCTAGTTGACACACACAAGCTTGTTGACACACACATGCTCGCTACAAACTCACATACACACAAGTTCAGTACAGACAAGCTCAGTGACACACATACACCTACTACAAGCTCACTGACACACACACATGCTCACTACAAGCTCACTGACACACACACATGCTCACTACAGACAAGCTAACTGACACACATGCTCACTACAAACTGACTGACACACCCAAATTCACTCACTACCAGGCACATACACACACACAAGCTCACTCTCTACCAGGCACACAAACACACACACACACGTTCACTCACTATCAGGCTCACGCACATACAAAAGCTCACTCTCTATTAGGCACACACACAAACACAAGCTCACTCACTATCAAGCACACACACACACATGCACAAGCTCACTCACTATCAGGCACACACACACAATTAAAATCACACAAAACCAATCACTGTCATGGGCTTAATCTTACCTGTCACAGAAGGCTGTGGGAGACTGGGAGCACTGGGGAGCAAAGACTGTCCTTGTCCTTTCAGTGAGTGGGTGCGGTGGTGGAGCATGTGAGTGGAGGGGAGAGTGCATTGGAGGTGGGGCCTGAGTGTGGGGGCAGAGCATAGAGGCACCAAATTGCTGGGGATTCCAAAGGGAGCCTCACAATGCTCCCTCCAGCCCCCCTGGCAGCCTATATGTGGCCCCCAGCACCTCCCTCCTTCTTTCTCTCGGACTGAGCTGTCAAGTGCCCCCTCTTGCCCTTCCTGCGGACACCCATGCATGTAGGTTTAATATGGGGATTGTTCCACCCCTTGACTCTGTCTCTGTTTTTTTTGTACATCTACCTGACATGCCTTCCACATTCATATGTACCAGACATTAGGGATGTGCATGGGGAAAAAAATTGGTTCGATTCGGCAGTCTGAAATTCGGGATTTCGGCACTTTAGAACTTCGGCACTTCGGGACTTCGGCACTTCGATTTGGAACTTTGGTACTTCAGAAATTCGGCACTTCGGAACTTCGGACCTTCGGCACTTCGGAATGTCGGAACTTCGGAATTTCGAGACATCGGAATTTCGGAACTTCGGATGTTCTCGTGCAGCCGCTTAGAAGATAACTCCATAATTCCCAGGGTATTAGGGAGCTATCAACCAAAAGACTGAAAGGCCTAAATTGGTCCTTCAGACAAATTTACTAATACTAAGTAAAGATTACTTAGTATTAGTAAATTATGCCCCTACTCGCTATACCGCTAGTGGCTGCTCACTGTTAAAAAATAAAAAACGGGTTCCGAGCAGCGGGTGAGGGCCCTAAATTACTTAAAGGGGGGGCTATTGTCCTCCCCCCATGCCCCCACCCCTGAGTGGTGGGTTGGGGCCCTAAAGTAAAATAAGGGTGGGAACCTATTGTCCTCCTCCCTGAGCGGTGGGTGGGGGCCCTAAAATACTTTAAAGGGGGGACATATTGTCCTCCCCCCAGCCCCCACCCCTGAGTGGTGGGTGGGGGCCCTAAAATACTTTAAAGGAGGGGACCTATTGTCCTCCCCCTGGCCCCCACCCCTGAGCGGCGGGTGGGAGCCCTAAAGTAAAATAAAAGGGGGGACCTATTGTCCTCCCCCCAGCCCCCATGCTGAGCTGTGGGTGGGGGCCCTAAATAACTTGAAAGGGGGGGAACTATTGTCCTCCCCCGGCCCCCACCCCTGAGCGGTGGGTGGGGGCCCTAAAATACTTTAAAGGGGGGCCCCCACCCCTGAGCGGTGGGTGGGGGCCCTAAAATACTTTAAAGGGGGCCCCCACCCACTGCTCAGGGGTGGGGGCTGGGGGGGAGTACAATAGGTCCCCCCTTTTATTTTACTTTAGGGCCCCCACCTGCCACTCAGGGTAAAAGTAAAATAAAAGGGGGGGATCTATTGTCCTCCCCCCTGGCCCCCACCCCTGAGCGGTGGGTGGGGGCCCTAAATTACTTAAAAGGGGGGGACCTACTCTCCTCCCCCCGGCCCCCACCCCTGAGCGGTGGGTGGGGGCCATAAATTACATGAAAGGTGGGGGACCTATTGTCCTCCCCCCTGGCCCCTCCTGAACAGCGGGTGGGGGCCCTAAATAAAAATAGGGGTCCCCAATCCCCTAGTCACCCCCTCCCCAAAAAATTATTAAAATCCCTACCTTCCCCCCTCACCCTAAAAATAATGAGGGAGAAACAATAATTAAGTACCTGTAAAAAAAATTAAAAAAATAAAACTTACCATTTGATGTCTTCTTTTTTCTAAAAATCGTCTTTTTTCAGCCCCAGAAAAGGCCAAATAAAAACCAGAAATTCCTCCCCAAAGAGCATGCCATCACATTCACTAACACAAACCCTTTTTGGAGATTGCACCTATTGAGACGAGTCTCTCTGTTTCTTCAAATAAGAAAAATAAGTTTAAAAACAAAAACAAATATTTGGCATGTTTACAGTTAAAGTGATGCATTGATGGTTCATGAATGAACATGCTGTAAATATTAATATAAGCACCTAAAGCTGACACAATTTTGCATATTGCAAGTTCATGACATCATGGTTGTCTACCTATCAAATCGTGCACAATGTACTTACGAAGGTTTATCTTCGTGAATCAACATTGTATTACTTTTCAGCCTACTCAAAGTACAGAGAAAATGTCTAAAAATAAAGTTAGGAAGCCAACAGGCACTCTTTAATTCTGAAACAGACTTCATCTCATATTTAGACAAGAATTATTTTGGATGATTTCCTTCTTTTCTAAAGAGAGGAATATACTTTTTTTTTTTTACATACCTGGCCATTTAAGAAGTGATGATTTTTTTTATTTATTTTTTATTGCTCTGTTTTTTAAGACAGTAATTACGACGTGGGAAAGACATAGAGACAGATTTTTTTTTTTAATCCCATAAAAAGCTGCGTGATATCTCAGATATAGATAATTTCACTGCAGGTGGTGGTAGAATTTCATCCCAGCTCTAATAACTGCAATACAGATGGGATGTCAATGATCTGAACAATAACATCGAGCTATTGTCCAATGAATAAGTATCCATTTGCTCACGCTATCATTTTCCTGATTTCCCTTGTCATCAGATAATTTGTAATCAAAAAAAGAAATGCTCTCTAACACGTAGTATAGATAACTTAACTACATATGTTTAAACTGCATATTTTTTATCCTACTTGTCATCTCTTCTAGTGTAGCAACTCATACTGCTCTGCCTTATGCAACTACATTAATTGGTTATAGAAACATAGAATGTGATGGCAGATAAGAACCAGTCGGCCCATGTAATCTGCCTAATTTTCTAAATACTTTCATTACTCCCTGGCCTTATCTTATAGCTATGATAGCCTTATGACTATCCCACGCATGCTTAAACTCCTACACTGTGTTAACCTCTACCACTTCAGCTGGAAGGCTATTCCATGTGTCCACTACTCTGTCAGTAAAGTAATACTTTCTGATATAATTCTTAAGCCTTTGCCACTCTAATTTAAGAATGTGTCCTCTTCTTGTGGTAGTTTTTCTTCTTTTAAATATAGTCACCTCCGCCGGGGGTCGTGTAATTATCAGTCTGCTATTTATTTCGGGAGCATAGATCTCCATAAGGATGGAAATATATGTGAACAACAAGAAAACAAAGATTTACACCGTCTTATGCTAAAATCAGAGCTGGAAGTGGGCTGTTTTCTTTTGTAAGATTATTTCAGAGTATTTGCATCATTATTTGTGTATAGAGGTTTTGATTCTCTTGTTCCAAGCACCATGGCTACTACAGTTGGCCATAACACCTGGGATGTTCCCTGATTAAGGGGCATACCATTTTGCATTAGTGTGCCCTCTCATCTGATCCTGCTGGGCACCCAGTCACTTCTGGAGGCTGGATGACAACATCTGGCTTCTGCAGAGGTGAAGTAGCTGGATTTCAATCGCACAGCTCATTCATTTGCTGAGAGCATCAGCTGAACAATCTCAGCAAAATTAATAGAAATATGCACAGAATTGTCAAGCTTGTTTCAGGCTGGCTATTGACACCCCCATGCGCCTACCAAATGTGGAGTTACACCTCTGTAGTAAAGAGGTTAAAAAAATACTGTAGGCACTATAACAACTTAATTCTATTTAAGTTGTTATAGTGCCTTAAATATGCTGCCTATTCTCCAATATTCCACTTTTATGTTTTTACCTGTATGAAGAATGAAACGTGCAGCTTTAAACCACGCCTCTAAGCCTTCTAAATTAACTTCCCAGCTCTTATACCCAATCACACCAAGACGTCAGCATGCACAGCTTGCTGATGTCGATAGTATTGTGCTTCACATCCATCACTGAGCACCATTGGGTAGGAGTGCATACTTGTGAGGCAAAGTGACGGAACAATTTGACTTTCAAATTGAAGAAGGGAGAGATCAGCTGAATACTGAACAGTGAAAGCACACACACTGCGCACACGTGTTGTTTCACATTCAGGGATTCACCATGAGAAGAATTTATTGATGGATCATGGTGAGAGCCATGCTTGTGCCTAGGGTGCACACTGCTTCTAAATGAGAAGCATTGGATTTGATCATGGTCTAGTGACCACATGACATCACAGGGGGCAGGGCAGAGTGCTGCAAGGGGGCTGCTGATGAAGCTGGAATAAAGGTTAATATCATATTTATTTTATATAACATTTAATAAGAAATAACTTGCATTAATATAATATACAGATTTTTGAAAAATGTAAAATGACTGTACTGACACAGCACACTACAGTACATGGTTCCTTTAACCCCTTAAGGACCAAACTTCTGGAATAAAAGGGAATCATGACATGTCACACATGTCATGTGTCCTTAAGGGGTTAAACACTTTTATAGTGAAATATTGCACATACGAACTCTAGGCACCATGACCACTTCAAATGCCCAAAGCGGTCATAATGCTTCGAGTAACCCTTTCAGAAATTGCAAAATCTCTGTTTAGCGGATCAGCACTATTATTATTTGCTAATGTTGTGAATCGTTTAAATATATTTTAAAAACTTATGATATTATTATTTGGATGATCAATTCTATTACTATGTACCAGTGATGGAAGACTTTTTGAGCACTTGTTATTTAGTTATTTTTGTGGTAACATTGTATTACACCTTTTAATATTGCCTTTATTTGTATTTTTTTAATTCATGTATTGTGGGTTGTTAATTGAAGAACACAACCTTGGGGCTTTTAGTGCTTGTTTTTTTTATTTTATTTAATGAACATCTAATTTCACACTTTATTGGTTTTAGCTAGTATAGGAACCTGGTTAAATGTATGGAGGTTTTATATCAAAGTGCAAAAAAATAAAAAAATAAAATTAAAAAAGTAAAAGATTTAACAATAAAAAAAAAAAATGACAAAATGTACTGTGAGTTCAAAACTGGAAAAGTTAATTTGGGTAAACCCTCCTTCCAAAATTAATGATTGTATTATAAATATACAGAGGTGTTTTCAATGTTTTCTCATCAGTAATGATTCTTTTTGCATTAGTACATTGTTTGAAAGTGAAGATTTAAGAGTACTCTGGAAACTTGCAGCCAATTATTCCTGTGTCACAGAGAAGAAACAGAAAGCTCAGTTTATACAGAGAGAGCCAACACGTTCACCCCACATTTAATGAAGGGTAAGGAAACTAGCAATCGTTCAGTATAGTCCTTTTCTAAACGTAAAATGCAAATTAACGTTGGCATTTACAATTATTGCACAATTTTTTTACCATGAGAAGAACTAGTGTTTCTTTCTAAACGAAAACACAAAGAAATCACCAAAGGAGATAAAATCCAGAGGACAAAGTAAACAAAACGCGTTTACATAAATATTTGAGCAATAATGTATCAATCACCTAAACAAAGGTTTATTTACAAAAATAAGCTGTGATTATTTGGATACCAACTATAGAAATGTAGGGCAACACAGTCCATTTGGGAACACAGCCTCCAACTAGGCTGGTTGAAGAGATTTGTCAACTCTACTATTTTGACCTACATTTTGCAAGGTGGTTGTCAAACCAGCACAGTTTGCTGTTTTTTTTAAAATAACTCCCCAGATAGTTTTAAACATTATTTCAATACAAAAGTATAGCACCAGTGGTATATGTTATGTAACATTAATTTGTGATTTTTGTTTCAAAGCATTTAAAAGTCATGGTTTTGATCAATTACATATAAATCAAGAAGTATACGAATATAGTTTTAGATAAATGAGTTGAGGGATATTCATTTAGAGACTTGCAAGTATCTAGTGTCTATACACATTTAATTTGCTATATTTAGACAAGTGCATCACACAATGCACTTTATGGCGTAGTATAATGACACATCAGCAATATTCTAGCCAATAGCAAAATCATTTACTATATAGCTTGCATAAACTGCTGGGTATTGAATTCTATAATTGTAGCATAATGTCTAAATATTACTAAAATAAAAAAGGAATAGCTTCAAAGCTTTTTGCACAACAATTTTCAAATACCCCCAAACAAAATAAAATAACGTGAAGAAAATCATTAATGTGAGTAGGAATGCTTTTCATAAGCACTAAGGGTATTTTCATATTTGTGCTGATGGCTCGTTGCTGAAAATATGGATTTGTACTATGTTGGCTTGTGTACAATTAAGCAACAAAATGTTTGCAGGGGATAATTTGGAGTTTTGTGAATTTTTTTTTTTTTTTTCCCTTTTACTTCAAGAGTGGAAATTCATGTTCTGCTAAACAAACTCATTCTGAATCTGGCATTTGTGCTGGTTAATTTTAGTCACTTTGCTGTACAATAGTTGCAGTCAATTTCTCTACTTTATGCAGAGATACTATACATTACACAATTGTCTTACCCTCGTGGCTGAGTTAATTGTGACCAGGGCCAGACTGGGGATACAAAGCAGCCCTGGAAAAAAATCGATGTCAGCCCTGCAGCACGGCGTGGAAAAAAAAAAAAGGTGAGTAAAAGCACTATTTTTAAACACACACAGACACACCATGACAGACACAGACACACACATATACCATGACATATGACAGACACACACACAACATGACAGACACACACCATGACAGACACACACATACCATGACAGATACAGACACACACACCTTGACAGACACACACGTACCATGACAGACACACACATACCGTGAAAGACACACACGTCTTGACAGATACACACACACCATGACAGACACACACACCTTGACAGACACACACACACACACACACACCTTGATAGACACACGCCTATTATGACAGACACACACACACCTTGACAGACACACCATGACACAGACAGACAGACACACACCATGACAGACAGACACACACTATGACAGACACACACCATGACAGACAGACACACACCATGACACACACACAAACACACACACCATGACACACAGGCACACACCATGACACACAGACACACCATGACAATACATTACACAATTGTCTTACCCTCGTGGCTGAGTTAATTGTGACCAGGGCCAGACTGGGGATATAAAGCAGCCCTGGAAAAAAATCGATGTCAGCCCTGCAGCACGGCGTGGAAAAAAAAGGTGAGTAAAAATACTGTTTTTAAACACACACAGACACACCATGACAGACACAGACACACCCATATACCATGACATATGACAGACACACACACAACATGACAGACACACACATACCATGACAGACACACACACACCTTGACAGACACACACGTACCATGACAGACACACACATACCGTGACAGACACACACGTCTTGACAGACACACAAACACCATGACAGACACACACACACACCTTGACAGACACACACACCTTGACAGACACACACACACCTTGATAGACACACGCATACCATGACAGACACACACACACACCTTGACAGACACACACACACCATGACACAGACAGACAGACACACACCATGACAGACAGACACACACTATGACAGACACACACCATGAGACACACACACACCATGACAGACAGACACACACCATGGCACACACACACCATGACACACAGGCACACACCGTGACACACAGACACACCATGACACACAGCATGACACACACACTAACACATAATATAGCTACATGTGGGCGACCGGCGTGCAGGGTAAACAGCTGGGTCAGGTGTGCTGGCTGCCGCAGGGGGGAACTTGCTCCTGGCTGTTCCAGCGGCCGGAGGGGGGAGCTGGCTGTGCTGGCTCTACTCCCCAGCGCGCAGCTTAATGAGACTGGATATTCCGTCCCCGGTCTCATTAAGTAGCGTGCGAGGGCGGGGGAGCAGAGCCAGCACAACTAGCTCCCCTCTGTGGCCGTCGGAACAGCCAGCTCCCCCCTGTGGCCGGCGGAACAGCCAGCTTCCACCTGCGGCCATCAGAACAGCCAGCTCCCCCCTGGGCCGCAGGTCAGCCAGCTGTCTGTCCGGTCCCAGGTGCCAACAGCCCACCGGGAAATTTCCCGGTATCCCGGTGGGCCAGACCGGCCCTAATTGTGACCTGCAAGATAGCAAAAGAGGCAGTAGAGAGGTATCTAGATTCATTATAGGCACACATGCTGACTGATTGGTAGTCTGCAACACAAAACTATGAAATAAGAGTGCATAGTTTTAGGAATTTGCTCCCAACAATACAAGCAGATTTATTTCAAATACAAATTTACATTTTATTTTACATCTATTTTTTTTTTCTAAAATGTATGTTTGCCAATGCTTTCTTACATTTTAGGTGTGTTTCGACACAGGAGTCATATCAGTTTAGAATCCCAGAGTTCTCTGAATATTTCTTATATATTTAATCTACTGGTATTTCAACTATTATACACATTGTTTGACTATCAAGACACTAAATGTGGTTTTTAAGGTCCATTGATTTTATTACACACTGAATAGGATGGGTTATTACCACAGTCTAACATGAGTTAGATTCAGGGTAAATACAAAATAATGTGCGTTGTTAGAATAATTCATGTTATGTTATGTTTTCTGTTTAAAGTTATAAAGTTATTTTATATATAACCCATAGTTGTCAAACATTACGTGGTGTTTGTAACGAGATAATCTTGAGAGGAGAGGTCAAAGGATTGGATATAAACAAGGAAAGACCAGACGGGGGATTTGATAGAAAGATTAAAATACATAAAGGGAACTAACACAGTAATGAAGCCCACGGAACAGAGAAGCAGGGGAGTGGGCAGGTGGAAAGGATTGAGGGATGGGTTTAGGGCAGGACAAAGTGGGGGAGGAGTAAAAGGCAGTTTAAATAGCGGCCATCTTAGAGAGAGGCCAGTTTAATCAGAATTTCACTAACCTGTTACTTGTGAAGGGTCAGCGAAGTTCTTTTCTTTTTCTCATTCTGCAGGTCATGGCGTCGCTGGAGGAGATCCTGGTCGGAGTCCGGGCGGCGGTACGAGACAGGGGACTGGCTTGGCTCCATGAACAACTCGGTGGAGCTGCCACCCATGCGGAGGGACCGGAGAGGAGACCGGCGCGGAGGATGAGGCCGCCTCAGAGGTTGAGCCCGGGAGTGGCTCCTGCAGCTCGGCGGCGGTCGTTGGATCTGGAAGTGCGGCGGAGACAGGAGTGCAGCAGGTGCCGTCTGGCAGGCTTGCCGGGCAGGCGACGACGTTCACAAAACGGAGGCCGCGAGGTCAGAGGGCGCCCCGCGCAATGGCGCCGGCAGGATGGTGGGAGGAGAAGCGGCTTCCACAACAGCCAGGAATGCGGTCACAGAAGTCATCGCCCACGTGGTCGGTGGGCAGGGGGAGAAACATCCCGGTGAGTCAGCCACCAGGGGTGCCACTGAGGGACAGGGGGGGGAATGCTACTGCTGGCCCCACCGCACAGGCGGTCCCACGAGCAGACAGGGGGGACCAGGTCAGCAGGGAGCCTAGTGAGATGGCCGAAAGGAGGGCCAGTGTAGGGAGCAATGGAAGGATACGGGAGTGCAGCAGGGACGGCCAAACAGCTCAGGGGACATCTGGAGCTAAGGATGCAGCAGACTGACAGACACCGGAGGTCGGGGCAAGGTCAGACAAGGCGGACAGAGGGAGGCCAGGCACTGCAGTTCACAGAGAGCCCCTGGGGTCAGCTTGGTCTGGAGAGGTCAGGAGTGGCAGTGGAGGGCGGGAGGGCCCGTCCGGCTGCTCCCAGGTTCAGCCACCCAGCAGGGATGTTGCCTTAGGGGAACACGGAGGCAAACGGCGCAGTGTCAGCGCCAGGCGCAGCAGTGACAGGAGCGTGTCAGGAAGACACGGGAGCAGGGACAGGAGCCATTCACATCTGGGACGCAGTGAGTCAAGGTTCAGTGGCAGGGAGAGGAGGAGGAGGTCCGGATCAGAAGAGAGGAGGAGGAGCAGGAGGAGCAGTGCATTGGGCTCATCCGAGAGGAGCTTCAGAGAACAGCGGCATAGATCTTACAGCAGGGGAAGTCGGGTGGCAAGGAGGAGCGGAACTCGGGAGGCCAGAGAGGAGCGTAGGGAGGAAGGGCGGGTAGGGAGCCATTCGAACAGACTACCCAGGTTGTCTTCTCCTTACAGGTCACGGAGTAACACACCTGCGGTCAGGAGTCGGCGACTATTGGACGCTCCAGTGCCTGGCAAGGCGGACGGAGGGACAGCAACCCCCCGGCCTGTGGCGGCCGGGGACATCAGCAGTGAGTCCTCAACTACACCACACTCTGGGACATTCATACATTCATGTTTAAAATCATTCATAGACTCATGGTCGGGGGAAGGGGAATTACTTAGGTTCGATAAGGTCTGGTCCCCTCGGGACACCAGGGGGTCAGGGGTTGAGAAGACGGCAACCGGAGAAACAAGTAATAGTGGGGGGGAGTCAAGGAGCTACATTGGCTGAGTCATCGGAAGGGGATGGGGAGCAAGCCGTAGTGTGCTGGGACATCACGGAGGCAGCGCGTCAAAATGTACACATGTCGTTCGCGGGGCCGCTGTGATGCCACTTGAAAGGGGAGGTTAAAGAGGTTAAAGAAAAGATTGTGAAGGGGGAATTTGTGGAAATATTTTCCCTTCTTCCCCTGGAGGAATTTTTGGATTTAAAGGAAGAAGGCAAGAAAGATGCCAAGAAAGAGGAGGAGGAGAAGAGGCGGAGGTATCGTAAGATACCGAAGACTTTTGTTAATTGGCTTCGAGCCTTCTGTATACTAGCCAGTGTTATAGGTGAGAAGCACCCGGAGTGCTGCTCGCAGTTGTTTTGCTACCTCGACAGCGTACCGCACGTATGGGGGGTTAGCATGGTGGAGGTATGACGAGCAGTTCCGTCAGCGACTAGCGGCCAATCCATCCATGCGCTGGGACCAAATGGACCTGCCATTATGGATGCGGCTAATGATGGCGCAGAAGAGTGCGCCCTTTCCAGGGACTGCCGGCACCGCTACCTAGGGGCGGTGGCGGCAGGACAGAGAAAAGGAAGCTGTTGGGCGGACAACAAGGGACATTGCAAGTGGGGTGCCTCATGTAGATTCAGGCACGAATGTTCAGGGTGTGGCGGGAACCACGGGGCCAATAGATGTTTCACAAAAGGTAAGCCAAACACTGGGGGGGAGCAGCAGGGGCAATTGCCCCCTCGGCTTCCGCTGGGGTTGTCGCCAGTGAAGGTAGGCGCAATGTTGCCGTGGCTAAGGCAATACGCTGATCAGGTAGTTGCAGAATTCCTATGGAAGGGCTTTGCGGAGGGTTATAAAATCCCCTTCAAAGCTACGGGGCCGGGTACACTATGTGCAAATCTTAAGTCGTTTAGGGAACATCCGGGGATAGTGCGGGAGAAATTGGCCAAGGAAGTCCAATTGGGGAGGATGGCGGGGCTGTTTTCCGCCCCGCCATTGGTGGACTTGCGGGTCTCACCTCTGGGGGTGGTCCCTATGAAGGATGCAGGCAAGTTCCGTTTGATACATCACTTATCGCACCAAAAAAGGGACTTCGGTGAATGATGACATCGATGCGGACCTGTGCTCAGTCTCCTATACGTCATTCGACAAAGCCATTGAGCTGGTTCGGAGATAAGGGCGCGGGGTGCTGATGGCCAAGGTGGATGTGGAGGCGGCGTTTCGGCTGCTTCCCATACACCCAGAATGTCATCACCTACCGGGGTGTCAATTTGAAGGCGAGTTTTTCGTGGATTTGTGTCTGCCTATGGGCTGTTCCATCTCATGTGCCTACTTCGAAAGGTTTAGTACTTTCGTGGAATGGGTGGTGTGCAGGGAGTCGGCAGGGGGCGCTGTGGTGCACTACTTGGACGACTTTCTGTGTGTTGGTGCACAGGTACTGAGGGTGTTTTCCTTCGGGTGGCACATGCCATTGGGGTGCCTTTGGCGGAGGATAAGACCACCACGTGCCTTAGCTTCCTGGGGCTTGAGCTTGATTCACAACGCGGGGAATGCAGGCTGCCCAGCGACAAGCTGCGGAATCTAAGGCAGTTGGTAGACTCGTCAGGAGAGCGAGAAAGGTGACGTTGAGGGGGCTCCAGTCGCTCATAGGGAGTCTCAACTTCACATGCAGGGTGATCCCAATGGGGAGGGTTTTTTGTAGAAGGTTGGCCCAAGCGACAAGCGGAGTGCGGCGGCCGTCTCACTACATTAGAGTGTCGGCCGACATGAAGGAAGATTTGGGGGTCTGGGAGCAGTTTTTGGTCAGCTTTAACGGGAAGGTGTTTTTTCGGGAACCGGCGGTTTCATCGGACGCTATGGAGTTGTTTACAGACATGTTTGGCAGCATTGGATTCGGGGCTTACTTGGCGGGTAAATGGTGTGCGGAGGCGTGGCCGGAGTCGTGGAAGGCAAGCCCTCTGATAAGGAATTTGTCATTTTTGGAATTCTTTCCCGTCGTAGTGGCGGTGGCGTTATGGGGTTCGGAGCTAGCAAATAAGAAAGTGGTATTTTACTCCGATAACATGGCAGTGGTGCAAGCGATTAACAGCTTGACCGCGTCGTCGCCACCAGTAGTGTGTTTGCTGCGACAGTTGGTGCTTTGTTGTGTGTCATTCAACATAATGTTCAGGGCTAGGCACATCCCGGGGTTCAAAAATGTAGTGGCTGACTCGCTGTCTCATTTTCAGTGGGGGGCAGGAGTGCCCGGGTATGATGTGGCAGCTCGGGTAGCTTGCTTGGGGAGAGCATATGGAAGTCGCTGGCGCCGAGCACATGGTCCGCATATGTGAAGGTTTGGAAATTGTAGGATGAGACGGCGGTACAGGTTGGTAGCGACCTCTCGGAGGGACAACGTTTGGATGTGTTATTATGGTTGCTTTGCCGCTTGCTTGCAAAGCAGGCATCGCCTGCCATGGTTGACAGACACCTGCCCGCCTTGGCTTTTCTATTTAAGTTCAATGGATTGGTAGATAGCATGAAGCATTTCTTGGTCCGGCAAGCGGTAAAGGGTTTCAAGAGAGGGAAGAAATCGGTGGATACGAGGAGACCGGTGTCCTTCGAGTTATTGCGTAAGCTGGTGGGAGAGCTTCCAGGAATTTGCATTTGTGTGGGCCTTTTTCGGGGCGTTTAGGATTGGGGAGTTGGTTAGCGCAAACAAGGTGGGTGTCGGGGGGTTACAGCTTGAAGATGTGGCTGTACGGGACAGGGTACAGATCAGGTTGCACCGATCAAACACAGATATATTTGGTAAAGTTTGTTCGGTTGTATTGTTTGAGTTGCCGGGGTCGGGGGTGTGCCCGGTGGAGCGAGGAGCGGAGTACTTAGCATTACACCCGGTTGGGAACGGTTGCTTCTTCTTGCACGCGGATGGCTCGGCATTGTCACGTTTTCAATTTGCAAGGGTGTTCCGAATGGGAGTAAAGAAACTAGGCTTGGAGCCCGGGCAGTTCGGGACGCACTTGTTTCGTATCGGGGCCGCGACGGAGGCAGCACGGTTGGGACTAGGGGTTGAGAGGATCAAACGTATAGGGAGGAGGGGAATCCTTACGTTTCATATGTGAGACCGGACAGGTTGGTGTAACGGGGGCGGTGGTATATTGCGGTAGAGTCCGGTACTTTGGCACTAACGTCTCTTTCTTTGCAGGTTGGAAGGTGTGGATATTGGGGCACTCGTATGTCTATTGGGCTCAGAAGAGGGCTGCAGTTCGGAGAAGTGGAACACAGCTGGGCTTTCTTCGGGAGGAAGTGGCGATTTCATGGTTTGGCTTTAGGGGGTTTAGTTGGCAAAGCCTTAGTGATGCGTTGTTTATTAAGGTGGCGGGAGGGTCCGTACCGGACATAGTATTGGTGCACGGGGGAAGAAATGACCTGGGCCTGATACCGCAATGGGAACTGGTCAGGAGAATGAAGAGGGACATGGATCATCTGTTGGAACTGGTCCCTGGCATGGTGGTGGTTTGGCCAGAAATGGTGCCCCGTTTCACGTGGCGACACGCCAGGGATCCAGCAGCGGTGGCTCGATGCAGGGGCAAAATTAACAGGGCTATGGCGAGCTTCATTCGGCATTTGGGTGGCGTCGTGGTACGGCACTGGGAACTGGAGGGAATGTTACCTGGTTATTTTAGAAGAGACGGGGTGCATTTGTCCGATGTAGGGTGTGATTTACTCAATCTTGGTTTTCAAGAAGGGATTAGCCTGGTCCTGTTTCAGGGTGGTGGGGGGCGCACATGTCCTTAAGGGATCAAGTCATGTGCTATGGCGGAACAGGACATGTTAAAGTCAGGATTTGGCTGGAATTGGAAATGGACAGGCCAAGGCCTAGGCTGGAGTAGGCCAGATGGAGGTGAGTGTTGGTAGGTTCAAGCTCTTCGGTGGCTACGAACCTAGGGGGTAGGGGTGTCTGGGTACACCCCTACAGTTAACAGGATGGTTATGGGGCCTCTCTGGTAGGCCGTGTGTTACAAGTTAAATGTTATTTGAATGTTAATTATTGTTCAAGCGATAGGGTCATTGTCAAGGGTATTGTGCGGGGGGATAATAATATAATGTCAGTTGGACAATGACCCTAAGTGTTAATTTATTTATATGTAATAATTAATAAAGCTGTGGACGTTATACTCCAACAGGATAAACGGTGTCAGTGTTTTATTTAAGGTAAAGCTAAGGTAGCACCTGCCGAATAACGACGGTGCATATGTCATGAAGCCCACGGAACAGAGAAGCAGGGGAGTGGGCCTTGACAAGGCATGGGAGTGGTCAGGTAGAAAGGATTAAGGGGTGGGTTTAGGGCAGGGCAAAGTGGGGGAGGAGTAAAAGGCAGTTTCAATAGCGGCCATCTTAGAGAGGGGGCAGTTTAATCAGAATTTTACTAACCTGTTACTTGTCCCTCCCACCCTCCCTATGTGTTGAGGTTGGTTCCCGTCTGGTCACAGTGGCGCGAACCGGGCGTGTTAAAGTCAGGATTTGGCTGGAATTGGAAATGGACAGTCCAAGGCCTAGGCTGGAGTAGGCCAGATGAAAGTGAGGGTTGGTAGGTTCAAACTCTTCGGTGGCTACGAACCTAGGGGGTAGGGGTGTCTGGGTACACCCCTACAGTTAACAGGATGGTTATGGGGCCTCTCTGGTAGGCCGTGTGTTACAAGTTAAATGTTATTTGAATGTTAATTATTGTTGAAGCGATAGGGTCATTGTCAAGGGTATTGTGCAGGGGGATAATGATATAATGTCAGTTGGACAATAACCCTAAATGTTAATTTATTTATATTTAATAATTTATAAAGCTGTGGACGTTATACTCCAACAGGATAAACGGTGTCAGTGTTTTATTTAAGGTAAAGCTAAGGTAGCACCTGCCGAATAACGATGGTGCATATGTCAAGGAGGAGACTATATTTAAAAGAAGAGAAACTACCACAACAAGAGGACATAGTCTTAAATTAGAGGGACAAAGGTTTAAAAATAATATCAGGAAGTATTACTTTACTTTTTGGCATAGGAGCTGATGACTGTAGAGGCCATTGGAGTACACTGAACTCATAGCCATTTGCATGAGATGACATCTGTTTATGAGCTAACTCAGGCCAGAAGTGGCCATTAGAACATGAGTAGAAAGAGGATATTAATGGATAAACATTAACATTAGGTGGGCTGTGCTATTTAAACAAAGCTTAGTTGGTCGGAGGTGCAGTGCAGTGGAGGTTTGTCCATATGGTAACCAAAGGCAGTGTTGTACCAGATAACTGTTGTCAAAATTGTTTTCAGAAAAATGTATACATTGCTCTAAAAATTAGCAAGTTAACACTTTCCCAAAGATAAACAATGTCAATAGTGTTTACCTTTGGGAACGTGTTAACTTGCAAATTTATATTATAAATAATAAATATATTCTCTAATCTCCCTTATACTTCTTCCATTTTAGCGCAGACTGAGTCACTCATAATGAAAGATGAGTCTGTTTAAGCAGTTGAGGGCAACTGGTCATGTGTAGAATTTAGCTTATTTCTGAGCTTTGTTCAATCAGAGAGCACCTCAGATGTGCTCAGTGTGTCCCAGGAGGTGATATTTTTAAGATTTCCGTTTAACGCGCAGCAGGGTGTCTGAATTGAGTGGCTGTTCAAAATTCTTAATTCCTTAAAGGACACAGCCTTAGTTTAACCCCTTAAGGACACAGCTTCAGAAGCTTGACTTACGCTTAATGACACAAGCAATTTTTGCATTTTCTTGCTGTTTGCGTTCAACTGCAATTTGAATCTCTCTCATTTATTGCACCGACACATATTATATACTGTTTTTTTAAAGGACAGAAAGGGCTTTAATTTGATATAACATATATATATATATATATATATATATATATATATATATATATATATATATATATAAATGCTTACTTATTATAAAAAAAATACAGAAAAATGCAAAAAAAATGAAAAATATTGGTTTTTTTTTTACAGTTTTTGCAATCATAATGTGTGCATAATTAGTGCAGGTTAAGGAAAGTAATTAAAAATAAATTCATTTATTTGTTCTGATTTACAGAATATATAATGTGTCTGTGATTTTAATTTTTTTTTGGTAGTTACAGGTCACAAAGCACAAGGAGTAAAATACAATTTTAATGTGGAGCGATTTTAGAATTTGGTATGTTTGTCTTGTAAGCCTAATAGCCATAAAAGAAAACAAAATTGCCACACAAAAGTATATATTTATATAAAGTAGACATCACAGGCTATTTACCTAAGGTTGTTTTGACACTTTCTACGTAGCCATTTTACCGCCAACCTCTGCTAAATATTGAAGTAAAATTGTGTTTTTGGGGGGTTTTCGCACACAAACATATAACAAAGAACTTCTCATGTGTATTTTGTAAAGTTGGTGTGTGCTATTCCTGTACAAAGTTTTATTATGTGTTCAGTTACTTCTGCTGAGTACAACGGTACCCCCATTGTATGTCTTTGGCACTATTTTATGAAGCTACAGTGCCATATAGGAGACCTGTCCTTTTCAGTATTCACAGTAGAATTTTGAGAGACGGATTTAATGAGCCAATGCTTCCATTTGAGGTATTATAACAGTTTGACTGTTCAAAAACCCCCACAAAGGCCTACCATTTGTAAAAGTAGACACTCCAGGGTATCTCATAAGGTGCATATTGTGCCTTAACATGCCCCCATTTTTTTACCATTACATGCCAAAGTATGTGGTAAAAAATAATTTTGTGCATTTTTTACATACGGATTGCATTTTTGCTGGGCATTTTGTATATTTAATATGTGCCACTAAGTTCAAACCCCCCAAATTATGCTCAGCTAATTCTTCTGAGTAAAAGGACACCCCCATTGTATGTCTATGGCACTATTTCGTGAAGCTACAGTGCCGTACAGGAGACCTGTCCTTTTCAGTATTCACAGTAGAATTTTGAGAGACGGATTTAATGAGCCTATGCTTCCATTTGGGGTATTATAACAGTTTGACTGTTCAAAAAAAAACCACAAAGGCCTACCATTTGTAAAAGTAGACACTCCAGGGTATATCATAAGGTGCATATTGTGCCTTAGCATGCCCCCATTTTTTCACCAATATATGCCAAAGTATGTGGTAAAAAATAATTTTGTGCATTTTTTGACATACGGATTGCATTTTTGCTGGGTATTTTGTATATTTCATATGTGCCACTAAGTTCAAAACCTCCAAATTATGCTCAGCTAAGTCTTCTGAGTAAAAAGACATCCCCAATGAATGTCTTTGGCACTATTTTGTGAAGCTACAGTGCCATATAGGAGACCAAGCCATATCAGTTTTTACAGAACTTTGAATTTTGACGCTGGGCCTATGTGCAATTTCCAAGCATCTTCGCAGGTTTTAAATTCAAACTACCCCACAAAGGCCTACCATTTCTTAAAGTAGACACCCCAGGGTATTTCAGAAGGCATATTTTGAACCTTAGCGTGGGATAATTTTTCCGCTAGCTTGTACCAGGTGTAGTGGTAATAAGCGTTTTTTCTGCCTTTTTGACACACAAAGTGAGTTTGCACAGTATATTTTGCAAACCTTATGTGTACCACCACTCTATAATACTTTATATGTTGCTCAGCTATGTCAGCTGAGTACAAAAATACCCCCGTATGTACCTTTGCCAGGTATATGTGGACATCGGAGGGGCACATTTGGGACACAGCCATTACATTTTTTTTCAAACTTTTAATTTTTACGCTGTGCCCATGTCCCATTTTAGAGTATTTTACCAGGCTATATAATCCAAATACCCCATAAAGCCATACTATTTCTTAAATAAGACATCCCAGGGTATTTCAAAAGGCATATTTTGAACCTTAGTGTGGGATCATTTTTCCGCTAGCTTGTACCAGGTGTAGTGGTAATAAGCGTTTTTTCTGCCTTTTTGACACACAAAGTGAGTTTGCACAGTATATTTTGCAAACCTTATGTGTACCACCACTCTATAATACTTTATATGTTGCTCAGCTATGTCGGCTGAGTACAAAAATACCTCTGTATGTACCTTTGCCAGGTATATGTGGACATCGGAGGGGCACATTTGGGACACAGCCATTCCATTTTTTTTCAAACTTTTAATTTTTACGCTGTGCCCATGTCCCATTTTAGAGTATTTTACCAGGCTATATAATCCAAATACCCCATAAAGCCATACCATTTCTTAAATAAGACATCCCAGGGTATTTCAAAAGGCATATTTTGAACCTTAGTGTGGGATCATTTTTCCGCTAGCTTGTACCAGGTGTAGTGGTAATAAGCGGTTTTTCTGCCTTTTTGACACATAAAGTGAGTTTGCACAGTATATTTTGCAAACCTTATGTGTACCACCACTCTATAATACTTCATATGTTCCTCAGCTATGTCGGCTGAGTACAAAAATACCCCCGTATGTACCTTTGCCAGGTATATGTGGACATCGGAGGGGCACATTTGGGACACAGCTGTTCCATTTTTTTTCAAACTTTAAATTTTTACGCTGTGCCCATGTCCCATTTTAGAGTATTTTACCAGGCTATATAATCCAAATACCCCATAAAGCCATACCATTTCTTAAAGAAGACATCCCAGGGTATTTCAAAAGGCATATTTTGAACCTTAGCGTGGGATCATTTTTCCGCTAGCTTGTACCAGGTGTAGTGGTAATGAGCGTTATTAAATTTATTTTTTAACTTTTTAAAACTTTTTTTACTTTTTAAAACTATTTTTTTAACTTTTGTTTTGCTTATTATTTTTTTTAAAGTTTCCTAAACTTTCGTAAAACTTTTTTTTACAGATTTAACATTTTTCTAAGCTTTTTCTTTTACCATTAACCCCTAACTAGCAGTAAGCAGCACTAACAGTAAATTCCCCATTTTCCCATAACTCCCACCCACCTAGCTAGCAAAATATTTAATTATACAATATTTAAATAAGTTAATTAAATAAATTTAACCCCTGAGGGTTAACAAATAAATAAAAGTTAATCGTCAGGGGTTAAAAAAAAAAATTAGATCACAGTATAATACTGTGATCTGTATTTTGATCACTGTAGGCAGTGATAGACTGGCAGGGAAGGGGTTAATTTTTATTTGGACTGGGTAAAGGGTTTATTTTTTTTAATTTTTTACTTAAACGTTATTAAAACTTTTTTTAACTTAATTTTTTAACTTTTTAAAGCTTATTTTAAAACTTTTTTAACGTTAACCCCTAGTTAGCCTAACACTAATTCCCCCAATTCCCCACTAACTTCCACCCTCCCCAGCTAGCTAAATTTATAATTTTAAAATATTTAAATTAATTAATAAAATAAATTTAACCCCTGAGGGTTTAAAAAAAAAAAAAGAATTAACCCTCAGGGTTTAAAAAAAAAATCAGATCATATTAAAATGTAATCCCTGCCAATTGATCACTGTAGTCAGTGATCAATTGGCAGGGAAGGGGTTAATTTTTTTATTAATATGGGTAAAGGGGGGTGGGATTTTAATTTAACTTTTTTTTTTACACACCAGGGGGCAGGATCACTGAAGATCCGTCTCCCTGCACTTCACACTGAACCCGGAAGTGCAGGGAGGCGGAGGTGAGTATACAGAGCACATGTGCCCGCTCTGACATGCTGTCAGAGCGGGTACATGTGCTGGGATAGCAGAGGCAGACCGGAGCACCATTAACCCCGCGATCGCCGCGATTGCGGCGATCTGGGGTTAATTTTACCGCGTGACGGACGAGGTCCGTCATCCGTCGTTAAGGGTATCCCCTGGATGATGGACCTCGTCCGTCACCCGTCCTGA
Source organism: Pelobates fuscus (assembly GCF_036172605.1). Lineage (NCBI taxonomy): Eukaryota > Metazoa > Chordata > Amphibia > Anura > Pelobatidae > Pelobates > Pelobates fuscus. The sequence goes on along the minus strand of NC_086321.1, from coordinate 22,911,999 downwards.
AGGGGTTAATTGTTTTGCACTTAAGCAAAATAAACAATGAATATTCACTCAAGGATGCATGGACCCTGGCTCAGCCCTGAGCCAGCCTAGACAACAGCATAGAAAAAAACAAGACTGTCCAGCACAAAGAAAAAAATACAAATGAGATTACATATGTTAAAACATAGTAAAAACAAGTTTAGTATAATAGATATAAAACAAGGTAAAAATAAATGTTTAGAAAATCTAGTGATATATTGAAAACGAGTTGTACATAAATAAAATAGATATAATGAAGCTCGGTCACATGACCGGCATCACCGGCCGAGGGGGGTGATGGGACATGTAGTATGACGCCGGCTGGCACTGCGCAGCCGTCGGCGTCATGGAAAAGGGCGGGCAACTGGAGTCATTTCGCATAGGCGATGCGGCTGGCGCCAGTGGGTGTGGGGATGGACGTCAGCACGCACATGATGCGGCTGATGTCGGAAAAGGGGATCGGTAATGTTGATGACGGCGGCACGCACAGAACTGCGGCCAACGTCATCAGGAAGAAAGATGTAAATAGACGACGGCTTACACGAAGCTGTAGCCGTCGTCATGGGAACGTAATAAACAAAACGGCCAGCACAAGAGCTGCAGCCGGCTATAGTGGGATAAAAAAAAAAAAGGAGGAGCAAGGGAAGGATAAATAAATAAAATGTATTGGAAGTAAATAAGATCAACAACATTCCTAGTACACTACAAAGCAGGCATGGTGACTAAAAAAAAGTGTGATAATAATAGTAAAAGCAATGAAAAGAAAAAAAAATAGAAAACAAAATATAAAAAAATATAAAAAATATATATAAGACAGAGAACAAAAGGAGTGGAATTGGATAATAAAAAGTAAAATATTAAATATTCATAAAAAAATTAAACAAGTCAAAATCAACATTTAAACCATAAGGTCAGGGGTGTATTTGCCGCGAGGCAAACAAGGCATTTGCCTTGGGCGGCATTTTTCAGGGGGCGGCAAAAAAAGCCGCCCCCAAATGCCCAGGGCAAATGCCTTGTTAGCCTTGCGGCTAACAAGGCATGCTGGGCGGCCGGCGGGCTGCTGGGAAGTGCGGGTAGGTGGGCGGCCGGCGAGGGAGCACTTCCTCTGAGCGGTTTGCTCAGCTCCCTCGCGCGCCGCAGAGTGAGGCTGGGAGCCGGAATATGACGTCATATTCCGGCTCCGCCTCCCAGCATCACTCTGCGGCGCGCGAGGGAGCTGAGCAAACCGCTCAGAGGAAGTGCTCCCTCGCCGGCCGCCCACCTACCCGCACTTCCCAGCAGCCACTGGACCACCAGGGAGACAGATATCCCCCCCCCCAGCTTTCCCAAAGGTAAGGAGGCTGGGGGGGTTAAATAAAAAAAAAAAAAAATGTATTAAATATGTGAGTGATTGAGTGTGTTTGTATGTCTGTGTATGTCTGTTAGTGTGTGTGTGTATGTCTGTTAGTGTGTGTGTGTGTATGTCTGTTAGTGTGTGTGTGTGTGTGTATGTCTGTAAGTGTATGTCTGTAAGTGTGTGTATGTCTGTTAGTGGGTCTGTGTGTGTGTCTGTTAGTTTGTGTGTGTGTTTGTGTGTGTGTATGTCTGTTAGTGTGTGTATGTCTGTTAGTGTGTGTATGTCTGTTAGTGTGTCTGTGTGTGTGTCTGTTAGTGTGTGTGTGTATGTCTGTATGTGTGTGTGTGTGTGTATGTCTGTATGTGTGTGTGTGTATGTCTGTATGTGTGTGTGTGTATGTCTGTATGTGTGTGGGTCTGTGTGTGTGTATGTCAGTGTGTGTGTCTGTAAGTGTGTGTCTGTTAGACTGTGTGTGTGTCTGTTAGACTGTGTGTGTGTCTGCTAGTGAGTGTGTTTCTGTTACCTAGTGTATGCGTATTTGTCAGTGAATGTGTGTGTATTTAGAAGGCGGGACGGGGGAAGGGTTCGGTGGGGGTGGCGCGGGTGGGGGGGGGAGGGTTGGGTGAGGGTGGCGTGGGTGGGAGGGGGGCGCCTGAGTTTTGTCCTGCCTAGGGCAGCACAAAACCAGGATACACCACTGCATAAGGTGCAAGAGTTTGAAGTTTATAAACCCACTCCAAAACCACTAACCCTGATGTTCCTTCGAAAGTAACAGAATTTGTATCAAAAAGGACAAACAAGGTTTACAAAATAAATGATTTTATTAATTGTTCCACAAAAAAATGTGGTATATCTGCTTGAATGCCCTTGTGGCCTCCAATATGTTGGAATGACCACAAGGTGCTTAAAAATACGTTTGAGCGAACACTGCAGAAACATTAAGAATGGATACTTGAATAATTCAGTTTCCAAACATTTTATTATACATAATAAAGACCCCAAAATGCTGAAATGTATTGCTACAGGAAAATGTACGGTTCCATGGAGGGGTGGAAATATTAAAAATATTTTAGTCAAGAAAGAAATGGAGTGGGTTTATAAACTTCAAACTCTTGCACCTTATGGTTTAAATGTTGATTTTGACTTGTTTAATTTTTTATGAATTTTTAATATTTTACTTTTTATTATCCAATTCAACTCCTTTTGTTCTCTGTCTTATATATATTTTTTATATTTTTTTTAATTTTATTTTCTATTTTTTATTTTTCTTTTCATTGCTTTTACTATTATTATCACACTTTTTTTTAGTCACCATGCCTGCTTTGTAGTGTACTAGGAATGTTGTTGATCTTATTTACTTCCAATATATTTTATTTATTTATCCTTCCCTTTCTCCTCCTTTTTTTTTTTTTATCCCACTATAGCCGGCTGCAGCTCTTGTGCTGGTCGTTTTGTTTATTACGTTCCCATGACGACGGCTACAGCTTCGTGTAAGCCGTCGTCTATTTACATCTTTCTTCCTGATGACGACAGCCGCAGTTCTGTGCGTGCCGCCATCATCAACATTACCGCTCCCCTTTTCCGACGTCAGCCGCATCATGTGCGTGCTGACGTCCATCCCCACACCCACTGGCACCAGCCGCATCGCCTATGCGAAATGACTCCAGTTGCCCGCCCTTTTCCATGACGCCGACGGCTGCGCAGTGCCAGCCGGCGTCATACTACATGTCCCATCACCCCCCTCGGCCGGTGATGCCGGTCATGTGACCGAGCTTCATTATATCTATTTTATTTATGTACAACTCGTTTTCAATATATCACTAGATTTTCTAAACATTTATTTTTACCTTGTTTTATATCTAATATACTAAACTTGTTTTTACTATGTTTTAACATATGTAATCTCATTTGTATTCTGAATGGCTGCCCAAATTTTGGCGCCATTTTTTGAATGTTTGTATATGCTATTTAAAGGATCCACTGCCAGGTATCAGGTTCTTCACCCATATTGATAACGCCGATTGGCGAAACGCGTTTATGGTTTTTATATTGTGTAAATTTTAAATATTAAAGTATATTTGGTAACTTTTTATTGTACCATTTATCTTTTTATACACATATATTTATTATTGCTACCTGGCATCATTCCTGTTTATCCGCTGGACTCCAAGTAATCCTAGGTGGGGATTATACCACCAACGCAAACTATCAGGAGCAGTTGATCTGCTCCTTTCTTGTGAGTATCCACTTTTACTATTATATATTTCATTTAAAGTTTTATGCAGAGAACACTATTGGCTGTCTCTTTTCATTTGAGTGTCTTTCACACCACGGAAGGAGTAAGTACGTGAAGGAAAGCCATCCCATATCCTACAAGCTGGGATCTAAACCGCTGTACGCCCTCTACACCAGAGCCGGTTCTAGCTATTTCAAATGTGATTTTTCAATCAAGTTTTACATTTTAATTCCTCTTTTTTAAGATATACTACACTATTTTGACTCTGTATTTGTTCTTATCTCTTGCATATGAGACGTCCCATAAGGAAGATAATAAGCAAGACTGCTGTTTCAGACCAAGTACCATCACACAATACGATTTTAATGGACATTGCCAGATAAGACTCTTTCCTTTTATCCATTGATTTTATCCGGACTTTTCGTATTATTTAAAGTTTTATCCAAGCGCAGCCCTTTCCTGTATTTTTACTCTCTTGTGTTTTATTTTAAGGGTTCTTGAGGGATTCCCTTATAGGGTTGCTGCTAATCTGTGTTATTTAGCGCTTACTCATTGTTCTGGTTTTAAATGCACAGAAGGGTTAATGCTGAGCAGCAATTATGTAAATGGGAACCTGGTAACGGCCTTTGGGGTCAAAGGCAGGTTACAGCCTATCAGATCTAGAGGAGGGGTATTTAGGCCCAGTTCTCCTCCTGCTCAGTGCCCTGTCGTGGTTTCCCTTGTAGTTGTCCGTGAGAGCGTTATTGATTCTGGTAATTCTGGTTATTTGACTTTGGCATTGTTTTTGACTTCCCTGTTTTCTGGCATCCCTGACTCCTGGCTTTTCCTTATTGTTGTGTCTCTTTCTGTTTCCCTTGACCTTGGCTATTTCTGACTATTCTTTGGTACCTTAGCACAGCCATTCTAAGGTCCGGTATATGTTACCTATCAGTCCTCTGTGTTACACAACTCTACGTGCTGGATCATTTTGTAATCCTGACAGTTCCATTGAGCTACATATTTACTTTAATGCAGTATGTTCAACCACACTACATATTTACTTTGGTCCAGTACATTTGGCCTGTGTTTGGCCACGCTACACATTTGCTTTGGTTTTGGTACACTGGATCTACATTGAGCTACATATGAACTTTGGTACAGTGCATTAAGCCTACTGCATATTCATTTTGGTTCCAGTACATTTGGCCTATTTGTGGCCACGCTATATATTTACTTTGCTTCAGTACGTTCAGCCATGCTACATTTCCACTATGGTTCAGTACATTCGGCTTATCTTTGGACGCATTAGCTTTATTTTTAAAAAGAGAGATAGTAGGCGCTCGCTATAGTGATCAGGCAGCAGTATACAGAACAAGGATTCCCCAACCTTGTGAGTGAATAATAGAAAGAAGGAGGGCGTATACCGCGCCTATTAGTTTAAATTAAAATATACAGAAAATACATACATATGTTCTTGGATTTTCCAATAAATCGTGACCTCAAAAAAAATGAAGACAAAAAATAATAGTGCAATACGGCAAATTTTATCTTAAAAATAAGTGATTAGTAACTATGTACAGTCCACTCACATGGAGATGAGCTATAACAGAGCGCTTGGACGGTACAATCCTCGTCTTTGGATTTGTAGTAGTTGTCACAGATGTTCTCAATATGCCATGTGCGTAGTTGGTATAAAAAACAGAAAGATAGCAGCAATATGGTGAAGTAAGTACCAATGGTATAATAGATAATAAATGGTATTGTACTTACACTTTCCAGATAGCCCTAGTCTAGGGGAACCACATATTTAAAAATCAGCCCATTCGGATAAAAGGTTCGGGAGTTATGGAGCTTCAAAGTTTTGACCGACCGCACAGACACACTAGCCGAAAATAGTTCCATAAGATTTGGCCTTGCGGTCGGTCCTCTTTCGTGCGGTAAAAAGGCACGGAAATCTTGCCATCCATTCGTTTCTTAATGGTCGCTAGCATCCCCATAGTCTATAAAGTCTTTCTACCAAACAGCAGGGTGTTCGGTAGTTTTGGCACGAATTCCCGGTGTTATGGAGGTCTCAGCGGTGTTCGCCTACTCGAGTGTCCGATTTTGGTTCCAGACACTCGACGGCAAATCACCGCTGATCGGGACTAAGATGGCTGCAGCCACGTGTAAAAGTCTCAAAATGGCGGCCATCTAGTAGGAGACAAGGAATTTGTGCATTTGGATACGAATGGCAAATGTCGACTTGGGAGGCAAAATATCACATAATTAACAGCCGGGTGGTCCAGTGTTCGGTAGTTGGGCTTGGCAACAAATATTGTAAGGTTCCGTTACACCCACGTCAGGACCTTCCTCTGCCCGCAGCACATGCTCAGCGGTTGTGATGGGAGGAGAGCAGAAGGACTTCCTGTGGGAGCATCTATTCTACTCTCCCTTGTCATTCAATGCCTCAGCATGAGAGAAAAAACTTACTTTTATAAGTGTATACAATTCATTAAAGGTGTATTTTCAAACACAGTTTTGCAATATGATGCATCCTTTGCATTTAAGCTCTGCGTGGTGAGAATCGGAGACCTGGAAGAGAGAATCCATAGCTACTAGATGCACGGTAATTTCTATTACCTTGTGAGTGCATCATTTTACTATTTTATACTCATATGTTTTGATATACTGTTCAATGTTTTTTTTTTTATGTTCTGTCTGTAGAATTTTGGTTTTATATTTATATTAAAGATTTGTGAGGAAACAGACAATTGCATAATAAGAGGGTAACATATCTTTTTAATATTGTTCTAATTATATTATTGTTAGATTTCTTGTGGGGTTCACATGTTTGCTTTAGATTGTGATTGAAGTGTCTGTCTAAAGCACCTTACAGAGGTACTAACTAGTGCTAAGAAAGTGAAGTATATAAGGGAAGTATCATTTACCGTATATACTCGAGTATAAGTCGACCCGAATATAAGTCGAGACCCCTAATTTTACCCCCAAAAACTGGGAAAACGTATTGACTCGAGTATAAGACTAGGGTGGGAAATGCAGCAGCTACTGGTAAATTTCTAAATAAAATTAGATCCCCAAAAAATTATATTAATTGAATATTTATTTACAGTGTGTGTATATAATGAATGCAGTGTATGAATGCAGTGTGTGTGTATTTCACTATATAACTGGTAAGTTGTCTGTTTTAAACATCTTCCCCTAGTTGCCCAGTAATTCAATATGGCAATATGCATTCATTAATACATACATATTAAACATTTCTAATTATATTTTACATCCACCATGATTTATTGATTTCTTTTTAAGTGCACCCCTACATATTGTATATTATAAAAGGACAGATAGGGCATTCTTCTGGTACTATATATGTAGGCATGGCACAGCATCACATGAGTAAACAATGAGAGACAACAAAATTAAAAGCAAACAAACACGTTAAACATGTTTTTTTGATCTAAATGTTTAGGGTTAAGGTTAGACCTCGGTTTTCTGTAATCTTAGGGTATCACCAAGATAAATGTGGTGATTTTTTACTGTCATTATAGATAAATGTGCTCTTCTTTTAGCTGATAATATTACGAACAGAAGCCAATACTAACAGTTCAATGAAGTTCAATCTGGTTGCTATGGGGAATGTTTACAAAGCTTTTTGTTGTGTGTACAACTAACAATATAAATCTATATAGAGAGAGCCAATGTCATCTGAGCAAAATGTCTGATTGAAACAGAAGCATCCTTAAAAAAAAATTATTTTTATAAACAATGGGAAGTAGGCAATTCAGAGAGTATTTATAATAAAATATCATTTTCGGAAGCCTTTTATGATCAGAGGGCATAGTCCTCTGTTATTATCAAAATATGTGTTACATGTAGCATAGTCTCTTTGTATATTATTTTCTGGTATATTTTTAAACATATAAGTTAACACTTCTCTAAGTTAACTTTTCTCTAAATTGTTGAACATTGTACAGCGAGGAGGCATCTTTGAGACCTCTTAGATTGGACCCGTCTTTTATTCTCCAAGACAATGCTAAATTTAAATGGCGCATAAGTGTTTCTTTTTAAGGTGATCAGCACTGGTGCATGATTTCAGGATTAAAAAAAAAAAAGTCACTTGGATTATTGGCATGGTCTTTGGTCAGAAAAGCGGAGTCTCTGTCCAAAGAGCCACCATAGAGCAAGGGTAGATAAGTAGATACACTTAAGAGATGTATTAACTTGTAAATATGTATTGCAAAACTATACACGCAGATGCCATTACACATGCAATCTTTTGTTTTAAATAATAAAAAACTAAAACTAATACTAAAAAAACTAAAAACTAAAACTATTATAAAATAATAATTTTACTTGTCCTGTGTTAGAGTGAGCTGCTCATTTGTTAAAGTTAGAACTATTAATAATAAAGTGCTTACACCTGCAGGGATAGTGTTTAAGATGTGCTTGATTGTTCAGCTTGCTATATTCAAAGCTAGGTCTAGTTACTAGTGCGGTACTTCAGGGATCTGTACTTGGACCCATTCTCTTTAAGATATGTAACAGGGTTGATGTTCCAGGAGGGATAAGCCAAATGGCAAATGATTTAGGTAAACTAGAACAATGGTCAGAGTTGTGGCAACTGACATTTAATGTGGATAAATGCAAGATAATGCATCTTGGACGTAAAAACCCAAGGGCAGAGTACAGAATATTTGATAAAGTCCTAACCTCAACATCTGAGGAAAGGGATTTAGGGGTGATTATTTCTGATGACTTAAAGGTAGGCAGACAATGTAATAGAGCAGCAGGAAATGCTAGCAGAATGCTTGGTTGTATAGGGAGAGGTATTAGCAGAGGAAAGAGGGAAGTGCTCATGCCATTGTACAGAACACTGGTGAGACCTCACTTGGAGTACTGTACACAGTACTGGAGACCGTATCTCCAGAAGGATATTGATACTTTAGAGAGAGTTCAGTGAAGGGCTACTAAACAGGTTCATGCATTGCAGGATAAAACTTACCAGGAAAGGTGAAAGGATGTTAACATGTATAGCTTGGAGGAAAGACGAGACAGGGGGGATATGATATACATAAAACATTTAAATACATAAAGGGAATCAACACAGTAAAGGAGGAGACTATATTAAAAAGAAGAAAAACTACCACAACAAGAGGACATAGTCTTAAATAAGAGGGGCAAAGGATTTAAAAACAATTTCAGGAAGTATTACTTTACAAAGAGGGAAGTGGACGCATGGAATAGCATTCCAGTTGAAGTGGTAGAGGTTAACACAGTGAGGGAGTTTAAGCATGCGTGGGATAGGCATTAGGCTATCCTACAAAAGATCTTACAAGTGAAGGATGGGGCTTAAAAATATTAATAAAATCAAAAATTAAAAACCACATTAAATTAATATATTAGCAGCACCTTAAATGTGTGTTTAGCACCCAACAACACTTAAATAATATAATTCCATTAATTAAAGTGTGCGGTGCCTTTAAATCGTGCAAATAAAGAAAAAAATTGTGTATAGACTCAAAGCAGCATCAAAGCCAGTGTTCATCCACAATAAAGTGCATACATTATGTTACAAGCTAGTGCACAGAATAAAATATCTGTGAAAGACAATGTGTCAGAACAAATGAAAAATCAAGTGCCAAAATACCTTACAGTACTTGGTCAGCATCACAATATGCAAAGAAAGAACACAAATAATAGAGCAGCATTGCACGGAAAATATTAGGAAATACACAAGAAAACTATATTAGTTAAACTCACAAACGTTGAGCATGGAAGAGACTGTCAGTCTGTGTGTGCTTGATGTTTTATCTTTGCTGTGCCCGACTTCCAATAACACGATGGACGTCAAAATAGTATAGTCATCCCCTGCAGGTTTTGTAATGTAAGCAGTGTTTATACTAGAGGTGCTTCCTGGGTCAGTGCTGCACAGTGCAGAGCATGGAGATGTTGAACTTTCCCCATAGAAATGCATTGATTCAATACATCTCTATGAGGAGATGCTGATTGACTAGGGCGGCATTTGGCTTCGCCCCCTAGCCCGCCTCCTTGCCTTAGATCATCAGAATTGACTCTCAGCCAATCACAATGCTTTCCTATGGGAAAGCATTGTGATTGGCTGAGATCAACAATTCTGATGATGTCAGTCAAATAGGCAGATCAGGGGCAGGGTCAGTGCTGGCGGACCCGCACGGTGCTGGAATATAGTTGAGTAAAATACATTTTTAAGGGGAATAAAGGGAAGGCAGCTACTTAAATAGTTAGTTTAACACTATATTGTCAGGAATTCATGCTTGTGTTCCTGACCCTATAGTGTTCCTTTAACCTGAGAAAAATTACTGAATTGTTACCAATTGTTGAAATAGATTTTCATACTATTATGCAATAGCAAGCTTGCTAGAAGAAGTCAGGTGAAAAAAATAGACCTGCATAGGTTGTACTATCTAAACACAGATTGACTGTTTAGTGTCACCTAAATAACACTGGACGTTCTCACACTATGCATGAGTACTTCCAGCATCACCGGAATCTCCATAGGATAGCATTGAATGGGGGTGTTGACGTAGGGGGGAAGTTATAGTGCCAGGGAAACACATTTGTTTTCCTGGCACTATAGTTTTCCTTTAAGTAATCATTATCTGCTTGTCTTAAAGACACTGGTTCCTAACCCAGTCCTCAAGTACGCCCTAACAGTCCACAATTCAGGAATTAACCAGTTGTGTTTTTAGAAAGAAAAAAAAAACACTTTAGACACAACTGGGTAATCCCTTAATCCTGGACTGGTAGGGGTACTTGAGGACTGGGTTGTGAAACTCTGCTTTAAGACATCATTGGAAATCAATCTAACATGTGGTTAACATTTGCTTAACAGGATGAAAGCTTGTAGATAAACCCCATTATCATCTACAATTATTATTGTGAAAAAAAGTTTGATTACGAAAAAAAATATTACCCCGAATGTTTACTTGTGTGAAAAGTTTGTAAAATAAAAGCACTATCACTAAATTGTGTAAATGTTTTAAATATACTGTTTGATTGAGACTTTAAATCGTACATAAACAGATCTATAAATCAAAAGGTTACTTATAAATCTTGTGGGGCAATAATAATATATAATAGTTTGGTAATGTCTCATTCACATAGAAATTGGAATGCTCATGATATTCAGGGGTCTATTAATTAATAATAATAATTAATAAATTGTGGACACAATACCACATTAGCAGAAAATACAAATTCTAAGTAGAAGATGAATTTTTCCTGTTTAAGCAGGTTTGTAAGCAGGTTCCCAACTTTTAATAAATAAATCCTGATGCTACAAGGTAAGCAAAAAGTAAAAAGTGTATGAGCGGATGCGTGCCTAAATTTAAAGAACTACGTTTTATATGCAGTTTGTCATTCTCAATATGTATCTTAAAATAGTTTAGTTTTCACGCAGACTAAATATATAAGAGGATTCTTAAACTAGAGAAATATAACCCAGTGGCCCAGGGCACCACAGATGAGAAGCAGATGCATCTTGCTGAATGTTGCCTTGAGAAGTCTCCTCTGGTTCTTTGATGGATTAGCACTTAAACTCAGACGCACCAAAATAATATCTTCCTGGCTTTTGAGTAGTTTAGATTGAACTGATTACAAGAATGTGGATTCAAGACACAAACAGTACTTAGAAACCCCAAAAAGATAAAAAAAAACACAATTTATCACCACGGTTAACTGTAGAATACCAGGTACATACCACATACCAGTCAGCTACAGTTAGTGCTAAAGTGTGAGTATTTAGACGTAAATCAAACCTGTTGTCAAAATATTGTCTTCTCTGCTTTATCTAATGTAAACCATAATGTTCGAAACTAGATCGAGTTTGTGTTTGAACGGCCACAATGTTTTAGTTTATAAAAATGTTCTTTTGTCAGCATTTTAATTACAAAACTTAAGGTATAGTACATGAAATTAGACATCAAAAAATATTATTTTAGCAATAGTTTTCTTGGCATTGCATATTTGAAAAATATTTAAATTCGTGGCATGTGACCAGACTTTGCTTGTGCCTTTAAAAAGAACGTATTCTTGTGCATAAAAAAACTAAACTGAAAAAGGGTGAAATAAATTTGTCTTGAAAAGTTAATTACACATCTGCTTTGTTTTACTATAAAAAATATGATCTGCCAGATTATTCTTGTCAAAGAAAAGAAGAAAATGAAACAAAGAGAACATAGCACCGAGCACAGCAGAGATCGGAGAGCCATAAATGCATTTTCTGTCCCAGTTTAGAAATACATTTATCTGCTTTTTAATTAATAATGGCTGTATTAGACATTGACAATGATTAATTGTTTTCTCGTATGTATCATAAGTTCTGTACGAATAATGTTTCAAGATATATTACATGGCATTATAATAAACTATCTTTCTCTCTTCCTAATTCACTGACCATCAACTGATCCATTAACGCAAAGTGGTAACAATTTGAAGTCATTTGAAATGGAAACACGGTTATGAAAAGTGGTATGAACATATTTTACTCTCTCGTGAATTAAATGTTGTAATGTCTTTCAAGCATCTAATGTTTTAGTCTACATACATTTATGGATTTACGTAACGCCCATAATTTCTTCTTGTCAATTTTTTTGCCTGGGGTTCTAAGTGTATTTGTATTTTAGTCCTGCATTATCTCATTACAATTATATATTGAATAGTCTAGCATAATTTGTCTGAAAGAGAACAAAAAAAGGAGGGGGGGAGGGGACCTGCACTCACACACAAATGACTGACAGAACGGGTTCACATAAAAATATAATTTTATTAAAGTATATTAGAAAGGAACAGGGAGGTTGGAGAGGCAATCACAAAGCTTCATGGGAGTAACCTAAATTTGTCAGGACAACATAATACCATGCAAATGGAACAGGGATCATTACGAGTCTATTAGCAAAGGTCTGTCTTTTCAGCCAAGTTCCTGAGGAAAGTTGGCTGATAAAGTCATTTGAGGTCAGTTCGAGATAGGAAGCTGAAGCCAGCCGTAACTCACACAGTTTAAACGTGGTTGTAATTGCCTATTTTCTGCTACATACTAATAGGGTTATTTGCTAAACTGAAAAATGAAAGTGAATTTCAAGTTTAAGGCCAGGGTTGCTGAACTAAACCCATGGGTGTCTTGGAGAATGTTTGCATTTTGTCTATTTTGTCCTCAGATCTGAAATTCACTTTGAAATCACCTGGAATTCTCACCTTAAAAAATTACCCTGTAACAGTCTGTAGTTGGGATCATCAAGCCTTTCAATTTGTGTCACTAGCATACTCTCAATAGCTTCTTTGAAAAGTAATATTTGTAATAAATGGAGCTTTGATATCCTGTCATTACAATGGTTGATTATCAAGTAGAAGAGGGTATTTTTCTATCTGTGATTACTATCAGAGTTATTAACTAAAGTCCTAATAGCCCATTCCGTTGTATACGGGGAAATGCAGACTGTAAAATCTGGACAGTGTTCGTGGAATTGAACAATGTCTGGATTTTGTAATTCAGACCCCGAACGAATCTGAATTTGGTCAAGATTTCAGCCAGACCAAACACCTGCAAACGGCTGAAATCTGCACCAAATACTGCAAATATGCACCTGGAGGTTGCAAATCTGTCTAAAATGAAAAAAATAAATCTAAACTGCAAGGGTTAATTATGTGGTTGCTGATCAGCACTTGCTAGCGAGCCACCACATAAAATAAACATAAAAATATAAATAAATAATAATAACAATAATAAAAATAATGATATTATTAATAATAATAATAATAATACATTAAAATTCTATGGAGGTCAATAAGATCCCCATATTACTATAATGGAGGTATTTTACCTCCATGTGGCCCCACCTGCCATGCAGCTAGTGGGGGGAAATATATTAAAAATAGTGACTAGGCAGCGATTGCGGCCCAGTTACTAAAATAGTCCCCATTCCATGGAGACGGGGCCTGTGCAATGACAGCCATTGGTGTGGCCTATTCTAATGTTAATCGGAGGAAGACCTAGTGTGTCCACCCAGCCCTCACCCATTAGCAGTAAGTGAGGGTCCTACTTATAATAAGCCCTCAGTCATTGGCACTTTAAGAGGGCACTAACATTAATGTAAAAGGACCCAATGTCCTCTTGGGTGTAACCCTAATATTAATAATCAGGGGAGGGCCTAGTGTCTCTCCCAGTCCCCACCTATCCATGGTGGATAAGGGCCCTAATTACTTATACAACAGAGGGAGTGGGCATGCCATTGTCTATTCCCCAATAAGGGCATAGCCCCTTGACCGTGGCTATGGGTCCCAAATCACCAGTCTCACTGTCTATCTCTCCAAGATGTCTCTTGGATTATAACTCCCATAAGATAAAATGTGTCTGTTTCTATTCTGTCCTAAGATTAGGGGACAACAGATAGCCAACCCTTAGTCATACTATACACAACAATGATTAAATAACAATGCCTATTGGGATGCAGTACCGGATTAGAAAACATGTTCTGCCTGTGAGATGGCATGTAACACTATTGCAAACCTGTTTAATATTTTAGAAAACATATGATCCAATACTGAGAGGAGCTTTCGGTTTCGACCATAATTTTACTAAATCTTAAAAAAAAAAAAAAAAAAAAACATATTTGCGTTAATTTGCTAAAATAGAAAATATGATGGACGGACAATGCACAGAGTATCCTTTAAAGTAAATAACCCTGTTTAGTTTCACTGTATTTGTTGTTTATAAAGACTATATGTTTAAATTTGCCATTGTTTTTCCCAATTATGTACAGGTTCATATGCATCAAAGAGTTTGACAAATATATGCACATTTCAGCCCTTGATATAATGCACTTGCTCCCACTCAGTGTCTACAAGATTCATGCTTCAAATGATTTCATGTTACATTTCTCATATACATGTACCAGAAGCTGCAGTAATATCCAATGCATTAATATATAGGGTTATACAAATATGAGAATAAAGCATTTCTGTATAAAGTACAAGCTCCATTTACTGAAGTGTATAATTTTACAGGCCATTGACAGATGTAATTACAAATGAACAATTAATGATAGCACAAGGTAAATTAACCCACTTCCCTGAAGAATTTATACCGTAAGAGGTATAAAAATAAATTCTGGCACAATCTGAGTAAAACTGAATAATTCTATTGAAGAGTAAATAGATGGAGGTTGATGGCTGCTTTCAGCTGTCCCCTGTATATGTTGTTCCTAACTTGGAAATAAAAAAATAGAAAATCTTTGAAGATTGAAGTAATTGGACGTGAATTAAGAGTGCACATTGAAAAAGATTTGTGAACTAAGAGGGAAATAATTCTAGATTAGAATGGTTAAATCAGTTCAATAATGAAATATGTTTCTGATAAATACAATCATATGTACAAAGTAAAGAAAAACAAAGTAACAATAGATGTATTCAATATTTCTATATACATATTTTAAAGTATTACCCCAAGTCAGAACCGATCCTGGTGTTCTGTAGATAGGGGTGTCCAGTGCTAGGCCCTGCCCCTCTGCAACATCCCACCCCCTCTTGTTAGGCTCCTACCCTGCAAGATCAACACCAGGTGAAAGAGGGAGCAGTCCTAATGAGAGGCAGCGGGATCTACACAATGGGTGGAACCTAGCACTACACACCCTGCCTATATACAGAGCATCCTGGTAGCCTGCACCCTCCTGGATTGACTCTGCCCCAAACACCATTAACACTTTAGAGATTTGAAGTGGTGACAGTGTTTGGAGTCTGCATGGACATTTTTTCCCTTGGTATAGTGGCAGTACTCACAGTTGGGATGTTCCTTCCAATCTGGGACAAGAAGCTCCCCCTTCTTCCGGTTTTTATGTCTGTGCTCCGCCTGCTGCCTCCATAAATCCTGTATGCCCTGTACACACGCCAGTTCTTCTTGTCCCGGCAACGGGACGGACAGGTTCCCCAGTCTGGTGGAGAAGGTGCGATCAGCACAGGCTGCTGATCGAGGAGGTGTGCGCCCGATAGCTCCCCGGGCGGGAGCTGAGTGGCAGAGTGTTTCCGGTCTGGCGTTACGGAACGCGACCAGGTAGGGCAATTTATGTGGTTTTCCTCAGGAGTTCCCGGGCGGTCCTCCTCGTGGGACTTTACGCATGCGCACAGCAGTGGAACGCACGCCCGGGTGGCGTTGCGTTCCACTAAACCCGGTATCGCACTACTGCGCATGCGCGATCCGGAGTTTTGGCGCGAAATTTCAAAATTGGTATATAAGCTGTGCGGAACCCTTCTGACCCCAAGGGTGGGTGTACAGTTTGGTTTCTCTGTGTCACCAGCCCTCCTACACGGATCTCAGGTGGATAAAGGTGAGGTTTAACTATTTAAACTCTCCTCTTTATCACCTATTATAATGCATGCGTTAATTTTCTTTAAATTATTATTAATTGCTTCCTTATTCTGGTTCACATATATGTCCAGCCCTATAGCTCCAGACAAGGCAGATAAGGACAAGATGTCTACTTCTGTGCCCAAAAAAGCCACAAGCAAGTCTAAGCACTTAAGTTGTCTGGAATGTGCTGTTCCTCTACCTGACGGATGTCGCAAAAAGACATGTAACCAGTGCGCTTCTGAATTACTTGAAAAAACAAAACAGTCGGATATGGCATCCTTCCTGGGCTGGTTTCAGGAAAATTTGTCCCAGACATTTGAGTCTTTTAAAGATACGATGAAGAAAGACCCAGCAATTCAAGAGAAATTGCCTAAAAAACATAGGAGGAATAGATCCCCTTCTGAGTCTGACGTCTCTTCTGGAGAATGTTCCCTTTCTTCTCCTTCGGATATTTCCAGCCTGGCTTCTAGTGTGGAGGAGGGTTTTCCACCAGAAGAATTGAAAAGATTCATTAAAGAAGTGAGTGCGGCTTTTCAAGAGACTGAACCTACCAATGTGAAGGTTAAAGGTTTCCCTATGTCTCCAAAAATATTGGATCTCCTTCACAGAGAATGGAAGAATCCTGAAAGACGGGCGTTTATTTCAAAACATTTTAAACTGCTGTTCAAACTACAGTCTGAAGAAAAGTGGGAAGATCTTCCTAAAGTCGATATTCAGATTGCCCAACTATCTAAGAAAACCACTATACCCATTGGCGAAGTCTCAGGCCTCAAAGATCCTATGGACAAAAGAGCCGAAACTTCATGTAGAAGAATATACCAGGCCGCAGGATTTCAGTGCAGAGCTGAAGTTGCGGGTTCAGCAGTGCTCAGAGCCCAGAGTGTTTGGCTTCAAGCACTGGAAGATTCCCTTATGGGAAAATCCGATACTGACCCTTCCCATCTCATGTTCCTGCTGAAGCTATCCAATGAATTCCTTTCGGATGCTGCTGAGGAGTTTCTTCGTTTATCAGCAAGAATTATGGGGTTATCATCAGTAGCCAGGAGGGCTATTTGGCTTCGAACATGGACAGCTGATTCAGCATCGAAAGCAGCTTTATGTGAATTACCCTTCGAGAGGAACAAGCTGTTTGGTACTCCGTTGGAAGACATTATTAAACAAATGTCAGATATAAAGAAAGCCCTTCCGCTGGAACCAAGAGCCCAGGGATATAAGAGATTCCAGTACAAGGGCCAGCGGTCCTTTCGTTACCAAGAGCGGTTTCGCAGGTTCCATAAACAGGGTGGCAACAACAGCCAGTGGTCTAGGCATGAATCCAAAAGACAAAAAGAGGAAGTTTTGACGCCAAAAGAGTAAGAGGAAGCCTTCGGTTCTTCACCCACGAATGGAGAAAGAGTACTTCAAATGGGTGGATTTTAAGAACCGTTTCAGAAGGTTACAGGATAAAGTTTTCATCAAGTCCTCGGCCATCCTTCCTTCTGTCAAGCTATCCTTCAAAGGTAAAAACAGAGGCTCTGCTTACGGAAGCACTCATCCTTTTAGGAAAAAATGTGGTGGAGAAGGTACCCAAAGGTTGGGAATTTCAAGGAGTCTACTCACGCCTTTTTCTGGTGCAAAAACCAGATGGATCCTTTCGACCGATCCTAGACCTGAAGCAAGTCAACACCTGCATACCATACCAGAAGTTCCGTATGGAGAGCATTCTGTCTGTAACACACATATTACAAAAGGGAGATTTCATGGCAAAGTTGGACTTAAAAGACGCCTATCTGCATATACCAGTGGCAGAATCTTCCCGGAAGTTTCTCAGATTTGCAGTTCTAACGAGAAGGCGAAGGATTCTCCATTTGCAGTTCAAGGCTCTTCCCTTTGGCCTATCTTCAGCTCCTCGAGTTTTTACAAAAATTCTGGCACCCGTAGCAGCAGTTTTACGTCTGAAAGGTATTGCGATTGTTCCATACCTGGACGATTGGTTCCTGAAAGCCCAGTCAGGACAACTGCTAGAACTTCATATCAAGATTGCAAGGAAGGTTTTAAAAGATCACGGTTGGGTCCTGAACCTGGAAAAGTCCGAATTAACTCCGTCTCGGAGTTTAGTATTCTTGGGGCTTCGGATAGATTCACAGTCCCTATCTCTTTTTCTTCCAAAAAAGAAACAAGTGGGGATTTTCAGAGCAGTATCAAAGCTGCAAAGAAACTTAAGCTCAATCAGAGATGCTATGAGGTTGCTAGGCCTCCTAACTGCTACAATACCGGCCGTCTCCTGGGCAAAAGCGGAATCCAAACCGTTACAGTGGGACATTCTGTCCCAGTGGACGCGGAAACGGGAAGATCTGGACTCTCCCTTCCGCCTATCCTAGGCGGTGAAAAGACAACTGAACTGGTGGAAAGTAAAAGACAACATCTCAAAGGGCCTGTCGTTCGCACTAAAACGGTGGATTACGATAACCACAGATGCCTCCCAGACGGGTTGGGGCGCTCATCTAGGCTCTCATTTCCATCAAGGGCTTTGGAACAAAGAAGAGGCATGCGCTTCCTCGAATTTCAGGGAATTAAAAGTGGTTTGGGAAGCTCTGATTTCCTTCGGTTCTCTCATCGCCAATCAGTCGGTGAGGATTCAGTCGGACAACGCCACTACGGTGGCCTACTTGAATCGCCAAGGGGGCACAAAGGTAAAAGCTCTTCAAGACATTATTGCAGACGACCTCAGCAGAAACCATTGGTCTCAAGCAGACTGGGCTCTATCAAACGAAGTTTTTCTGGAGCTGGTTGCACGCTTCGGCAGGCCAGAGATGGACTTGTTGGCAACAAGGAGAAACAGAAAGGTGCAGAGATTTGCGTCACTTCATTCAAGAGATTACCCAGATGTCCTAGACGGTCTATCGATCCCTTGGTATTTCGATATGGCTTATGTTTTCCCTCCTATAGCCCTTATACCACGAATTGTTCAGAAAATAAGATGGGAGAAGGCAAGAATTCTGGCAGTCCTGCCCTTCTGGCCGAACAGAAGTTGGTTTTCGGAAGTGGAAAACATGGCCATCTCTCGTTGGCACCTCCCGGTCTCTTCTCACATTTTAGAGAACGTGAAGCTTCCAGAAGAAACCCTAGCAATGTTTCACCTGACGGCATGGTTGCTGCAAGGATGATACTCCAAGGTCAGGGTCTTTCTGACCGTCTATGTGACGTTTTGCTGTCATCTGTCCGCTCGTCCACTTCAAGAATCTACTTCAGGGTTTGGATGAAGTTCAGAACCTGGTGTTCACTCCGGAATTCTGATCCGGCCAAAGCCTCAGTTCCGAAAATTCTTTCTTTTTTGCAAGATGGGTTTGAAGCCGGCCTAGGGGTATCTACACTCAAGGGCCAGATTTCTGCTCTTAGTCACTTCCTGGTTCAGGATATTGCATCTAACCCTCTTGTTCGAAGGTTTATTAAGTCCGTACGGTTGAAGAGGCCTCCCAGGCTGGTTTCCTTTCCTACATGGGATTTGTCTCTGGTTCTTCAGGCCCTTTGTGAACCACCATTTGAACCTTTGTTTCAAGTCTCCATCAAATTCCTTACCTTCAAGACGGCCTTCCTGGTGGCGGTTACCTCCGCTAGGAGAATAGGTGAAATCCGAGCTCTATCATCTTTGCCGGAGTTCACCATTTTTCATCAAGAAAAAGTGGTACTACATCCCAGACCTTCTTTTTTTCCTAAGGTTATTTCGAGTGCTACGATCAAGCAGCCTATTGTTCTGCCAGCCTTTTGTCAATCACCCACATCTGAGCTAGAAAGAAAATGGCATCTCCTAGATGTTAGGAGATCCCTGAAATGCTACCTTCGGAAAACTCAGGAGTTTAGATCCTCAGATCATCTTTTCATCTACTTTCAAGGCAAATGTGCGGGTAATGCTGTCTCTGGACCCTCATTAGCTAGATGGCTGACAAATACCATCAGGTTGGCCTATCGCTCCAAAGGGATTCCCCTTAAATTCCCATTAAGGGCTCATTCAACTAGGGCTATGGCTACCTCATGGGCTGAAAGAGCTGCGGCTTCGCCTGAAGACATCTGCAAGGCGGCTACTTGGTCTTCATTGCATACCTTTATCAAGCATTATAGGCTGGACATATTCTCATCATCTGAGGCTGATTTTGGGCGTAAGGTGTTGCAAGCTGTGGCCTACTGAGTCCCCACCCTTTATTTTTTACAGGGATCTTGATATATCCCAACTGTTAGTACTGCCACTATACGAAGGGAAAAACAGCAATTTTACTTACCGTAAATTCCTTTTTTCTTTGTATAGTGGCAGTACTGGCTTTCCCTCCGCTTTTTGTATAGATTAAATGAATTTTGCATGATTCGGTCTCCGTTTGGGTTCTTTTTTTATTACTGGCGTGTGTACAGGGCATACATGATTTATGGAGGCAGCAGGCAGAGCACAGACATAAAAAACGGAAGAAGGGGGAGCTTCTTGTCCCAGATTGGAAGGAACATCCCAACTGTGAGTACTGCCACTATACAAAGAAAAAAGGAATTAACGGTAAGTAAAATTGCTGTTTTTCAGTTTATTGCAGAGTTAAAGCCTAGTAACGCTGGATGGGTAACTCCAGCAGCATCATTAGCCAGCTGAAATGAGAGTTCCTGGTAGGCTAATATTAATTCTGTGCATATTTGGTGCCATTCAGACACACGCACAGCATGCTGGTGACAGCTGCCCCCCCTCCCACAATCCCCCCCGTGCGACCCAAATCCTCCACTCAGCCCATCCTTTGGGACTTCACTCCCCCTGCAGTGAAGGGGAGTGATATCACAACAGGAGGATTGGGCTGCAGGGAGAGCTTGTAAAATCAGAGACAGATTTTGTTTTTCTTCAACTGCCTAGTATGGCAAACACCCCTAATTTTGACGTGTTTCAGTTACATAGCTATCAATTGTGTTCAGCAGAGGCAGGGTTTTGTATTCAAATGTCAAGACTGATAATGATAGGCATTAGTGTCTATGGTCTAAGTTTAAGTACCTAACACTAAAGTCTAGTGAAATTTAAACTGTATTGTAAAGTTAAGGTTAAATATAGTTCCGATCTTCTGCAGAAGACATCTACTTGCATTCCAGTTCAAATTGCTATTGTGGGTGGAATTAGTCTGAAATTAACATTCACGCAAGTTAAATGTCTGATAGTTCACAGGATAACACGTGTTTAGTGATATTGAGGGTAGGTAAAGTAAGTATAGTTATTTTCATTTATTAGTCTAGTGATACTTGTGAAGGCAGAATGGAAACATGGTTTCATAGTGAGTTAAATGTATTGATTAGGAGGTCACAGTACCATAGGTATCTCCTGGCACGGAACTGGGAGGTCGCAGTATCAACCCTGTGGCTTGGATTTAGCTTGGTTTTTAGCATATCCAAAACTGGGTATCCGCTGGAATTTTAAAAAGCCAAATGGCTAACCTGCAATAACCCAAGATCAATAGTGTAACTAATAGTAATTCAGACTCCTGACTTTAATTCAAATCTACATGGGGTCAACGTCTGAAAACTAAGTAATTCAATAATTATGTACATTTAAATAGACCCAGGAAATTGGTCGAGAACCAATACTAACTGTGCACCTTGAGAAAATATAGGTAGTCTAAGTACTAAGTCCTCCGACCAGAGAGGAACTACCTTGTAAGTCTAGGGACCCAATGGATCTATCAAGGTGAGTAAAAAAACTAATAATACCCTATTGTGAAATGCTCAGTCAGAGGACCATGCAATGTGGCTACAGATTACTTAATAAACTTGTGCATACGATACAAATTAGATACACTAGCACTATGTTGCCACTATGCCTATAAATGGGCTGAGCTTGTGGACAGAAATAGGTTAAACTGTAAAAAATGCCAGACGATTATCCAAAGTAGGTTCACTAAATCTACAGCCCTGTTTGAACTAGTACATAAGTCCTCAAGAAATTCACTCAATAACCCAGGTTTAGGACCAGTAAGGAGGTAAAGAATAGATAGAAATTACATTGTGCTTATGTGCAGAACCATACTTAGATTGTTGGTTACCTGCACATAGTGACAGAGTGCCCTGTGAGAAAAGAAATGAAAAGAAAAGAAAGAAAAACCCGACGCGCGTTTCGGTGCCTCGGTAGTGCACCTTCGTCAGGGTTTTTAGTGACCCTACTTTGGATAATCGTCTGGCATTTTTTACAGTTTAAACCTATTTATGTCCACAAGCTCAGCCCATTAATAGGCATAGTGGCAACATAGTACTAGTGTATCTAATTTGTATCGTATGACCGAGGATTATTGGAGGTTAGCCATTTGGCTTTCTAAAATTCCAGTTGTTTCTGACCTTTGGTTTGGGAATATATAGGTGTACTGTCATTATTTTTCATACAAGAACTATTACATCTTTAACTCCAGATGTTTTATTATTATTATTTTCATCTGCTTTAGCTTTCCAGGTTATACTCTGGTGTCTGGATTTTTGGTCCAGTAGCCTGACTAATACGGTTACATACTTGTTTTAAGAGTTCGGAGTATTGACAGTGTTTATTTTGGGGGTGGGGGAGGGATTTGAAGCAAGATTAGAATATTTCTATATGTTTCCTTAGCTATGTTTTGTAAGTGATATGTATGTGCTTCTAGTGGTTTAAGAGCAAATAACTTATTTTCACATACTGATGGTTTAAATCTCCTTTATTTTATATGTTTATATTAAGTGCACTGATTTGACATTTTCCTGGTTGTTTATCTATGTGTATCTGCAATAGAAAACAGCCTAAATAAACAGAAATATATATATATACCGATAAAGTAATATATACTTAGCTTGCTGAAAATGGCTTTTAACGTAGTAGCAGATACCTCTTTAATGGCCTTGTTTGAAATCCAGCATACATAGGAAAGGGTTTCAGCTATTCCTAGAAAGACATGAATGTAAAGATAGTGTAAATGTGTTACAATAAAAATCGCTATATGAATATTATTTGAACTCATGAGATATATAGTTACATAGTTATATAGCTGAAAAGAGACTTGCGCCATCAAGTTCAGCCTTCCTCACATATGCTTTTGCTGTTGATCCAAAAGAAGGCAAAAACCCAGTCTGAAGCGCTTCCAATTTTGCAACAAACTAGGAAAAAAATCCTTCTTGACCCCAAAATAGCAGTCAGATGTCTCCTTGGATCAAGCAGCTATTACCCCACTAATTAGAAGTTATATCCCTGTATGTTATGTTTTTGCAAGTATTTATCCAATTGCAGTTTAAACATCTGTATAGACTCTGACAAAACCACCTCATCAGGCAGAGAATTCCATATCCTTATTGCTCTTACTGTAAAAAAAACATTTTCTTTGCCTTAGATGAAATCTCCTTTCTTCCAGCCTAAATGCGTGTCCTCGTGTCCTATGTATAGCCCTGTTTATGAAAAGATTTCCAGATAATGGTTTGTACTGGCCCCGAATATATTTGTATAATGTTATCATTTCCCCTCTCAGGCGCCGTTTTTCCAAACTAAAGAGATTTACATTTTTTTAACCTTTCTTTTTAACTAAAATGCTCCATTCCTTTTATTAATTTTGTAGCTCGTATCTGCCCTTTTTCTAGTGCCATGATATCTTTCTTTAGAACAGGCGCCCAAAATTGCACAGCATATTCAAGGTGTGGTCTTACCAGCGATTTATAAAGAGGTCAAATTTGTAATTAAACTGTAATTAAACTGTAATTAAATAATATGCTATATATACATACTGAAACAATAAATACATTTACACATTACTTTCCAGGACACTAAAAATACTTGGATTCTGGTGGGGGTTTTGACTTGATAGTCAAGGGGTTCTACTAGCATTTTGTTCATTTTTAATGAGTCAGTGTCCATTTTCTTGGGTGTTAAAATATGTTGATAAATAAACCCCTTTCTCTATGAATGAGCACAGGAGTCCCTACAAATTCCACATGTTTCTGCCTCTTTGAGAAATTAGCACTTTGATAATTAATTAATAAAACACCCTCCTGGATGTCAATCAAACAACCAGACAGGTTTCTTTCTGCTACCAATAGCTCAGTGGAGCTCTCTAATTGAGCATGCCTGTCTCCCCATTGCATTCCTCCCTGGCTCCTTCTCAGACATCAGATCAGTTTAGTGCTACATGTGCGCACAGAGGGAAGATTAAGAGGTTTCTCAATGAAAAGTTTCTCATTTCCCCAAAAAGAGACTGTTGGTTTATTTTGGGGAAACTGACTTTTAAGATATATACCCAGTGAATACATACAGTATCTCACAAAAGTGAGTACACCCCTCACATGTTTGTAAATATTTTATTATATCTTTTCATGTGACGACACTGAAGAAATGACACTCTGTTACAATGTAAAGTAGTAAGTATACAGCCTGTATAACACTGTACATTTGCTGTCCCCTCAAAATAAATCAACACACAGCCATTAATGGCCAAACCGTTGGCAACAAAAGTGAGTACACCCCTGAGATACTGTACATGGCAAAAGCATGCATGTATTTATTGATCTAATACACAGTGCCTAGCTTTAAGTCATCTGAATAATTATTTCAGATGACTTAAAGGTAGGCAGAAAAACAAAAAAAACAATGTGTGCTGGCACTCAATTACGTGTTAGGTGCCGGTATTCGAGGTATAACCCCACAAATAACCTCCAATAAATATCATACAAAAATATGAATACCGCACTCAATAAATGATTTTAAGTAATAATTAAACCTATGTTCAAATTCATAGTGTTTATTGAAAAGCTTATAAGGATAATTCACAAAGTTAATGGTATTTCATCAAAGTAACACATAATTCATCTTATATACACCAACTATGTACAAATATCTATCTAGACACAGTATCCTCCTATGTGTAATGAATAGTTCAATAAACTTAAAAAATGAAAATAATGTAACGAAATGAGAAAAAGAGAGAAAAAATGCAAAAATATATATGAAAAAATATATAGAGAATCTATATTGAAAAAATGAGAAAAAGAGAAAAAAGAAAAAGAAAAAATGAAAAAATGAAAAAATATGAAAAAAATACAAAAAATGAAAGAAATGGAAAAAATGAAAAAATGAAAAATATACAGAATGTTAAAGTCCTGAAAAGTACAAGTCCAGTATATAGTGCACTATATGTTTGCCCACTATCTGTGGGTTGGTCTCACCAGTGTCGTCCACTTCTTTATGTAGTATACAGTAGGAAGATGCTGAAGTCTGTGAGGGATGGTCTGAATGGAAGGGATGAAACGAATTCCTGATAGTAGGAAGAGTGATCGCCACCCTGTATCCGCTGGTGGCTGGTCAAAACCTTATTATGGAGAATGAAGTTAATCCGCTGTATCAAGCTCTGTTAGAAGCGAAATTGAAGTCACTCGTAGGGCTTTCCTTGTGAATGGGCATAGGCTGCATGGGCTGCGCGCTCGGGACATATGCGTCCCTTCGATGGCCCCAGTGTCCGTGCTGTCAAGGAAGAAAGAAACATCTGCGTTTAAATACCCTCAGTGTAAGCGGCAAACTCAGCCGTATCCAATTCACGGTCCCACTTCCGCATTCCAACGCATACGTGCGTCATTGCGTCATGCGTCTTTCACCAAACTTTATTGAAAACGAACATTTTGATCGGATTATTGAGCTGGAAAGAGCCTTAACTGATTAGCATCACACAGTATATTTACAGAAACAATTATGTATAAGACTTTGTGATAGAGATAGAGATGTCAACACAATGCAAAAGGGGACAAGAATTGTATACTTGACTTTATACCTGTAAATACAATACAATAGTATACTTTTAAACACAATGCAAATGAGGATATGCAATGTATACTTGATAGTGGACAATGTAAAAAAGGACCTAAATTGTATACTTAACAGTGAATTAATCGTAATACATATGTACTGCATCAATGGATGCATATCCTCTAAGCAGTCTTGCATACACTTAAAACACAGAACAGTGTATAGTTAATGCTCACCTGTAACAGGAGATCAAGAGGGAAAAGTGTAATCTTGGTGCAAGAAAGCTAGTTGGATAACCAGCTGTGTGAGAAAGAAAGAACAACTATTATATATTCCAAGAGAAAAATATATTTTATAAGTACAATTAAAAAAATTATTATTATTTTCAAAAAATTAATTTCAAAAAAATTATTTTCCAAAAAACAGGGGGAAATTTATAAAAGGGGGGAGGAGGAAATTAATTTTTTGAAAATAATAATAATTTTTTTAATTGTACTTATAAAATATATTTTTCTCTTGGAATATATAATAGTTGTTCTTTCTTTCTCACACAGCTGGTTATCCAACTAGCTTTCTTGCACCAAGATTACACTTTTCCCTCTTGATCTCCTGTTACAGGTGAGCATTAACTATACACTGTTCTGTGTTTTAAGTGTATGCAAGACTGCTTAGAGGATATGCATCCATTGATGCAGTACATATGTATTACGATTAATTCACTGTTAAGTATACAATTTAGGTCCTTTTTTACATTGTCCACTATCAAGTATACATTGCATATCCTCATTTGCATTGTGTTTAAAAGTATACTATTGTATTGTATTTACAGGTATAAAGTCAAGTATACAATTCTTGTCCCCTTTTGCATTGTGTTGACATCTCTATCTCTATCACAAAGTCTTATACATAATTGTTTCTGTAAATATACTGTGTGATGCTAATCAGTTAAGGCTCTTTCCAGCTCAATAATCCGATCAAAATGTTCGTTTTCAATAAAGTTTGGTGAAAGACGCATGACGCAATGACGCACGTATGCGTTGGAATGCGGAAGTGGGACCGTGAATTGGATACGGCTGAGTTTGCCGCTTACACTGAGGGTATTTAAACGCAGATGTTTCTTTCTTCCTTGACAGCACGGACACTGGGGCCATCGAAGGGACGCATATGTCCCGAGCGCGCAGCCCATGCAGCCTATGCCCATTCACAAGGAAAGCCCTACGAGTGACTTCAATTTCGCTTCTAACAGAGCTTGATACAGCGGATTAACTTCATTCTCCATAATAAGGTTTTGACCAGCCACCAGCGGATACAGGGTGGCGATCACTCTTCCTACTATCAGGAATTCGTTTCATCCCTTCCATTCAGACCATCCCTCACAGACTTCAGCATCTTCCTACTGTATACTACATAAAGAAGTGGACGACACTGGTGAGACCAACCCACAGATAGTGGGCAAACATATAGTGCACTATATACTGGACTTGTACTTTTCAGGACTTTAACATTCTGTATATTTTTCATTTTTTCATTTTTTCCATTTCTTTCATTTTTTGTATTTTTTTCATATTTTTTCATTTTTTCATTTTTTCTTTTTCTTTTTTCTCTTTTTCTCATTTTTTCAATATAGATTCTCTATATATTTTTTTCATATATATTTTTGCATTTTTTCTCTCTTTTTCTCATTTCGTTACATTATTTTCATTTTTTAAGTTTATTGAACTATTCATTACACATAGGAGGATACTGTGTCTAGATAGATATTTGTACATAGTTGGTGTATATAAGATGAATTATGTGTTACTTTGATGAAATACCATTAACTTTGTGAATTATCCTTATAAGCTTTTCAATAAACACTATGAATTTGAACATAGGTTTAATTATTACTTAAAATCATTTATTGAGTGCGGTATTCATATTTTTGTATAAAGGTAGGCAGACAATGTAACAGAGCAGCAGGAAATGCTAGTAGAATGCTTGGTTGTATAGGGAGAGGTATTAGCAGTAGAAAGAGGGAAGTGTTCATGCCATTGTACAGAACACTGGTGAGACCTCACTTGGAGTATTGTATGCAGTACTGGAGACCGTATCTTCAGAAGGATATTGATACTTTAGAGAGAGTTCAGAGAAGGGCTACTAAACTGGTTCATGGATTGCAGGATAAAACTTACCAGGAAAGGTTAAAGGAACTTAACATATATAGCTTGGAGGGAAGACGAGACATGGGGATATGATAGAAACATTTAAATACATAAAGGGAATCAACACAGTAAAGGAGGAGACCATATTTAAAAGAAGAAAAACTACCACAACGAGAGGACATAGTCTTAAATTAGAGGGACAAAGGTTTAAAAATAATATCAGGAAGTATTACTTTACTGAGAGGGTAGTGGACGCATGGAATAGCCTTCCAGCTGAAGTGGTAGAGGTTAACACAGTAAAGGAGTTTAAGCATGCATGGGATAGGCATAGGGCTATCCTAGACTTAAGATAAGGCTATGGACTAATTAAAAGTATTTTGAAAAAATTGGGCAGACTAGATGAGCTGAATGGTTTGTATCTGCCATTGCATTCTATATTTTTATGTTTCTATGTATCGTTTGTGCATTTGGGCAATGCAGTATCCCTTTAAATAAATGGTTTTCTGACCACAGCAGCACAAACATCAGTCCCAGCGTATGATGAAAGAGCTGCTAGGAGTCATGTCAATGTACTATTTTATGACTCTGGGTTGAAGTGGACAAACTCAGATTTACGCATCCATGTTTTAGTTCTGTTAGCACTGTGTCTGTTTGTCTCATTACTCACAGCTCATAAACTCTCTACCAGTCTGCATTCCTGGCTACATGATTTGTTGGAAGGTTAAGTAAATAATTCTCATAGAAGAATTGTACTACATGCCAGTGGATCTAAAACAGGAATCCTGGCCTTTCCCCTGTATAATATCAAGCCTCTTCACACATTTTCCTACATTAAAAATGCTTTGCTCACAAACTAAACAGGAGCTTCAAATTACGCAGACTTTAATAGTTTTTTTCTTAAACATCGGAAATAGGGATTTAGTTACACTATATGATCATATACTGCCCAAGCCTGCTAACTTGGACAATTTTGTCTCTATTTTAAAATGCTCTTGTGGCAAGATGTATGTCGGGGAGACCAGAAGGTCAAAGAGTGATTACCAAAGCATACGAGTAACATAAGGGAGACTCTTCCTATGGCACCTGTGATGCCCCAGTGGCCAGACATTTCAATGCTGAGAGACATGTGAGGATTTAGATTATTCATGGAGGTCATTTCGGAGAAGAGGAGGGAAAATACAAGTATTAAAACAAAAAGGGGCAAAGTGGATTAGTACTATAAACTTTAGACTTGGTTGCAGCAAAAATGTTTACTTTGTCTGAAAGTATTCATGCAAAATAAATTTCCTCCATTGGTTCATTAGTTGTCGGATGAAATTCGCCCATCATTTAATTTCAGAATTTCATTCCGACTAATTAAATTCCACGATCTTCTTGCAGCCGTTTTTTATTATTAAGAATATTATTATTGGCAGATAACACCATCAATTGGTACTCTTGTGGGATTATCATTTTTAAGTGTTTCAAATTAGGGAGCTGTTTAGTAAATAGTTCCTTTATTTGGTATCCTTATGGTAATCCCACATATGCATTAGAGAGCTATATACTAAATAAGAAGATGAAAGATCAGAATTACAAAAAGCCATTTTTTCCATTTTGGTCCTTCAGCCAACTTTACTAATACTAAAACATATTCAGTTTTAGCAAATAAGGGAGGTTTAATTCCTCCCTCATGCCCCTACCCACAATGTTACTGCTAGGGGCATGTCTGCCACACAGTGCACTACCTGCTAATCCAATATAGGTAAACGGGAACCCAAAGCCCCCATAGGGAGGCAACTGAAAAAATAATGCTGGGACATAGCATCCTCCCATAGCGATCCCCAATTATATTAATAAAGTAGGGGGAGATAGTTTCCCCCCTATGCCAACCTTGTCCTATGGGTAGGGGCTATTAAAATAAACAGGGGGCCAAGCCCCTCTAGGAGACGTAGATGTCAGTCTTGGTATTTACCTGTCAGAGCATCCTTTCCCCTCCCTACAAGTTCAGTCTGCATGGAGAACTTTCATAGTGAAGATAGTGTTTTTACTGCCATTTTATTCTTTTTCCATCCAGTCCTTTATTTATTTTGATAGTTATGACGTCATGGAAGATAAAAGAAAAAGAAGTAATTAATGGTAAGTATGATTTTTTGTAAGTTTTTTTTTTTACAGGTATTTAATTTATTGCCCCACTATTATGAGAGTGAGAGGGGTAGGTAGGGTGTATATATATATTTTTTTATCTAAGCGCTTGGAGACCAATTGTCACCTGGGGCATCAATTGATTTTTAATATTATTAGCCCCCGCCGCCACCAATGGATGGGAGCTGGGTGGGACAATAGATCCACCCCCTTTATTATTTAGATCACCCACCAATAATAAGTGGGAGTTGGGGTGGGGCAGGAACAATGCCCACACCCACCTCTAATAGGTGGGGGCTGAAGGGTACCCATCGTTAGTATCTACCCATGAGATAGCTATTAATAATGTTTTTTTCACAAATAATTTTAATTTTCCCATCTTCAATCCTGATTGGTCCTGCTTATTTGGATCTTTTAAATTGTTGCAGTGTGTGTGTATGTACTGAAGCCACCAAGTTCTACTTATTTTGAAATAATAGTGGCGCTTTGATCAATGCTTAATGGAGAAAAGGGGTTGCTTTTTAAGAGTATAAACTCTAAATGTCGATAGACAATTAGTTGGTCTACCCCTGACCCCCGTTGCATTATATCTGCCAATATATATATACTTTTATTTGTATTTTTTTTAACACAGACACTGGTCAGCAATACAACTATTGTGTGTATCAATGTTAATAGTCATTTCAACCTTGAAAACTCTCACAGACAAACATCTGGAATTGTAATTGTAGACTACAATTCACATGATGCTCAAGTGGCTAATAACTCAGAAAATTGTGAATATAAAAGGTTATTTGTTAAAGTTATGATTCCCAAAAACGTACATTTACGTAACCTGTTCAGCTCAGTTCATACCGGAATGTACTTTTTAAAAGCATGGATGACGAGATCATATATATATCTGTTATTTAAAATTGTTCTGTATATTCAAAACATTGTTAAGTGATATTGAAAAATAAATTATTTGAATGCATACGTCAATTCTGGATGTCCTCAGCTACTTTTTTTAAGTTTACAGTTTAAATTTCAGTTGCCTTTTGCACTCTCCAATGGATATATATGTATTCTTAAAAGCAGTGCAATAAACACAAACAATAGTTTGCTTAATAGACTTTTCACAAAAAGACAGACGCATAAACCTTTCTCTGTATTTTCCTTTCAAAATATTGCTCACTCTGCCAAAAAAGATGTTCCTCTGTATTTGCATCTGAGCATTTCTTTTAATTATAGGCCTCTCTATGCCAAAAAAGTATTAACATCTTACATATCTTGCATCAATTTATGAGCCAAGGGCACAGGGGAACACAAAAGTATTTATTGTAAATGAATAGCTTAGTTTGTTGGATATTTCTAGGACAATATAGTGGAAAAATAGAATTTTCATGTAATCCATGTTTATGATAGCATGTCTTAATTAGATCAGATATAATCCACTCAGGAAAGGCAACAACTGAATGTCTGGGTCTTGGTTCCTTTTTATTGTTATTTTTTGGCAACTATTCATTTAATTTTCAAGAGATTTTTTTTAGTGTGAATTCTTATGGCTTAGGTCCCATATAGAAATTATGAGCAATTCTAAAATGAGATATTAGTACATTTAGTATGGTCTGAAGTGAAATATAAGAAATCTTGTTATAGAATGAATGGGATCTCATTACAATGTATTGAGAAACCTCAAAATTGTGAGAAAAAAAAGCACATATGTGTACAAAATGTATAGGTTTGAAAACCCAATTATATTATTGCAATTTATTTACAAGTTTGACAAATAAAATCCCTGTGTTTTAAAAAAAGTTAGCAATGCTTCTGCTTATTCGTTGTTTTATTCTGTTTTAAAATGATAATACATTCTATAGAATGTCTGCATACATAAGGATTTATGGTTGGTGTTTACAAAAAAAAAAAAAGTAGTTGAACTGAGTCAAGTTGACAAACAACCAAAAGTGACCAAAATCTTTAAGCTAGAAAATATATCCAGATAGACAACGTTGGAAAATAGTCCATTCTAGCATTTAGGTCTCAATACAATTCATTTGTCAACATATCTATAGGTCAATGGTCCATGCATACTCTTCTTAGTCTTTTACCTCGAGGTTATGAAGCAAAGATGAAAGATATTGTATTGTAAGGTGTAATGTGCATGTTAGGCAAAACATTAAATTCAGAAATACAGATCACAAATGACATGTAAACCATGGAGTGTTTCTTAATGGACTATTATAGTCTATGGCTGTTTGGGGTAAAATAGCAACGTTTTCTTAACCCCTTAACACCGCAGCCAAATGTACAAGTTGTGAACAGAACAAAACGTAAACAAAACCTGGCATTTACGCTATATGTCTGTCCAACCGTAATTCACCTCTTTCATATTAAATGCACCCCTCCTTATTATATATCATTTTATTCAGGGGAAACAGGGCTTTCATTTAACATCAAATATTTAGGTATTGAACATAATTTAATATAAAAAATTTATTAAAAAATGGGAGAAAAAAAGAATTTTTTAATTTTTTTTTGTTCTATGTGACATTTTAACTGTGGATGTCAAAATACTGTTTGCTTTTACTGCAATACAATACACATATTTGTATTCAGCGATGTCTCACGTGTAAAACAGTACCCCCTATGTACAGGTTTTATGGTGTTTTGGGAAGTTACAGGGTCAAATATAGCACGTTACATTTGAAATTGAAATTCGCCAGATTGGTTAGGTTGCCTTTGAGACTGTATAGTAGCCCAGGAATTAAATTTACACCCATAATGGCATACCATTTGCAATAGTAGACAACCCAAGGTATTGCAAATGGGGTATGTCCAGTCTTTTTTAGTAGCCATTTGGTCACAAACACTGGCCAAAGTTAGCGTTAGTATTTGTTTGTGTGTGAAAAATGCAAAAAACGCCAATTTTGGCCAGTGTTTGTGACTAAGTGGCTACTAAAAAAGTCTGGACAAACCCCATTTGCAATACCTTGGGTTGTCTACTATTGCAAATGGTATGCCATCATAGGGGTAATTTTCATTCTTGGGCTACCATAGGGTCACAAAGGCAACGTAAGCAATCTGGCGAATTTTTATGTGAAAAAAATGAAACACAAGCCTTATATTTGACGCTGTAACTTTTGAAAACACCATAAAACCTGTACATGTGGGGTACTGTTGTACTCGGGAGACTTCGCTCAACACAAATATTTGTATTTCAAAACAGTAAAAAGTATTGCAGCAATAATATCGTCCGTGTAAGTGCTGTTTGTGCGTGAAAAATGCAGAAAACGTCACTTTTACTGGCGATATCATCGTTGTAATACATTTTACTGTTTTGAAACACTAATATCTGTGTTCAGCAAAGTCTCCCGAGTAAAACAGTACCCCCCATGTACAGGTTTTATGGTGTCTTGGAAAGTTATAGGGTTAAATATAGTGCTAGCAAATTAAATTCCCTATACTTTCGGCATGGGTTGTCAGGCAGGTCCCGCTAATTGTAATTAATTAGGATACCTAATTATGTAAAATTATTACATAAATATATGTGTAGAATTAATATATGTATATATATATACATATGTGTATATATACGTATATATATATATATATAATTTTTTTTTAATATTTTTATTTATATATAGGTATATATATAGTGATATATACATAGATATATATATATTATGATATATATATTATTTTGTTCTACGTGTATTTTGATATAAATATATATATTAATATCACAATACAGTTAGAACGAAATAACACATCTATATATTTTTTAATTATTTATTTTTAAATATTTTTTTAATTTTATTTTTTTACGTATTTACATATATATTTTTTTATATTATATATAAATATATATAACAATAATTATATATATATTTAATCAGTATCAGTCTACGTGTAATTTGATATTAATATATATATATATATATATATATATATATATATATATATTATTAATATTTAAATACACGTCATGTATGTGTAAATGTGTGTGTGTGTGTGTGTGTGTGTGTATGTGTATATATATATATACTTAGATCATATATATATAATATATATGATCTAAGTATATTTTATTTGTAACTGTAATTTTTTTAATTTATTTTTTGAACTAATATTTTTTTTTTTTTACAGGACAGGGGTCAGAGACAGTGTCAGCCAGTGATTTCACATCACTGGCTGACACACAGGATCAGTGATCACAGTGACTGCCTGTCACTGTGATCACCTCCTGCAGATTGGGTAATTGACCACAGGGGGGAGTGCCTGGGTGGTACAAGCACTCCCCCCTTCCAATCTGCAGGGGGATCACTGTGCCAGTTACATGTGTCAGCCAATAGGCTGACACATGTAACACTGATCGCAGTGACAGGCTGTCACTGCGATCAGAGTGCTTTGAGATCGCAGTGACAGCCTGTCACTGCGATCAGACTTAGCAGATCGCGGTCACTGACCCCAGGGGGACTGCCTGGGGGGCCAGGTAAGTCCCCCGACCGCGATCTGCAGAAGGGGAAAGCCGCCGGCCGCATGTGTCAGCCGATTTGAAATCGGCTGACACATGCTTAATACTGGTCGCAGTGACAGCCTGTCACTGCGATCAGAGACTGCAGATCGCGGTCACCGGCCACAGGGGGGGTTGCCTGGGGGGCCAGGCATCCCCCCCGACCGCGATCTGCAGCGGGCGATTAGCGCCGGCCACGTGGGCGGCCATTATGGCGAGGACGTAATATTACGCCCGCCGGCGTTTAGAGCCGGTTCCTGCAGGACGTAATATTACGTCCTCCGGACTTAAGGGGTTAAAGACCCTCAGCTTAAGAATTATTCTCAGATGGTTTATAGGCTTTTTCCTGGTGAAGTGATAGCAGATCATATTTGAGAGGATTTCCAATTCATTAAGAAGGAAGAAGTCAAAAGAACGAAGGAGGGAAAACACTTGACTTTCTTAGTTTATCAGGTCAGCAGAGAATGTTTTAATGTCGTAGTGTGTGTGTATGTGCGTGCGTGCGTGTGTGCGCGATTGACTGTGTGTGTGTGATGGTGTTTTAAACTTGTTTTTAAAAAATGTGAATAAATGTTAATTTGTAAACCAAGCACTAGCAAACATATCTAGATCTTTCAGTCATTATAGTAAAATGGTAGATATGAAACTATTTATTGTTTCCCTTTAAATCAACACAAGTATTTCAGATGGAAACCAAAGTTTATATGAAAAGTCTTTAAGAGAATGCCATTTAACAATGTAATGTAGAACTGGAATGTAGGTGCTAGGAAGAGATAGATAATTTATGGCTGACCGTTAACGTTGTATGTTCAATCCAACGACTTGAGTCTTGAGACCTAGATATTCCTATATTCCAAATTTGGAAACACACACACATGCACACTCTTGAGAGGGTAAATAGAAAGTGTAATTTCAAATGAAATCTAATTTAAAATGAAATTTAGATGAACATTTATATAGGGGAAGATACTAGGAGTAAAAAAAATGACTTAGAAACCAAGCAGTGAGTAGGCATAAAGCCACGTTAATTTAGATATATTGAAGAATATATCTTCAATAAAATGTAAGCTATAAAGTTAGGAATGTGTGTGTGTGATTGTGTTTTAAAATTGTTTTTACAAAATGTGAATAAATGTTAATTTGTAAATGAAGAAGTGGTCAAAATGAAGAAGTGGTCTCGTATATGTTATATATATTCGTATAGATGAACGCCGGTCAGGGGGAGCATTCATACCCATTACGAAGACACTTCCTTTGTCTGGGTTTCACACCAGGACCTCGCGAACGGAGCCTAGTTGATCAAGGGGCTGAGGCGAGGGTCCCTGAGATTGGTGTGGACACTTTTGGGTCACTGGCAAGTTGGACGTCTCTTGTGAGCCTGAGGGAAAAAGAGGCCAGTTCTTTTCCAGCGGGCGGGCTTTTCTGTGCCTGGGAGACAAATGGACGTTCACTTTTTCCCATGCCTAGACTCCCAGGCACAGAGGCTCTTGGGAAGAAGACCCCTAGCGGTTGGTTTGGGAAACACTGTGGGTTTAGTGACGGGCTTTGGGGACAAAGGGAACAGAGCCCCTTCCCACACTAGGGACCCAAGGAGGGGGAGGATCCTGGTAGGTGACCTTGTATGTTTTGTGTGATCCACCCCTTGCAGGGGGTTATGCATAAAAGTTGTGTGTGGCCAATACAATTGTTTTGTACATCCAGGACTGTGTGTCATCCAGTTACTGCAGGGAAATGGGTCTTTTGGTATTCTAAGTAGTTCCTGACCGGCTGAAAGAAGGGGACCAGCAGAGGTAACCAGTCGGGTTGCCCGTGGTCCGCTACATGATACCTTTTAAGAATTTAAAAGCAGTTGGGATTGTGATAATTGGACTGTGAATATTGGAATTATACATTTATTTATTCCATATATACTTCTTTACTCATTTCATCTTCATATGCATACATTGGCACAACCTGTTTTTGTTTATTTTCTGTTGTTAATGTTTTAGGGTTTGAGGGTATCCCCTATTTTCAGAGTTTGCTGCCTATATTCTGTCAGTTGTTCTTCTAGCGCTTATCCCTACCTGCGTCTTTTGTATTTACCAGCCTTGCTCTATGTATTTTTAGGAGAGACATGCCTAGGTTATTTGGCACATGGAGTGGCATCACATGTTGACACTGTCCTTATATTTGGAATTATTTTTGTATGTCACTCCAGCTCCCTTGGTGTCTCTCTGTATTCCCCACTTTCCTTATCGCCTGACCCCTCTTGTGTTTCTCTTTACCCCCTTATTCCATTATGTGTCTCTGACTCCCTTACCTTTTGTGTATTTCTTAATCCTACTTACCCCATTATGTGTATCATTACCCCTTTGTGTGTTTCTTCACATCCCCAGAACCCTTATCCTTTTGTCTGTCTCCTAATTGTTTAACCCCGTGTATGTCTCATAAACCTCACTTACCATCTTATGCATCTTTTACTGCCCTCTTTTGTGCCATTTCACTCCCTCATCTGGAACTTTTGTGCATGTTATTCCTCCTTAACCTGTTGTGTATCTTTTTCTTCCTCCATTAATACTTTGTGTTTCTTATCTCCTCCCAAATCTTTGTGCTGATAAATACTGAGAGCAAGACTGAAAATGCATACAGTGAGATTGACATGTTATCTATTAGAATAATTGTGGAGGAACATACTGTTCTTAGTGGTCTTAAGTGCTCCCAACTTGGGCCGTTACAGTCCATAATGAATGCAGCAGTGTGACTCATCTTCCAGTTCGCCCGCACCTCCCATGCCTCACCTTTCTGTCAGTCCCTAAATTGGCTTCCTGTAAGATATAGGGCTCAATTTAAAATTCTGGTTCTTGCTTTCAAATCTCTACATAATGCTGCTCCTAGCTATCTTTCCTCACTAATACACAAGTATGTCCCGTCTTCTCTTATGGTTTGCTGAAGACTTACGTCTATCTTCTGTCCGTACTCCCACCTCTGATGCTCGCCTTCAAGACTTCTCCAGGGCTGCAACATTCCTGTGGAACTCACTTCCCTCCTCCGTTAGATGCTCATCCAGTCTCCACTCCTTCAAAAAAATCATTAAATACTCACTTCTTCATAAAAGCCTATCAATTAAACTGTTAATAGCTCCCGATTGCTTCCTCTCTTGCAACTGTCATTAGTCTAATACTATCCTTACCTTTTGTGTCACTTTATCCCACTCCCTCTAGCATGTAAGCTCATTGAGCAGGGCCCCCAACCCCTCTGTTCCTGTGTGTCCAACTTGTCTGGTTATAACTACATGTCTGTTCGTCCACCCACTGTAAAGCGCTACGTAATTTGTTGGCGTTATATAAATAATAGTGAGAAAAGGGGAACAGCGCTACAGTACTGATCACAAGGGGAAAAAAAAAAAAAAAAAAAAAAAAAAGCTGCACACCTGAAAGGAAGGGCTACCCTCAAACCCTTCAGAAAATGGAGAAAACAAAAAACAACAAATACAGGGTGCGCTGGATAAGATAAACGAAAACGATAACACAAAAAGGAAAGTCTCTATAGGTACAGTGTAGACCTTGAGTAAATGTTCTTCTGTTCTCGCTTTGGAATCGCAGTGGTTGGATATGAAACACAAAAGCAGAGAAGGGGGGGACCAATAGTGCAAAACCGTATGGTAGAGAGGATCACGAACAACACAGACGTAGAGAAATGCCAACTTACAATTTTTAGAGCTAAGCCCAGCTCTAGGTAAAACAGCTTACAGTGGTATTTGATACTCCCCACATGTAGGATATAACTGGGCAATTGGAGTCTCCACACGATTCTTTAAAACTTCTGAGACAGACGTCAGCATATAAAATATATAAAAGAAAAAAAAACCAATGGTGCAATAACTTAGATAGTACTTCAACAACAGACAACACAGAGGTCCTAAGAGTGCCAACTTACAATTTAGAGAGCTATAACCAGCTCTGAGTAAAACAGCATACAGTGGTATTTAAACTCCCCACGTGTAGGATATTCCTCTAGTGATGCTTGTAGTGCCGGTCTTATGAAAAATAAAATCACAAGAGAGGGCCCATAGTGTTTTCCATATGTAAAAATGACAAAGTGATAAAAAGAAACGTACTTACAGTGTTCAGAGCAGCCACACTGCTCTATGAACCAAGCGTAGGTGGAATAATCCCCACCAGGGATTTCTTTTGCAGTACTGGATCTTGTTAAAAATGATGATAAAAAGATCAGCCAGGATAAAACAGCAGCATATAAAGTAAATGAACTAACCCAAAGTAAAAGGTAGTAACAAAATACTTTAATATAAAACAGAGTAAAAATACACAACGCGTTTCGCCAAACAGTAGGCTTTTTCAAGTGTAGAGTAAATAATCCTGGCTATTCACATTAAATAGGCAGCTAATTTGCAATGAATTTCAAAGATTGACGCCAAAATGGCATCATTACCATGTGACTGCAGTCACATGACTTTCAGTTATAAATATGATAGGTGGACATATTAAAATAGTGAAAAAAAAATCGTTTTTATATTTTAATAGTATAGGGTAGTACTAAACCCACATCTGACCTGATGGGTATAAAAAGAAATAGACTTTTATGTGAGGGAGGGAAGAAATTAGGTTGTGAAATGAAAGGTTAAAGGTCGCGAGGGCGTGGCCGTTTTTAAACCAAAAAGGTGGGCGGGGTCGGCATAATGCTGTGTGTATTCGCTGGGAATGCAGGGAAATGTAGTCCTGGTCACATGACATTGGTTTACACATATAATAGGTGGACAAGTTAAAACAGTAAAAAATAATCGTTTTTATATTTTAATAGTATAGGGTAGTACTAAGCCCCCATATGACCTGAGGGGTATAAAAAGAAATAGGCTTTTATGTGAGGGAGGGAAGAAATTAGGTTGTGAAATGAAAGGTTAAAGGTCGCGAGGGCGTGGCCCTGGGACCATCTTAGTAGAGTGTAAATAGAAGGCGGCCATATTGTTGAAGGGCAAAAGGGGTGAAATGTAAGGGTGGGCACTATATTTAAAGGGCAAAGGGGTGGAATGTAATTATGGTTGGAGGAGAACATACAGAATATTAAAACATATTAAAAAACAGTGACAATATAATACAATTTTATGTGCAAATATAAAAAAAAAAGTTAAAAAAAGTTAAAAAAAGAGGAAAATAAAGTTGCAGATTGTATATGGATAAATATTGCTAATAAAGGTTACAATGTATTTTGCTACTATTAAAAGAATAATCCTAATAACCATATTAATTAAAAGTGAATATAAATTATTATGAAACAATACAAAGAATTACAAAAAATTAAAAAGGTCAAATTCTGCATTTAAGCCATCTGGGGTTAGTGTCTTAAGATTAAAAACCCATTCCATTTCGGCTTTTCCCAGAATATTTCTTATATCACCGCCTCGCCATGGAATATTGCATATTTGAATAGGGGTGAATTTAAGAACGTTGGGTTTTTTTTGGTGGTGTGTCAGAAAATGCTTGGACACTGTGTGATTTTCAAATCCATTTTTGATGTTTCGACAGTGTTCTGATATCCTAATTTTTAGGCACCTTGACGTCATGCCTACATATTGGAGGCCACAAGGGCACTCCAGTAGGTATATAACATTTTTCGTACAACACGTAATGAACTGTTTGATATTATAACTTTTGTTGGTAATATTGGATTTAAATGTTTGGTTTTATTTGGGACTGACGTTTGGGTAGTTTTACAAACAATACATTTTCTGCATTTAAAAAAACCTTTGATGTTAGACAAGGTGGATAATTTTTTTGATGGTTTGGTCTTTGTAAATTTTTTGTTTTAAAGCGTTTTAAAATTAGGGGCACCTCTAAAAATGCTATTAGGTTTTTCAGGGATAATTTTATTGAGAACAGGGTCTTCAGATAAAATGTGCCAATGTTTGTGGATAGTTTTCCTTATGTCTTTGTTCTTGTTATTATAGTCAAAAATGATGGGTAGGGAGGGGGTAGTGGTGGAGTTTTTATTTTTGTATTTTAGCAGACTACTCCTTTCACCAGACTTGATTTTAGTGATAATGGTTTCAAGTTTTTCTTCTGAATAATGTTTGTCTAAAAATTTGTTTTTTAAAATGTTGCTTTGTTCGTTTATCTTATCCAGCGCACCCTGTATTTGTTGTTTTTTATATAAATAATAACATAATAATAATAATGAATTAGTGCTTCCCCTGGGTGACTCCATTTCGCAGAACCAAATGCACGTAGTCAAAGGAATGGCGGCCATTTTGTCTCCTGAACACAGGTAGCAGGATGAGGTCGTCGAACTCCTGGAACCCTTTTCAGATAGATGACCTTGCGAACATCGGGGAATCTCTACCACTACCTTCTCCATGCCCCAACCGGCTAGAAGAGCGCTCTTTGGGAGAAAGAGACTATCAACCATGGGAAAAAAATTCTCCCTGGAGGCAAGGGAATACCTTCAACAGTGTTCATCCAGGAATGCACGAACGGAGACCGGCCGTTGCCCATTTTTCTATGGAACTTTTTTGGGCTTTAACCCCGTGCCCGGCAGGTCAGAACTTTACCCTGGTGGTGATTCTATTCTCCCAAACGGATCTGAGTACTATTTGATCAACTTGGGAGCTTGGATCCAGGGTATCTGGGGACATAAAACTTGTGGGGTTCCTGTGGATATT
This sequence comes from Pelobates fuscus, assembly GCF_036172605.1. Classification (NCBI taxonomy): domain Eukaryota; kingdom Metazoa; phylum Chordata; class Amphibia; order Anura; family Pelobatidae; genus Pelobates; species Pelobates fuscus. The sequence continues at coordinate 22,870,912 of NC_086321.1, read as the reverse complement.
AGGGATACCTTTAGGTGATTGTACATATATTTTGTATGTTTCCCTGTAACTGAGAGATAATTGAGTTACAGTTTTCTGACTCAATTATCTCCCAAATACAGGGATGTCAGGGAGTGGCTTGCTATACTTTTGTATGGAGACCCCATGCTGGGGGACTATGTATAAATTGAGCTTGTTGTGCCTGAATAAACCATATGTCTCTCAGAACTATGTCTCGTCTAGTTACTGGGGTGCATAATTACACAAGGTTCAAGTCTGGCTGAGGGAGTCCGCTACAATAATAATAACTAGAAAATAAAATAGAGATAACTGAAGAATAATTCTGATGGAACCAGTATAGCACATAGAGAAAGCCTTACACAATGCATGGAAAGGGGTTCAAATGCATAACACAATTCTAAGCAAAACTGAAAAACTACATAGAACAAAACTGAAAAACAGGAATACTACATATAGTAAGACTGAAATAAAGAAAGATAAAGCATACTGCAAGAGGAACAATTGTGTTGACAAGTTGGAAACTACATACACTGATCAGCCATTAAAACCACTGGCAGGTGAAGTGAATAACATTGATTATATTGTTACAATGACATCTGTCAAGGGGTGGGATATATTAGGCTGCAAGTGAAGTCAGTTCTTGAATTTCATCTATTGTTATCAGGATAAATGGGCAAGCATAAAGATCTGAGGGAGTTTGACAAGGGCCAGATAGTAACCAGCTGACTGGGTCAAAGCATTTTGAAAACAGCAAGTCTTGTGGAATGTTCTCTGTATGCAGTGGTTAGTGCCTACCAAAAGTGGTGCAAGGAAAGACAACCGGTGAACTGGAATCAGGGACATAGGCTTACAAGGCTCATTGATGCTCATGGGCAGTGAAGGCTAGCTCATCTGCTTCGATCACACAGAAAATCTACTGTAGCTCAAATTGCTAAAAAAATGTAATGCTGTCATGGTAGAAAGGTGTCAGAACACATAGTGCATCGTAGTTTGCTGGGTATAGTCTGCAAAGGCAAAGACCATTCAGAGTGAACATGATGACCCCTTTCCACCACCACTGACAGCACCTCCAATGGAAATGTTAGCATCAGAACTGGACCATAGAGCAATGGAAGAAGGTTGCCTGGTTGGTTAAATCATGTCTTCTTTTAGATCAGGTGGATGACGGGGCATGTGTGTGTGTCATTTACCCAAGGATGAGATTTCGCAGGAATAAGGCAGGCAATGTTATGCTCTGTGCAACGCCCTTATGGAAAACCTTGGGTCCTGCAATCATGTAGATGTTACTTTGAAATAATACCAACTACCTAGAGATTGTTGCAGACCATGTACACACATTTATGGCAATGGTGTTCCCTGATAGCAGTGGCAACATTTTTCAGCAGGATAATGCACCCTGCCAAACAAATGTTCAAGAATGGTTTGGTGAAGATGACAAAAAGTACAAGGTGTTGCCTTGGCTTCCAAATTCCCTATCTCTCAATCCAATTGAGCATCTGTGGAATGTGCTGGAACAACACATCCCACCCATGGAGTCCCTTACAACTTGTAGGACTTAAAGGATCTGCTGCTAATGTTTTGTTGCCAGATACAACAGGACACATTCAGAGGTCATTGTGGAGTCCATGCCTTGAAGCAGCAGAGTTGTTTTGGCAGCACAATGGGAACCTACACGATATTAGGCAGGTGGTTTTAATATTGTGGATTAAAATTGGGGCAAATTGGCAATGCAAAACGGGGCTACAAATGCACATGACAATCCAATGCATATGTGTAAATGGATCTGACAAATCAAACAGACAATGTATTCTAATTGCATATAGCCCTGAAATGGCATAAATTGCAAGCAGCACCGAAATTGCATTCTTATCACCTAATACTGCAACGAATATAGTAAATGCAGAATTCTGCTGAAAAACACATGCTCTTGATAAATGCATACTAAAATGTGGATAATAAAATGCATTAAGTGTATAAATATTAGCGTAAAGCATAATGAAGTGAAAATGCACGCAGCGAAAAGCATAATAAAATGAAAAATGAATGTAGCAAATTCCTAAAGAAATGTAAATACTTCTTGCAAAAAGCATAATGAAATGTAAATGAATATAGAGAAAAGCACAGACAAATGTCAATGACGAGACAACTCACACAATGCCATGCAAATGCAAATGACGACTTAATAATTGAATCTATTTCCCAACACTATTAGCAGGGTTTAAAGGGATATTCTTGGTGCTTACAATTAGTACTCTACATAAAAGCTCTTGCTGCTGATCCATAAATGGAAAACATAGCAGCGAAACCCGATGGCTATTGTCACAATTAATCAATACACTATTACTATGTAGGAAACAGATTGTTTTATGCCAACAGCACAGTAGTGTACTTACAGTAATGGCAATGAGAGTCTGTATAACAGTTAAACAATAACATACACCGGTTGGAGATGTTGAAATGACAAGGTCACAGTGGAATTATTGTGATAATAATGGCAACAAGGGACATCGGAGAGTACTTCAGTAGTGTAATATTAAAAGGCAGAAATATATTTCATGGCAGCAGCACAGTTGTCTACCTATAGTCCTGGCAGTGAAAGCCTATAAAACATATTTACATTAATATGAGCAAGGAACTAAGCACAGAAGAATACACAAATAATATGCCACTAAATATCATTCAGCGAAAAGAGAAACTCCTAGAAAGTGTCCCACCAACACCATAAAAATATAATACACAAAGTATACAAAAAGTATAACAAAAATGAGAAACTTTAAATGAGTACAACCATGTGAAAAAAGAGGTATAAATAGCCTCTATAAATAGTAGTAAATACAACCTGATAATATAGATAATAAACCTAAAAAAGAAAAAAAACTAAATAGTGTAATACAGCTACAGGTATGGAGACAACAGAGGGGGAGGTAGAGCACTCACAAGACGGTGTTCAATAGTAGGCATGTCTACCTCCAAAAGGGTATTCCCAAAAGGATCCTCTTCCAATATTGATTTAATTGACTGAATAGAGTAGGCTTGTTTCCACTCAGGGATATATCAGGAGGGCTGGTGTCTTCCAATACTAGGAGTATGAAAAAGCCTTGATAGGTATGCAGTCAGCCCCAGGAGATATCAATCCTTGATAATCCTTCGCCGTTCGGCTCCCAGCACCTCCAAACAAGCAAGCCGCTCAATGTCTCCGTGCTTCTAGCTGTATTACACTATTTTGTTTTTTCTTTTTTAGGATTATTATCTATTTTATCAGGTTGTATGTATTACTATTTATAGAGGCAATTTATACCTCTTTTTTTTTGCATGGTTATACTCATTTGAAGTTTCTCCTTTTTGTTATACATTTTGTACACTTTGTGTATTATAAGCACAGAAGAATCCCAGTCAACCCATAATGGTGTAACAATAGCACAGTGACGAAAGATTGTGAGGGACTAAATATCAGTGGCTAAACATTGATACATAGTAATAACAACCAAAGACACAAAAACATTTGAACAGTAATATGTTGGTATGAGCCTTGTCCATGTAATTGAATTGGGGAGGATTATGTGTGGCATTGAAATTAAATGGAATATATGAACTTAGAGCAGCACAATACATACAGCCTTTGTCAGAGCTGAGAATTGTGGGCATTACGAGAGGAGAGTCAGGGAGGGAATCAATATGTACTGTATATGTAGAATCAATGTAAGTGACTCTATAAATAAGTGCCATGCAGGCACGAATGCATTAGGTGGCTCTCCTGCTTTTGTGCATTTGTGCTTGTGTTCTCGTTCTTTTGTGTGCCATGTATTTCTCTCTTTTTTTTATTTAATATTAAATTTTTCTATGTTCTACAGAGTGTTTCTTTTCTTTCCAACCCACTTTTTTGTTGGGTGCTATTCCAACTGGATATCTATGTCTAATTTCATCAACTCATCAACATTTATTGGACTGTTAAAGAGACATTATAGGCACCCAGACACTTCGGCTCATTGGAGAAACTACAATGTTTACATTGTAGCAGTAAAACAGCCTCTAGTGGCTTATTTACCAGGCAGCCACTAGAGGCACTTCTGGAATGATACCAGATTTTTTGTTTTCTAACTGACGCTGAACATTCCTCATACTCTGCGTGAGGACATTCAGTGTCAGCTATTTCCCCATAGGAAAGCATTGATTCAATGGGTAGGGCCTAATGCGAGTGACACTCGCGGCATTAGCGAGTTGCAACCCAGCACCAAGGGACATTTGTCCTGGGATATGGTAAGTAAAAAAGGGGTTTTAACCCTTTCAGGTGGCACTAGGGAGGGGGGAGGCAGAGGGAGCTATTGATATAGTATTATAACAAATTGATCCATACAGTATGTCCTCCTGGCCAAATAGTGCTTACAAAGTCTTGTAAGGAAGGCTCCTCAAGTTTTTCCTGCAAAAGATCTTCGTGCCTTTCATCATAATATTTATTTATTTTTTTTCAATAATGGCTGTATTAACAGGTCAGTTATAACACGACTTCACTACATCTTTTCTTATGATAAATGTAAACCACAGATACAAATTTAGTACTTAGATTTTGTAAAAAATATCTTATACTTTCATAGTTGAATTGATTATGGTAATTCATTGAAATACAGTGCATCAAATTTCAAGTTAATGTTAAAATTAAGTTTAGAAATAAAATCAATCTTTTATCTTTGATAATTGATTGACAGATACAATTCAAGCAGATGTCTGCACAAGGTCTCAGTTTGCACAAAACACTTTCAGAAGAATTACATACAGTAGATAGCGTGTCCTTGTACACCATCGTGTCATTTAAAATACTTTTTTTTTGCTGTATGGAAGCAATTACAGTTATAAATGGAATAAAGGTTACATGCAGCTCGGCAAATTACAATGAGTTTACATGTGCATCCCGATGTTTTCTTTTTAATCCTTGAGATAAAGGAGGAATCAAGGACGTTTTTTTTCTCCTTCTCGTGTAACTACAAACAAAATCTTTGTACTGGCAAGAATATTGTAGAACTGCAATGTCATTGAAATCTAATGTAAAATATTTTTCACTCTGTTGTTAATTTTTCAAGAGAACATTTTATTTATTGCTTGTATCGGTGACCACCCAGATAGTGGAAATAAATATAAACAATAAATCATGGCATATTTATGGGAGATTCAAGCAGTTTCAAAATGCCCAAAGAAAGGCTTTTAAAATGAATCTAAATTATCTATAAATAAGCGCCTAGCTGATATACCAGCAATTTATTTTACGCTGAAAAGCTGAAGTTGTGAAAAATAGTATTTACTCAAAAACTGCATGTGTTGATTTAATGTGTTTTTTTTTCTCTACAGTAGACAGTACATTTTTGTTGTTGAATACAAAGCACTCTTTATAAGCAAAACAAATAATACATTAATTAATTTTAAAAAATAATAATATATTAGTATTTCTATATCGCATTGGATTTCCAAATATACGTAACAGATGAAGAAGCAATTAGGCTGATTCTGTAATTCATCATTGGTGAGAAATTAATTTGAAGAATATAGAGCAGTGGTTGTCTTCAATGGGCAGGCGAATTTTAAAACCCACAAGGACTCTTTCTGGCCACAATAGTAACGGAAAAGTTGTTTCAAGGGGACTAACACCTGGACTGTGGCATGCCGGAGAGGGATCCATGGCAAAACTCCCATGGAAAATTACATAGTTGATGCAGAGTCTGGTTTTAAGGGCATAAATCACCTAATATTCCTAAATTGTTTGGAATAACCTGCTTTAAAACATCAGGTATGATGTTGTATCGATCAGGTAGTGTAAGGGTCACGCCCGCTTCACAGTGACAGACCAAACTCCCCATTTAACGCACCGCAAACAACCGCAAACAGTCCATTTGCACAACCGCAAACTCCCCATTTGCACAAGGTTGGATACCAAGCTAGCCATGTCCCGTTCCTTGTCCTCACTGATGTCATTGAAGGTCTCTTCCTCCACCCAGCCACATACAACACCAAGGGTCCCCGAAAGGTGAAAACAAGCCCCCTGGGTTGCCTGCTGTGTTTGGTCTTCCACCTCCTCAAAGCCACCTTCCTCCTCTGACTCCTCTTCTTCAGACTCTTCTCTCTGCGTGGCCTCTCTCTGCATTATTATAAGGTGTGTTAAGTAGTACTATTCCTATCAGTTTAATCCCTGTTACGTCCCCTATCAGGGGACGTGTATATAAGGCATCGATTTTAGGAAGCGGGAGATGGAAAAAGATGCTTGGTCGGTCCTCCTACTTCAAATTTGGGGCACTGCGCGTGCAATCTAATGTGCCACCAGATAGGAGTGGTGTGTTAAGCAGTACTATTCCTATCAGTTTAATCCCTGTTACGTCCCCTATCAGGGGACGTGTATATAAGGCATCGATTTTAGGAAGCGGGAGATGGAAAAAGATGCTTGGTTAGTACTCCTACTTCAAATTTGGGGCACTGCGCGTGCAATCAAATGTGCCACCATATAGGAGTGGTGTGTTAAGTAGTACTATTCTTATCAGTTTAATCCCTGTTACGTCCCCTATCCAGGGGACGTGTATATAAGGCATCGATTTTAGGAAGCGGGAGATGGAAAAACATGCTTGGTCGGTCCTCCAACTTCAAATTTGGGGCACTGCGCGTGCAATCTAATGTGCCACCAGATAGGAGTGCTGTGTTAAAGGGAAACTCCAGTGCCAGAAAAACGTTCAACTTTTCTGGCACTGGAGGGTCCCTCTACCTCCCACCCCCCAATCCCCGGTTACTGAAGGGGTGAAAACCCCTTCAGTGACTTACCTGGGACAGCGGCGATGTCCCTCGCCGCTGTCTCCGCCTCCGCGACGCTCCTCCTTGTGATTACATCGGCCGGTGGGCGACACTAATCTCGCCCACTGGGCGAGGAGACCTAATGCGCATGCGCGGAAATGCCGCGCATGCGCATTACGTCTCCCCATAGGAAAGCATTGAAAAAGCATTTCAATGCTTTCCTATGGTGTTTTGAGCGACGCTGGAGGTCCTCATACAGCGTGAGGACGTCCAGCGACGCTCTAGCACAGGAAACCTGTGCTAGAAACTAGGAAGTGACCTCTAGTGGCTGTCTAGTAGACAGCCACTAGAGGTGGAGTTAACCCTGCAATGTAATTATTGCAGTTTATAAAAAACTGCAATAATTACAGTTGCAGGGTTAAGAGTATTGGGAGTTGGCACCCAGACCACTCCAATGAGCAGAAGTGGTCTGGGTGCCTGGAGTGTCCCTTTAAGTAGTACTATTCCTATCAGTTTAATCCCTGTTACGTCCCCTATCAGGGGACGTGTATATAAGGCATCAATTTTAGGAAGCGGGAGATGGAAAAACATGCTTGGTCGGTCCTCCTACTTCAAATTTGGGGCACTGCGCATGCAATCTAATGGGCCACCAGATAGGAGTGGTGTGTTAAGTAGTCCCCCTCATCAGGCCCCTCATCAGGCCCCTCATCAGGCCCCTCATCAGGACTGTCAGTCCCTTCGGGATCCATCCCTCATTCATCTTAATAAAGGTGAGGTAATCTAGACTTTTTTGACCTAGGCGACTTCTCTTCTCAGTGACAATACCTCCTGCTGCACTGAAGGTCCTTTCTGACAGGACACTTGAAGCGGGGCAGGCCAGAAGTTCTATTGCAAATTGGGATAGCTCAGGCCACAAGCCTGCACACCCAGTAGTCAAGGGGTTCATCGCTCCTCAGAGTGTCGATATCTGCAGTTAAGGCGAGGTAGTCTGCTACCTGTCGGTCGAGTCGTTCTCTGAGGGTGGATCCCGAAGGGCTGTGGCGATGCGTAGGACTTAAAAAGCTCTGCATGTCCTCCATCAACAACACGTATTTAAAGCGTCCTGTCCTTGCCGGCGTGGTCGTGGGAGGAGGTGGATTATTTTCACCTTTTCCCCTGTTAGATTACCGTTGTGCTGTGACATCACCCTTATACGCTGTGTAAAGCATACTTTTTAATTGATTTTAAAAATTGCTGCATCCTTTCCGACTTGCCGTAATTCGGTAACATTTCAGGAACTTTCTGTTTATACTGGGGGTCTAGTAGCGTGGACACCCAGTACAGGTCGTTCTCCTTCAGCCTTTTTATACGAGGGTCCCTCAACAGGCACGACAGCATGAAAGACCCCATTTGCACAAGGTTGGATGCCGAGCTACTTATGTCCTGTTATTATTATTATTATTATTATTGCAATTTATATAGCGCCAACAGATTCCGTAGCGCTTTACAATATTATGAGAGGGGATTTAACTATAAATAGGACAATTACAAATAAACTTACAGGAACAATAGGTTGAAGAGGACCCTGCTCGATCAAGCTTACATTCTATAGGAGGTGGGGTGCAAAACACATTAGGACAGGAATTTGCAATCAAATAAGGTGGACTGCCCTTTAGGAGAGGGCAAGAGACAGGTATGTGAGGTATTGGTTAGTTCCTCATCCTCAGTGATCTCTCTGAAGGTATGTTCTTCCCCCAGCCACGTACAACACCACGGGTACCAGATAGGTGACAACGAGCACCCTGGGATGCCTGTTGTGATTGGTCTTCCTCCTCCTCCTCAAAGCCACATTCCTCCTCTGACTCCTCTTCCTCACAATCCTCTTCCAGCATTGCCGCAGGTCCAGCAAGCGATGCTGATAAGGCTGTTTCTGGTGGAGATTTTGACCACAACTCTTCCTCTTCACGCTCATCTATGGCCTGATCCAGCACTCTTCGCAGGGCACGCTCCAGGAAGAAAACAAATGGTATGATGTCACTGATGGTGCCTTTGGTGCGACTGACTAGGTTTGTCACCTCCTCAAAAAGACGCATGAGCCTATAGGCATTGCGCATGAGCGTCCAGTAACGTGGCAAAAAAATGCCCAGCTCCGCAGAGGCTGTCCTAGCACCCCGGTCATACAAATACTCGTTAACGGCTTTTTCTTGTTGGAGCAGGCGGTCGAACATTAGGAGTGTTGAATTCCAACGTGTCGGGCTGTTGCAAATCAAGCGCCTCACTGGCATGTTGTTTCGCCGCTGGATATCGGAAAAGTGCACCATGGCCGTGTAGGAAAGCCTGAAATGGCCACACACCTTCCTGGCCTGCTTAAGGACGTCCTGTAAGCCTAGGTACTTATGCACAAAGCGTTGTACGATCAGATTACACACATGTGCCATGCACGGCACATGTGTCAACTTGCCCAAATGCAATGCCGCCAACAAATTTCTTCCGTTGTCACAAACCACTTTGCCGATCTCCAGTTGGTGCGGAGTCAGCCACTGATCCACCTGTGCGTTCAGGGCGGACAGGAGTGCTGGTCCGGTGTGACTCTCTGCTTTCAGGCAAGTCAACCCCAAGACGGCGTGACACTGCCGTATACGGGATGTGGAACAGTACCTGGGGAGCTGGGGGGTGCCGTTGATATGGAGCAAGACGCAGCAGCAGAAGAGGACTCAGCCGAGGAGGTTATGGAAGAGGATGGAGTAGGAGGAGTAGAGGAGTTGGCAGCAGGCCTGCCTGCAAGTCGTGGCGGTGTCACCAACTCCTCTGCAGAGCCACGCATTCCATACTTGGCAGCCATCAGCAGGTTTACCCAATGCGCAGTGTAGGTGATATACCTGCCCTGACCATGCTTTGCAGACCTGGTATCAGTGGTCAGATGGACCCTTGCCCCAACACTGTGTGCCAGACATGCCATTACGTCCTTTTGCACAATCGAGTACAGGTTGGGGATTGCCTTTTGTGCAAAGAAATTTCGTCCGGGTACCTTCCACTGCGGTGTCCCAATAGCTACAAATTTTTGACTGGTTAAAATTTTTGAATGGTAAAAGCTGGCGGGCTAAGAGTTCAGTCAAGCCAGCTGTCAGACGCCGGGCAAGGGGGTGACTTTGTGACATTGGCTTCTTACGCTCAAACATGTCCTTGACAGACACCTGACTGTGGGCAGATGAGCAGAAACTGCTCAAGGCGAGAGACGGAGGGGCGGATGGTTGAGAGGGGGCAAGGAGGACAGCAGTGGTTAACGTGGTTGAAGATGCTGTACCAGGAGGAGGATGGCGGCTTTGAGTTTGTGTGCTGCTTGTACTCATGTGTTGATCCCATAGGCGTTTGTGATGTGCAATCATGTGCCTTCGCAAAGCAGTTGTACCTAGGTGGGTGTTGGACTTCCCATGACTCAGTTTCTTTTGGCACAGGTTTCAAATGGCATCGCTGTTGTCAGAGGCAGACACACACAAAAAATGCCACACTGCTGAGCTCTGCAATGACGGCATTCTGGTGGTGGCAACAGCATTGTTGCGGTCACCGGCCCGCCGAGCCTCACGGCCGTGCCCGACCGGCACGACCGTACCGACTACACGAGCTTACCTGCTTGTCGGCGAGCCGGGAACCGCGCACTCACTTCTTCCGGGCATCACGCCCGAATCCAATATGGCGCCGATCATGTGGTCGCGTCTATGGATAGCCCCGCCCCCGAGAGTTATACCAACGTGTGCGTGACGTCACGACATCAACGCACACGCACGTTTTGGGGTCAGAGGTCGCCCTCTGACCAATCATAGCCTAGAGAGGGGTATTTAAACCCCTAGCTTTTCCCAGAACTTTGCCCTGTCATGGTTTCAGTTTCCTGGTTTCCTGAGAGTGCTATTTCCGTGTTTCTGATTTCCTGGTATCCTGATCCTTGGCGTTTCCCTGATTATTCTGATCTCTGGTTTCCCTGACTTGGCTTGTTTTATCGGTATTGAGTATTTTCTGGCTTCCTTGACCTCGGCTTTCCCTTTGACCATTCTCTGTCTCTAGCGTATTAGTCCGGCCATTCTAAGGTCCGGTTTACGCTCTATCCTGTTATTTTCCTTTTCTTACTTATGTATATGTTTACATAGTTTCTGCGTGCTGGACCACATAGTTAGCCGTGACATTACGACAGGGCCATGGATCCTGCAGAACTATGCAAACATATGATCGCCTGTGAAAATAGGGTGGAGGATATGGACCACAGGTTAGACCAATTTGCCCAGGCATTTCAGACCTTGCTCCAGAGGACTGCCTATTTAGAGGTCCCTCCTGTACCACCTGTGATTCCGCCACCTGTAGTGGTTCCCGTACCACATAAACCACCGTCCATAACCCTGTCACCTCCCCCTCATTATGGAGGTGATTCTAAAGAATTCAGAGGTTTTTTAAACCAAATTGAATACCACTTTGAGGCCTCCCCAGGTTCATTCCCAACAGATAGATCAAAAATAGGCTATCTGATGAACCAATTAACCGGAAAAGCCTTAACCTGGGCTAACCCCTTATGGGAAAGTGGTGACGCAGTAGCCCGTGATTACAGTGCCTTTCTCACAGCTTTTAAGGCTACGTTTGAACCTAAAGGCAGGGAGAAGAACGCTGCCAAAGCCCTTATGAGAATAAAGCAAGGCAGTCGTTCTGTAGCCGATTATGCCATAGAGTTCAGGACATTGGCGTCTGAGGTTGATTGGACTAATAGTGGTCTGGTGGCTGCTTTCTCTGAAGGTCTAGCTGAGAGTATACAAGATGAGACCGCAGCTAGAGACCTTCCGGTTAATCTTAATGAGTTTATTGCCTACATGATAGACATTGATAACCGGCTCAGAGAGAGAGAGAAAAACAAACAACGTAACAGACGTTCTAATTTGTCCATAGCCCCTCGTTTCTCTAACCCAGTGGTGAGTAGCCAAGCGCCTCTTCCAGAACCTGAACCCATGCAATTGGGTAGCGCTAAACTCACTGAGGCAGAGAGACAACACAGACGTAACGAGGGGTTATGTATGTATTGTGGCAAGAAGGGACATCTAAGATCGTCATGCCCGGTTCGGCCGGAAAACTTGCACACCTAAGGCACGTACGGGGACCGACCTTAGGTGTGATGTATATGTCCCCTAAATTGACTAAGAACCGTTTCCTTGTCAAAGTTACCTTGTCTTTTAAGAAGACTACTATCCAGTGTGAGGCTATGATTGACTCTGGGGCAGCGGAGAATTTCCTAGACAAAGAGTTCTCTGCTAAACATCTCCTGCCCTTAAGACAAAAAGAGAAACCTATAGCAGTCGAGGCCATTGATGGAAGGCCTCTTTCCCAGCCTTTCATCACACACGAAACTCTGCCAATCACTGTCTCAGTGGGTATTCTCCACTCTGAAGAAATGACCTTTCAAATCATATCTTCCCCTACATGTCCGATAATACTCGGTTTCCCTTGGCTCCTGAAACACAATCCACGTTTGGATTGGATTGAAGGAGAGATTGTGAGTTGGGGTGAGAGATGCAAAGGTGTGTGCTTGAAGCAAATCCCACAACCTATTGGCGCCATTAATGTTCCTATTACACCTCCCTTGACCACACAAATACCGCCGCAGTATATGGATTTAAAAGAGGTATTTAACAAGGTCCAGTCAGAAGGGTTACCTCCTCATAGACCTTATGACTGTACTATAAATTTATTACCAGGGACTATGCCTCCCAAGGGAGGAGTTTATGCCTTGTCCCCCCAAGAAAATCTTTGTTTGGAAGAATACATAAAGGATGCTCTCAGAAAGGGTCATATCCGTAGATCCTCCTCACCAGCCGGGGCTGGGTTCTTCTTTGTCTCTAAAAAAGAAGGAGACCTACGCCCCTGTATCGATTATAGGGGTTTGAATAGGATTACCATTAAAAATGCCTACCCTATTCCCCTTATATCAGAGCTGTTTGACAGATTGAAAGGAGCTCGAGTCTTTACCAAGCTCGATCTCCGAAGTGCATACAATCTAGTCAGAATTAAGGACGGTCACGAATGGATGACCGCATTTAACACCAGAATGGGACATTACGAATACCTGGTTATGCCGTTTGGATTATGTAACGCTCCAGCGGTATTCCAGGATTTTATTAACGATGTCCTAAGAGAGTACCTTCACATATTCGTTCTAGTGTATCTGGACGACATACTCATCTATTCCCCAGACCTAGAGACACATCACGAACATGTGAGAATTGTACTCAAAACCCTGTTACAGAACGGTCTTTACTGTAAACTGGAGAAATGCCAGTTTGACCAAACGGAGATACAATTCCTTGGATACGTTATATCTCCGTCTGGTTTCCAGATGGATCCCCGCAAACTGGAGGCCGTCTTACAGTGGCCATTGCCCAAGGGCCTTAAAGCTACTCAACGCTTTATAGGGTTTGCGAATTACTACCGCAAATTCATAAAGGGATTTTCCTCCGTGATTTCCCCTATAACCAATTTAACAAAAAAAGGAGCAAATTGTATATCTTGGCCCAAAGAAGCAAGAGAGGCATTTGAACGGTTAAAATCTTTATTTTCCTCAGCACCTGTCCTGACCCATCCTGATCCAACCAAACCATTTATCCTAGAGGTAGATGCGTCAGAGACAGGAGTTGGAGCCATTCTGTCTCAGAGAGAAAGTCCTGATACGCCTTTACATCCCTGTGGATTTTACTCTCGCAAACTCACACCTGCCGAGAAGAATTATGACATAGGGAATAGGGAACTTTTGGCCATTGTACTTGCCCTTAAAGAATGGAGGCATCTCTTGGAAGGTTCAAAGAGCCACTTCTGATCTTTACTGATCATAAGAATTTGGCTTATATTGGGAACGCTAAGAGACTATCCTCTCGTCAGGCTAGATGGTCATTGTTCCTCTCCCGATTCAATTTCGTAATTACGTATAGGCCTGGTACTAAAAACACCAAGGCAGATGCACTTTCTAGGCAGTTTGAGACAGAGGAAGTTCCGGAACAAGAGTTATATCCTATTATACCTCCTGAATGCCTCATTGCCACTACAGTTTCCGAAGTGTCTTCTCCACTCCTCGGTGCCATAATAGCAGATCAAACTCAGGCACCTGTGGGAAAGCCTCCGGACAAACTGTATGTGTCACCTCAGTTCCGAAAGAAGGTACTAGATATGTTCCATGACAACCTCACAGCGGGCCATCCTGGAGTCCATAAAACTCTCTCTGCCATCTCCAGGAGGTTTTGGTGGCCTGCTCTTAGGAACGATATCAAAGATTACGTTGGGGCATGTCAAATATGTGCCGTTTCTAAAGTACCTCCTAGATCGCCTCCTGGACTGCTACAACCACTACCCATACCTAGTGCTCCATGGACCCACTTAGCCATGGATTTTATTGTGGATCTACCCAGTTCAAACGGGTTTAATACAGTCCTTATGGTTATCGATAGATTCACAAAGATGGCACATTTTGTCCCACTTAAAAAATTACCATCTGCTCAGGATCTAGTTCAAATATTCTTGAGAGAAATCTTTCGGTTGCACGGTGTACCCAAAAGCATAGTATCTGACAGAGGCACCCAGTTTGTTTCTAGGTTCTGGCGTTCCTTCTGTAAACAATTGGGCATCGAACTCTCCTTTTCATCAGCGTATCACCCTCAAACAAATGGAGCAGCAGAGAGGGCGAATCAGTCTTTAGAAGCCTATTTACGTTGCTTTATAAATGCCAATCAGTCTAACTGGTATGAACTCTTACCCATGGCTGAGTTCGCCAGGAACAACGCCACTCATGAATCTTCTAATCATAGTCCATTCTTTGTAAATCAGGGTTATCACCCCGCGGTTTTTCCTTCTGAATTCTCAGACACGGAAATTCCTGCTTTGAACACCCGTTTAGAATCGATTCATGATACCTGGGATTCCGTCCATTCAGCTCTGCAAAAAGCCTCATTACGAGCAAAGGTCCAAGCTGACAAAAAATGGGGCGCTAATCCTTTCTATCTTCCAGGTGACAGGGTGTGGCTCTCCACAAAACATATCAAGCTCAAGGTCCCGTCCATGAAATTTGCCCCTCGATACATAGGTCCCTTTCGAGTTACCCAACGTATTAATCCAGTGACCTATTCTTTGGCACTACCGGCTCATATGAGAATTGCGAATACTTTCCATGTGTCTCTGCTCAAGCCCCTTACTTGCAATCGCTACACCAAGTTATCCACTCCTCCTCCGCCCTTGGTAGTGGGTGATCAAGAAGAATATGAGGTCCGTTCTATCATGGACTCCAAGTTATCCAGAGGTGTCTTGTCCTATCTCGTTGACTGGAAGGGTTATGGCCCCGAGGAACGTTGTTGGGTTCCTGCTGACCGGGTCCATGCGCCCCGTCTTATCCGGTCATTTCACAACCGCTTTCCTCTTAAGCCGGGTCCTTCCCGCCCGGTGCGCGGTCTTCGAGTGGGGGGTACTGTTGCGGTCACTGGCCCGCCGAGCCTCACGGCCGTGCCCGACCGGCACGACCGTACCGACTACACGAGCTTACATGCCCGTCGGCGAGCCGGGAACCGCGCACTCACTTCTTCCGGGCATCACGCCCGAATCCAATATGGCGCCGATCACGTGGTCGCGTCTATGGATAGCCCCGCACCCGAGAGTTATACCAACGTGTGCGTGACGTCACGACGTCAACGCACACGCACGTTTTGGGGTCAGAGGTCGCCCTCTGACCAATCATAGCCTAGAGAGGGGTATTTAAACCCCTAGCTTTTCCCAGAACTTTGCCCTGTCGTGGTTTCAGTTTCCTGGTTTCCTGAGAGTGCTATTTCCGTGTTTCTGATTTCCTGGTATCCTGATCCTTGGCGTTTCCCTGATTATTCTGATCTCTGGTTTCCCTGACTTGGCTTGTTTTATCGGTATTGAGTATTTTCTGGCTTCCTTGACCTCGGCTTTCCCTTTGACCATTCTCTGTCTCTAGCGTATTAGTCCGGCCATTCTAAGGTCCGGTTTACGCTCTATCCTGTTATTTTCCTTTTCTTACTTATTTATATGTTTACATAGTTTCTGCGTGCTGGACCACATAGTTAGCCGTGACAAGCATGCGTTGATTGGCGTGCTGTCTGGCTGACCCCGGGTGCCGATGCATGCTGTCTGACTGTGCCATAGATCCTTGCGACGACCTCCCCCTGCTCACAACTCGTCTCCTCCTCCTCCTCTCTGTCTCCCAATCTGAATTTTCCCCCTGTTCTTCTTCTCTTCTGGCGGGCACCCATGTGACATCCATGGATGCATCGTCATCATCAACTGCTTCACTTGTATCTGACAACTCAGCAAAGGAAGCAGCAGTGGGTACAACATCATCATCACACCGTACATGTGTAATGCTGCCTGACTGAGACATATCCCTGTTATCTACATCCTCTGGCAATAATGGTTGCGCATCACTCTTTTCTTCCAACTGATGTGTAAATAACTCCTCTGACATACCAAGTAAAGCGGCTGTGGTGTTGGTTTTGGTGGTGGCGGCAGCGGGTGATTGGTATGTTGAGAGGTGCCTGAAGCTAAGCTGGAGGAGGATGGTGCGTCAAGGTTCCAAGCGGAAGCTGTAGAAGATTGGGTGTCCTGTGTTAGCCAGTCAACTATGTCCTCAGAACTTTTCAAGTTCAGGGTACGTGGCCTCTGAACACTGGGCATTATTATAGTGCCAAAGGGAATCACAGAACCACGACCACGACGGCCCCTGCGGGGTGGCCTGCCTCTGCCTGTCATTTTTTTTCGATTAGTGGTACTATGCGTGCAAGCTACTGTGACAACAGATATGAGTGTCACTGGTTTGACACTGTGCCCTGGCAGGCCCTGAAACGCACACTCGTGAAGGAAACTGACTGCTATTATATTACAGTCCAAAAAGTTTATTTTTTATTAAATGCAAGCTATTGGGACACCAGATATGAGTGAGTGGTGGCACTGGGCAGGCCCTGAAACGCACACTAGTGAAGGAAACTGACTGCTATTATATTACAGTCCAAAAAGTTTAGTTTTTTTTAAATGCAAGCTATTAGGACACCAGATATATGTGAGTGGTGGCACTGGGCAGGCCCTGAAACGCACACTCGTGAAGGAAACTGACTGCTATTATATTACAGTCCAAAAAGTTTTTTTTTTGTTAAATGCAAGCTATTGTGACACCAGTGAGTGAGTGGTGGCACTGGGCAAGTGGGCAGAGTATACGCTGTGAGCCTGACACACACGCTGGCAGACAACTAACTGCTATTCAATCTATTACAGTCAAAATTTTATTTTTATTTTAAAAATGTACACTACTGTTACACCAGAAATGAGTTGCACTGGTGTGACACTGTGCCCTGGCAGGCCCTGAAATGCACACTCATGAAGGAAACTGACTGCTATTATATTGCAGTCCAAAAAGTTTAGTTTTTTTTTAAATGCAAGCTATTGGAACACCAGATATGAGTGAGTGGTGGCACTGGGCAGGCCCTGAAACGCACACTCGTGAAGGAAACTGACTGCTATTATATTACAGTCCAAAAAGTTTTTTTTTGTTAAATGCAAGCTATTGTGACACCAGATATGAGTGGTGGAACTGGGCAAGTGGGCACAGTATACGCTGCGAGCCTGACACACACGCTGGCAGACAACTAACTGCTATTCAATCTATTACAGTCAAAATTTTTTTTTTTTTTAAAAATGTACACTACTGTTACACCAGATATGAGTTGCACTGGTGTGACCCTGTGCCCTGGCAGGCCCTGAAACGCACACTCGTGAAGGAAACTGACTGCTATTATATTACAGTCCAAAAAGGTTTTTTTTGTTAAATGCAAGCTATTGTGACACCAGATATGAGTGGTGGCACTGGGCAAGTGGGCACATTATACACTGCAAGCCTGACACACACGCTGGCAGACAACTAACTGCTATTCAATCTATTACAGTCAAAATTTTATTTTTATTTTAAAAATGTACACTACTGTTACACCAGAAATGAGTTGCACTGGTGTGACACTGTGCCCTGGCAGGCCCTGAAATGCACACTCATGAAGGAAACTGACTGCTATTATATTGCAGTCCAAAAAGTTTAGTTTTTTTTTTAAATGCAAGCTATTGGAACACCAGATATGAGTGAGTGGTGGCACTGGGCAGGCCCTGAAACGCACACTCGTGAAGGAAACTGACTGCTATTATATTACAGTCCAAAAAGTTTTTTTTTGTTAAATGCAAGCTATTGTGACACCAGATATGAGTGGTGGAACTGGGCAAGTGGGCACAGTATACGCTGCGAGCCTGACACACACGCTGGCATACAACTAACTGCTATTCAATCTATTACAGTCAAAATTTTTTATTTTTTTTTTAAATGTACACTACTGTTACACCAGATATGAGTTGCACTGGTGTGACACTGTGCCCTGGCAGGCCCTGAAACGCACACTCGTGAAGGAAACTGACTGCTATTATATTACAGTCCAAAAAGGTTTTTTTTTTGTTAAATGCAAGCTATTGTGACACCAGATATGAGTGGTGGCACTGGGCAAGTGGGCACAGTATACACTGCGAGCCTGACACACATGCTGGCAGACAACTAACTGCTATTCAATCTACTACAGTCAAAATTTTTTTTTTTTTTAAATGTACACTACTGTTACACCAGGTATGAGTTGCACTGGTGTGACACTGTGCCCTGGCAGGCCCTGAAATGCACACTCGTGAAGGAAACTGACTGCTATTATATTACAGTCCAAAAAGTTTAGTTTTTTTTTTAAATGCAAGCTATTGGGACACCAGTGAGTGAGTGGTGGCACTGGGCAGGCCCTGAAACGCACACTAGTGAAGGAAACTTACTGCTATTATATTACAGTCAAAAAAGTTTAGTTTTTTTTAAATGCAAGCTATTGGGACACCAGTGAGTGAGTGGTGGCACTGGGCAAGTGGGCACAGTATATGCTGTGAGCCTGACACACAGGCTGGCTGGCAGGCAGGCAACTGCAATTACATTAAACAGAAAAAAAAAGCAGACTGATGTTCTAGTTTTAAAAAGGGCTTTTTGGATCAGATGAGTCCTTCAGGACTGTAGTGGACACTGAATACACTAGCCTAGCTATCAATTTCCCTATCAAATCAGCAGCAGCTACACTGCCCCTACTCTCACTAAGAGGAGGTGGGAGGGTATGGGAGGGAGGGTCTGCTTCTGAATGGCTGGAATGTGTCTGCTGACTATGAGATACAGGCCAGGGTCAAAATTTACTCAATGATGACGAATAGGGGGTGGACCGAACAGCGCATGTGTTCGCCATCCTATTCGCCAGCGAACAGTTCGGGACATCACTAATCCTTATCTGTGTGAAAAGATTATAATGGACTGGGTATGCCAATCCCTTAGGGAATTTGTAACATTTGAAATACAGGAAAATGCATACAACAGCTGTTGCATATTATGTTGTCAGTTATAAACTGTATGTTTGTGTGTTCTAGCCCAAAGTTTGAGAATATTATCCTTGAGCGCATGTATAGAGCAACACAATGCAAGTTGGGGCTTGATGAGCTAAATTTTCAAACGGAAGAATGAAAATAAGTTGATTCAACAATGTACAGGATGTCCACCTTGCCTGGCAAAGGATCAGGCCTGACCAGTCAAATAAAGACAGGTAATGTAATAATAGGAGGATGCATTGGTGGGGGTGGGAGATCTAAATTCTACTAAACTGGAGAGAGATGGACCTATTGCACCCCCATTGGCAGGTCGCTCAACCTGGCCACCCTTTTTAGTAACGAGTCCAACTCCTTTGACTTGTCAAGCAGTTTTTTGCGATCGGGTCTCTTCTTATTTAAATACTTGCAAAGTGGCACAATGGATTTTTTATTAGACTTTTTTGGCAGTGAGGAAAAGAAGATTGAAGGGAAAAAGAAGATATCTAATGGAAAGTAGGAATTTTTCATTTAACAGGAATTTAATTTATTAGCCCCCATCACTATTATTAGAGTTAAAGGGTATTTGTTCTGGGGCTGATCTCCACATACAGTGACTAAGGGCATGGGAACCCAAAGCCATGTAGGGGTGATTATTTTTTTATATTTTATTTTTAGCTACCTGCTGCTCCAATTTGTAATAATCAAATTAGTAGTAATTACAAGAAGAAAGCTGAGCCAATAGCTCCCTCTTTCTAATTAGACAAACAAATGAACAAATTGCATGGACCAAATTTCATCCAACAAGCAAATAATTATTTGTTTAATTCATTGTAATTTGCAGAAGAATGAAGGAATAGCAGAAAATTCAGACAAAAACATATTCATCTGAATAAAAATGCATGAGTCTAGTGACAAGCAGATTACAAAATTTAGGACAGGTCCTCAGGACCAATTGTTGCTGGGGATGTACTCCAATCACATGCATGCACAACTGAACAAATACACAGGCAATTACACTTTGTAGAGTTGAGCATCAGAGGATAACAAGGTTATCTCGGACATAGAAGTACCACAGGGGTAAGCGTGTTTTTTTTTACTTATCACTGTAGCACTACTCAACACAGTAGAAACTCCAAAATAGTTTACTGGAGTAAGGGAACAATAAACTGTCACTTCCAGAAAAGGGACAGCTCTACTTTAAGAAATTGTAAGAAGCCAGATATGTGTCGATTGGCTGGGTAAGATATGATACCATAATAGGATGCAATACAGATTCAGGTAATTTTTATGATAATGCATGATCCGCCTAATAGCTTAAATTTGAAATATAAATTATTATAAGTGAACAGTATGAACAAAAACATTGAATTTCTGAGCTTTCCTAATTGCATTTTCTTGATTTTAATATTCTTATTATGTTTTTTCTTAATTGTTGTATTATTTTATCATGTACAGATGATGTTCGAACATTTTGGAATCCCCATTACTAGTGGCAATAATAAAATTGGAAGCCAATACAGAGATGGACAAAGAAACAGCTATATTCCCATTAGTACATTTCAGCGATGTATTAAATGGAATCGTCTACCAAGAAATATATAACATGTTTTTGTTTCACTTAAACTCTCTTTTATTTATCAATCAGCAATTCAATAGCTGCTAAAAGAACAAAATTACTTTTAGCTAACAGTAGAATCTTGGCAGGTGAAAACAGAACACTTGGAAGTCTCTTAAAACGAATGCAGAAATATACTACTATAACATTATTTTAAATAAAAACGAAGCGTGTTTTTTGTAGCTTTTATATTTCAGCGTGTTAAAGGTACACTCCACTGCCCAAACACAATAAAAATCAATGTTTAGCAGATATACCCCAAGTGGAAACTTGCATGCATTTAATTATGCATTTTGTCAACAGGTTAAATCTAAAAACAACTGCCTTTGCAAGCTGTCTTGTCTGCTGCCTTTGCAAGCCGTCCCCTTCTAACCCTGCCCAGACTTTCCGTGGCAGTCCAATCACAGACTTCCCTTTGTAGCTCAATGAGAAGTCTTTGCAAGGCACATGCCTGCCTCTTGAGTTTAGCTCCACTGAGCTAACCAAACCAGGAAGTAACAGAACCTTTGGTCTGCTTTAAAGCCACCGGGGTGTCACCAGGTTAGTTTATAAAGTTGTCAATTTATATTAAAATCTATACTTTTTTTTTAAATGAAAAAAAAGAGTACACACTATTTAGACATGAAGCATTTCAGCAAGCTAGAGTTCTAGGGGTCTTTAAGAAAGTATAAGCAAAATATGATTATGTGATTTTGTCTTTCGGGAGCAGGAGATAGAGAATTCAGTTTAACCCCTGCACTACTTGCATTCATAAAATAGCATACAATTTGTTTCAAATTTCGTCTGCTACGTTAACAGAAAAAACTGGTAATTCTAGCAGTTTCATCAGTTTAATGAACTGAGCTCAGGGAAACCTAAAATATTTAAAATGTATATATTTGCATTATTCTATTTTGTATTTGTTTAATTTTTAGAAATATTAGGTGGAATAAAACTACTGGAGAACATATAGTATCCCTAACCAAAGGTGTGAAATAGTATAATATAAACAGATATACTGTGTTTAGTACATACAGGTTAATTCATTAAACACTAACGTGTAGTAAATTTTAAAATCTGAATGTCAAAATTCAAACTAAAATAGCCAAGCGGTGAAAACTGATGAGTTAGAGAATTTTTCAAACCAGCACTTTATGCCTCAATTTCACAATTCACTTTTAAATTTACTATGTTTCAGGTTTGTGAAAACAGAGATAAGGAAAAAAGACAAAAAATAAATACATTTTGTTTATGCATGCCATTGGGTTAAGCATTCACATGTTTCATTACGTAATCTTTAAATATCATTTGCATGAATGCAATCTCTAAATCTCAAGACAAAACGGAGTGTGAAACCAGGATACATGTCAGAACAAAATATCTGCTCTACAAATTTATCAAGATCAAAGTTTCCACTTTCACATAAAAAAAAATGCTAAATTCTGATTCATCAGAATGGATCCCCAGGCAGTAATACAATCTCATACTGCTGCTGCAATTAAATTAAATTTGATCTGTAGGCATAGACCGATGTGATAATACAGACCTATCCTCCATATTAATCAAATTCAAAACATGAAGCCAAAATTGGACATTGTAACTCTTCCTTATAAATCGAATGCAAAGAAATCCACATTTAACAAGATAATCTCTGTTGTAAGAACAAATCCATTTTATTCACCATTCTTGCAATTTTTTTTATATAGAAATTACATATATGTCGACTGTTTAGTGCAGTGGTTATGTCACTGCCCAAGTAGCCCAAGTTTGAATCCCGGTCAGACTACCTCGCCGGTAAGTGTCCCTGGGCAAGACACCAAATGATATATACCCCACCTCAAAACCGTGAGAGTAACATGAACCAAGAAAATCATGCTGGCTTGGACTTCACCAGAACTAACAATGTCTGCGTCAGATGCTAGGTAACAAAGATGATCTAACGACAAGTGGGCTACTGAAACAAACATTTCCTGGACATGAAATGAGAACCTTGACCTGCTTGACTGCTACTTCAAAAGCAGACCCAAGGAGGGGGGCTACATAGAAAGTATATGAGAGCTATGGGTGAATAAGAATGGTTGGAAAACGCAGGACTGAAAGACAGGACTAAGCACTAATCCTACCTGCACAGGAACAGGCACTCAGCACCAGCTTAATGGAAGTGGGGTTCTACCACACCAGACAAGACCAAAGGTGCAGACTGAGACCTCTGAGACAATCCAGCACATAGTAGCCGGGTGCAAGATGTAAGCAGGAATTGAGAGCCACAACCAAGTTTCTGGGATTGTGTACCAAAATATCTGCACAGAATATGGTCTGGACCTGCTTAAGTTCAGTTGGGAGATACCACAAAGGGTAGTTGAGAATGACCGGACTAAGATCCTTTGGGACTTTCAGATCCATACAGATAAGCAAGTAGTGGCAAACCAAGCTGACATTGTTGTGATAGTCAAGGAATAGAAGACTGCAGTGGTAGTGGATGTGGCATTACCCAGTTACTATAACATCAGAAGATGGAACCTGCGAAGGTGGACAAATACAAAGGACTGAAAAAGGAGCTAAAACAAATGTAGAACGTGAAGGTAGTAACAGTCCCGGTTATGATAGAAGCACTCAGGAATGTGACTCCCAAATTGGGGAGTGACTTCCAGATGTGACATCTGAGATCACTGTCCAAAAGAGTGCAGTTCTAGGAACATCTACAATACTGTGCAGAACAATCAGACTCCCAGGCCTCTGGTAGAAGAAACATAAAAGAGAAATACACACACAAAAAAAATACAAAACTAATAAATGTGTCCTGATTTTGTAAATACCTAGTTTACAAAGGATTTCCACTTATATTTAGAAGATACAGGATATATAGTTAAAAACATACAGTAATGGTTTAGAGCTGTAATTTGCAAAGTTTCATATGCTGGGCTGTAAGTATATGTTTTTAGAAAGTAAACACTGCAGAGCATTTACAATTTTGACAATATATATATATATATATATAGATATATATTATCACCAGTGCCTGTCGGTAGCAATATGTCTTTCTTTTGTGTTGTCACATAACACACACAATTGTGTGTACTAGTGTGGTAAAGAATGCCCGTTCAAGTTCAGTGAAATTCCCTGAGTATAGCAATTACTCAACGCACATCTTTGCCAGACGTTTGTAAAGTAATAGGATCTATTTGAGGACATGGCCCTTCCAGCTTGGAATTTTGAAAGATTGACTTTAGGCGCCCATTTCTTATTTGGGGCCTTTTTAGATATCCTCCAATTACTATTCCCCTGCCACCTAGGCATACACACTGCAATATTAGACAACCTATGGGATTTCACATGGGCTGTATATGTTCCTTTTCATTTAGCCAAGTACTTACCAATTTCAGCCAGATCACTCATCACTAAGGTGCAGTCAAACATGGACGTTCGCACACTGTTATAATACGATATGATTGTGTGGAAATTAATGTGGGGTCCAAACAACATTGGGAAGACCTATGTTTTGACAGGTGACAGGAAGCACTTTTTGGTTTGATGTAAAATTTGAATTACTTCTCTGTATGAATTTATGATTCTGCAATGTAATTTGCTCTTCACATTTTATTACATTTGCTGGCAGTAAGAAGGACATATTCGCTGGATTATTCAAAGCACTGCACATTTCTTCTACATAAATACTGAAGAACATAGAAAATGTAACAGTCAGATATTATGTCAAATTCTCGCATGTGTCTACAATTAAAGCTCTATAAATAAACATACACACGTCTTACTTTAAAGATTTTGATGAGTTAATTGAACTACAGACCTTGAAGGCTGAAAATGCTATTGCACACAATGATTCTGACTGATTAATGCCATGAGCAAAATCGGTGGGCTTGAATCACAAGTGACCGTATAGGTTATTTTTATGATGTCTATTCATCACCATTTGTGAAAGAGCTCATTGTGCTCTAAGTAAGCGATGTACAGAAATGTTTGACATCATCTAACCACCACCCAGTTACATTTCTGTCATTCTAAACTTGTAAAGTGTGTTCTGTTATAGATCTCTGTGAGTAGCTAAGATGTACAGAAATCAGCTTGAATTAATCAATAATGCCGTTATCCAAATATCAAATATAAAGCAAATATTGAAGAATGATAAACTATTCCTCAAAGTGATTAACCAATTGAATATCTTTCCCATTCCTCAGTCTAATGTAATATAGAAACACATACGGAATTAAAACATTTGACAGACCAACACATAGTAAATAAATATGTTATTATGTGGCTGATTTGCACATTTATTTATTTATTATTATTGCTATTTATAAAGCGCCGACAGATTCCGCAGCGCTGATAATAATAATAATGATTGATAATAAGGAATGATTTTATAACATACTATGAACTTAGGATATAATATATTCATTGAAACAATATAGCATAAATTGACTATTGTGAATAGCTTGTTGGTCATAGTTTTGGAATTCTCGAGGCATGAATAGTTTTCCCCATCTGGATGAACAATACACAATTTTCATATCTATAAAGGAGAATTACAGATGCAGAATTACATTTTATTGGCAATATCTCGGTGTCTGCTAAAAAGTATGTTTGAATTCAGAGCAAAGCACAAGAACATATAAATCTATTAAGCATCAAAGTGCATGTAAATTGCTTTTTAATTTTAGATGCAAATCAAATTTTAATGCAATTTTCAGATTTTAATTCAATAAATTTTAAGCTATGAATTGTATTTGGTTGTCCTCTAAGTAATTGTAGGAAGCAGAAGGTCTACATGCCTTATATGAAAGTGGTTGGATGAGTTTCACTTAGCATTCTGGCTATGCATTTATTTGTTTTGTTTTGCTGTATTTTCTTGAATATTTATTTCAGTGAGAAGAAAATGAGGCTGTGTGAGCATGTTTAATTATATTCGGAAATAATATTTGTATAAGAAATTCCCTCAATGCCAACATATATTAGGTGATATTCGAGGAGGTAGAGATTTTTTTAGAGTCAGTTAGATCAATGGGTACTGGGCATTTCCCTAGCACTGTACCTAAAGGGAGGTTGGACCTATTTGTTTTAGAACTAGAATTTCTTCTTGATACTGTACATGGGTTAAGATTGCCAATATACTTGACATTAGGGTTGAAGAACCCAAGATGCCCTGTTTATAACAGGCATCTACAATTCATACAAAATTTACAAGGCAACAGGCTTAAAAATGTATCCACAGTTCAGTTACTATATATATATATATATATATATATATAGTAACTGAACTGTGGATACATTTTAAGCCTGTTTCCTTGTAAATATATATATATATATATATATATATATATATATATATATATATAATATATATAATATAAAAATAAAACTGAAAAAAATAATAATTGGTAAACAAATATTCAGACCCAGCAGCATGATAAAAAGCTAAAATAGGACATTCTTGTAATCGTGATAGGCTGGTTTTAAAGTTAAGGAAAGGATTGTTTCATCATCATCATCAGAAACAATCTGCAAAATGCTATCTTCCATCTCTGGTCCACCATTGTTTCATGCATGTGTGCACCTGTTGCCTACTATTCCCTTTGGAGCAGAGACATAAAAAAAAATGAGATTGTACTAGTATATAAAGGTATGTACTGTATTAGATTTACAAAATATGGATAAGTACTGAAATGTACTAAAGCCGATTAACCAAAGACATCAAACATCGGGTATAGACAACCCTCAATGACCCAACGGAATAGTAAGTAAGTAACAACAAAAAGTCCAAGATTAATTAAAATATATTGTCCTAATATTATTCTGATGAATAAGGCCCCTTAAAAATGAGTCTCACTACAAACTATACAAAAAAAAAGCACTGTATTAATAATAACACCCTATCCAACAACACGGTTGCATGCAAACTCACAGATTCCATCACGAATAAAACCTCCTAGTTTGCCTTTAATATTACAAACAAGGGTTATAAAATTAAGGATTTCATCACCCGTAATACAAAAAATGTCATCTTCCTAGTAGCATATTCTGTATGTTGGCACCTCCCAACCAAAGTTGTATGTGTCGCTCCTCACCCCCCTATTAGACTCTAATATAGGTATGACAACCAGATGCTTAAAGACACATAGCCAAACATTGTAGACATAATTAAAGACTTTCAATATCATTCCTTATCCAGACATGTTAGTGTGCACAATAATGATCAAAAAGTGATAAAAGCAATTCATATACAAAAGTGTAAAAAAAACCACAAAGAGGTGATGATATGAAAAACATACTTGGGAATAATAAAACCCTAGAACCTAAAAAGTTTGAATGCTGAATTAGACTTATTTAGGTTTCTCGGAAATAAAAATATTTTTTTTCTCCATATCTTTATAAATATACTTTTAAAAAAAAAAAAAAAAAAAAACATCTCTTCTAGTATATTTTTATCTCAAATGTATATTTTTATATGTATTTTTTCACATAGTTTATAATATTTATATATTTTCTTTTTACAAAATGTATCTCCATCACATATTTCAATTTATCCTATAACACATTTTATTTTATCTTATTCATATATATTTTATTATATATTTTTTTTACTATGTATATCCCCATTTTACTCTACATCCCCATGCTTTCACATATTATTTAATTTTTTTGTGAACCAGCCATACACTTAGGTTGGGATAGTACCGCTTTATATCTGCAAAATGAAACTTAACTCTACAGGTGTGATTGCATTTCTTATTTTTAGCACCTTCACTCTTTATTGGCAATATTACACTATTGTATTTTTGTGTGTTTTTATATATTCCACTGTGACTCACAGGAGAGACTACTTCTTCGTTCATATCCATTGCACACTACATGTAAGGATTGTACCACTACATGCTGTCCCTACCAGAGCTTGTATGATAGCTCTATGAAATGTGAGTGGATACTTACGCACTTCTATTGTGTGCTATCCACTCATTGTGTTGTTGTTATTATTATTATTATTATTGCCATTTATATAGTGCCAACAGAATCCATGGTGCTTTACAATATTATAAGAGGGGGGATTTAACTAAATACTTGTGTTACATACTACACCATCAGTATCCCCTTTTTCCCCATTTCTTTTATATGAATCTTATGAGGACAAATCCAACCACATAAGAACTCAGACCATCAGAAGAATATTGGTACTATATATTTTATTTAATCTTGAACTGTTTGTTGTTTCTTATAAGTTACATATTTGTCTTTTATACTTTGTATAGACGCAAACTTTTTTTTTGGTATTTTATATACTGTATTAGTGCAAAATGTTACATATCTCCAAAAGGTTTGATGCAGACTATAACTTATGTGTGTTAGTAAGTGCATGCATGAAATATAAAAACAAATGTAACATAAAAATATCAGTTTAGATTGCAAATAAAGCACACAGGTAAAAAGAGCAAAGGTCCAAATGTTGTGACGGACTTAAAGGGACACTCCAGGCACCCAGACCACTTCTGCTCATTGGAGTGGTCTGGGTGCCAACTCCCACTACCCTTAACCCTGCAAGTGTAATTATTGCAGTTTTTTATAAACTGCAATAATTACATTGCAGGGTTAACTCCACCTCTAGTGGCTGTCTACTAGACAGCCACTAGAGGTCACTTCCTAGTTTCTAGCACAGGTTTCCTGTGCTAGAGCGTCGCTGGACATCCTCACGCTGTGTGAGGACCTCCAGCGTCGCTCAAAACCCCATAGGAAAGCATTGAAATGATTTTTCAATGCTTTCCTATGGGGAGACGTAATGCGCATGCGCGGCATTTCCGCGCATGCGCATTAGGTCTCCTCGGCCGGTGGGCGAGATTAGTCTCGCCCACCGGCCGACGTAATCACAAGGAGGAGCGGCGCATAGGCGGAGACAGCGGCGAGGGACATCGCCGCTGTCCCAGGTAAGTGACTGAAGGGGATTTCACCCCTTCAGTAAACGGGGATTGGGGGGTGGGAGGGAGAGGGACCCTCCAGTGCCAGAAAAACGGATCGTTTTTCTGGCACTGGAGTTTTCCTTTAATGTACAGAGATAAAATGTAATATTTACTTATGTTTAACATTTCTTCTCATACAGAAAACTTGGCATATTCATCTATAATTAACTACCTCATTGAGTTGAAAGCCTGACATTAAAAGAATAGCTGGGTTCAAGCAAATCTATCTATCTATCTATCTATCTATCTATCTATCTATCTATCTATCTATATTTATAAATATATAAAATATATGCTATTTATCATGTTATGGTTAAAAAGGTGTGACCTTCAATCATCTCTTCAGAATCGTTGCATCAAAGGAACTCACAATAACAGTTTTGAGCTTAGCAAAGTGTTGATAACTTCGATACATGATAACGAGTTCTATTAAAATAGCCATATCATGCACATTACTTAGAAAAAGTTACACAAAATACAAAAAAAACACAGTGTGGAAGAGCTTCAAATTACAAACAAAATACATAGGTGTAATAATAAGTGTATCACCTAACACCTTAAAAATAAACACAGACAAACAAATAAATATTACACAAAGTGAATGCACTAAGAGATACTTACAATGGAACTCAAAATAAACTGGAACAATCTAAAAAATAAAAGTGAAAAATACAGTATAGACTGTATACAACAAAATAAAATATAACCCCTAATAGGATAAGACTCACAAGATATAGAGCCATCCCAGGCTCTATATAAGCGGCTCCAGGGTGCCTAAATAGGCTAAAATGAATATCGTGAAGCAAAGAAATTGAAATTCCCAATAAGGGGGGGCGTGTCCGGCTTCCGGTGTGAGCAGCCGCATGGAGTAGGAGCTCCGGCGATAAACCGTCCTGAAAGCCACAAATCAAGCTACCTAAAGCGATAACTCAACTACCTACCTTGCCCTAACATAGCAGAACCTCGGCGTCGGCAGTATGTCTTATCCCAAGCAGCCGAGAACTCGTGAATCGGCCAAAATAAAGAAAAAGACCGCCAAGTACTTATTCAAGATGGCGGCGAGGAGACAGAAACTATGTCGGACGGCGCTTCCGACCAGGAGTCGATCTCCTCCAAATATACAGACTCTCCAGTAACAGAGAAGAGTCTCCACAAAATGTTGCAAGAGCTGAGAGCTACCATAAAAGCTGATTTCCAGCGTATTGATAAAGAGCTGCGGAAAGAAATTACAAGCCTGGGCGACCGGACTAGCCACTTAGAAAACAAAACGGGCGACCTATGCAATGCCCATAACGAAGTTGTGGACAAGCTCCAATCACTATCGGATGAAAATGAAAAATGAAGCACTGAAATTGAAGTTGGCTGACCTGGAGGACAGGTCCAGGCGGCAAAATATCAGATTCCGGGGTATTCCCGACGACATTTCCCATGATGCTCTCCCAGCGTATATTCTTTCTATTTGCAAGGCCTTGGTCCCGGACTTACCCGACTCTGCATGGGCATATGATCGTATGCACAGACTCCCTCGACCATCTCGATTACCTCCTGAATCGCCCAGAGACGTGATAGTCAAATTTCATTACTATGTACACAAGGAATCCCTACTGTCAGCAGCGAGGAAAACGGCGAACCTTCCTGACCCACACACCACAATTGCTTTATTTGCGGACTTGTCTGCCGCCACCATGGCGAAACGCAGAGAATTTATCACCATTACAAAAACTTTGCGGAACAACAATGTGAATTACAAGTGGGGTTACCCTACAAAATTGATTGTCTGGAGACAGGGAACAACCCGTGTTATAAGCGACCCTAAAGAAGGTATGAAGACTCTCTCTGAATGGGGACTCTGGCGACCAACAGGAGAACGTCAAGTGGCACCCGGGGAGGGTTCTCCGAAGAAAATCCAAAATGAGTGGCATATGGCAGGAGCCCAAACTACAGCGGAATGAACTTTTACAATCATCATGCACCATATATTTCGAGCAATATTGGTATAGTATTACACTGTATGCTCCAGTGGGGTTTTTATCCCGTCTGTAAACACCCACCTGATAACTAATTGCATATACCAAGCCTAGGTCTGTTGAGGGGACATAGTAATGAGAGTAAGAGTGATTGTCAGCATTTTCACCCTGACCATATGGTTAAGGCCTCCCTCATTTATTCATTTATTTATCTCTTGGTCAGTAATGTTAATTCACTTTGACGGCCTTGGGTTGCAGCTACCATTGTATGTTATATCAATTATATTGTCCCTGTAAAAGGTGTGTAGACGCTTAAGTCGGCCCGTACCCTTTGCCATGCTGAAGGTTTAACCTCAAGCAAAAGTGTTCATGCTTTATTTATATTGTTTTATTCTCCTGCTGCCGTGGTATATGTAACATGGGTCCTTTCAGTGTGCTCTGCGAGTACATAGGTCACGTTATAACTCACGAACTATACCCTTAAGGCTACGTCTGTTATCCAGACTTTTCGTTTAAATTTTAATTTCCGTTCAAATTTTAGGTCTAAATTTAAGGCTAAGTTTAGTCAGAGAGCCACTTCGACCAATACAAACTAACGATTATAACTACTCTGTACTCAGTCCAAAATTAACTTGTTGCAATATACTGTAGTTCGACCCAGGCTTATTTGTTGTGGCTACCAACTGCACTCTATTCCAATCACTCGTTATGTTGATGTTTAAGGTTGTTGTTTCCAATCATGCTTAGGGCACGGCATATCCGCCATGATACTACCCTTTATGATAATACGTTCTCTCTTTTTCTGCTTTTGAGTTATACATCATCAGGGCGGTAGGAGCTCCACGTTCCCACGTTCCCGCCAACTTTCAGGTCACCTCTTGAGTTCATCTTTCGGTGTACTCTATATGACCTTTTCTCATCTCCGTCCCAATGGAGATAAATGTATATACTTTTGTTTGTTGTTTCCCCTTATTTTTCCCCCTTCTCCCCTCTCCCCCGTAATTTCCACACTCTTATACATGTTACCAGTGGAAGATGCATTCATCACCATTGGCTTAAAAGGAAAGCACGTGCACAGCCCGACCACTTCGCAGGGCGGTTTATTTGTAAAGCAAACGTTCACTCAGATCTTAGTTCAATATTATCATTTGTCCATTGGACATTATGGACATGTCTTTAGCACTTTCTATATACTGTTGTTGATATGACTCGTAATACAATGAAAATTTTGTCCCTCAACGTTAAAGGGCTTAATAGTCCAAACAAACGTCGGCAGGTGCTACGGGACATGCATGCCTCTAATGCAGCAATCGTTTGCTTACAGGAAACTCACCTCCAAAAAAAAGGCCCGCCTAGGCTATATTCAACACGTTACCCTACTGGGTTTCACGCACATGCACCAAATAAAACCAAGGGAGTTGCCATATTCTTCCATTCAGACTGGGCTTTCTCATTGTATAAACAATATGCAGACCCAGCGGGTAGATTACTAATTTTAGTGGGTGAATTGAACGGTATAAAAGCGACAGTAGTATCCCTATATGCACCTAACGAAGCTCAATACCCTTTCTTAAAAAAAGCCTTGAATAAAATCTCCAAGCTTAAACAAGGACATTTAATAATTTGTGGCGATTTCAACTGCGCCTTAGACCCCCAGTTGGACACCCAACGCACCCATAACAAACCCCCTACTAAGACATCTATACATAACGGCAAACTATTTACCCACCTTCTCCATTCATCTGATTTATATGATGTCTGGAGAAATTTATATCCTACGGGCAGGGATTACTCCTATTTCTCACATGTCCACACGACTTACTCGCGTATAGATCTTTGTATCATAGACAAATCTACTCTACCACATCTGGTCAGCCAAACAATAGGTCAGCGCACCTGGTCTGACCATGCCCCAATTGAAACCATTATTGAGGTCCCATACCCCGCCAAGGGTCGGGGAAAGTGGAGGTTAAATGAATCACTTTTAGACTATCCGGAAAACCACAAAGCGATTGCTGCTGAATTAGACCACTATTTTCATACTAACTCTACCGAGCACACCTCCGTTGAAACACAATGGCTTGCCCATAAAGCAGTCATTAGGGGTGCTTTCATAAAATTGGGCTCAAAAAACAAAAAACGCATCCAAAATTCCATGGTTATGCTTACCCAACAGCTGGAATCATTGGAAAAATCCAATAAAGCCTCCCCCTCGAAGTCCATATCTAAACAAATAGCCAAAATACATCTACACGCAGACGACTACATTATTCACGCCCGTAAACTGAAACAACACTTCTACCATATGGGTAATAAAGCTGGCAAACTGTTGGCGCGCCAATTAAAATCTAGATATATCCAGACTAAAATTCCCTATATTACATCCAAAGACGAAATGAAATTGTATAATCCTAATGATATTGTCAACGAACTGTCTCACTATTACGAAGACCTATATAATCTGGGAAAACACACTGACACGCACACACCTACTATAGAAGAAATTCAGCACTTTTTAACACGGATAAATCTCCCACACGTCACACCGCAGCAAAACGAGTTGTTGAGCACACCGTTCACGACCGAAGAAGTTGAATCAGCTATCCGCTCCCTCCCCAAACATAAAGCCCCTGGCCCTGATGGCCTCTCCAATTATTATTACATTAAAATGGCATCACATCTGTCCCCTCACATTACAAACATATTTAATGCAGTCCAAAAATCTGGGTCTTTCCCGCAAGAAATGTTGGAAGCATTCATCATAACTCTTCCCAAACCAAATAAACCCCCTACGATTTGCAGTAACCTTCGGCCAATCTCACTCCTAAATGCTGATGTTAAATTATATGCTAAGATCATCGCCAACAGATTGAAACCTTTACTGCCCAATCTAGTCTCAGAAGAACAGGCAGGTTTTGTTCCAGGTAAACAGGTGGGAGACAACACCAGATATTGCATAGATATACTGGAATGGGTTATGAAGAAAAAAGAACAAGGCGTTTTTATGGCATTGGACGCTGAAAAGGCGTTCGATCGCCTCAATTGGTCATACATGGAAAGCACATTATTGGCGTTTCAATTCTCCAGCCCCTTCATTAATAGCATTAAAGCCCTATATTCAGCGCCCTCTGCCAAGGTGTTCAATACCGGCTTTCTCTCTCGCAGCTTTCCTATAACTAATGGAACCAGGCAAGGCTGTCCCCTTTCTCCCCACATTTTTATCCTATGCCTGGAACCACTGATCAGAGCGATCAAACAAGACCCCTTGATCCCTGGCATACTCACGCCCGCAGGTGAAAAAAAGGTAGCACTTTTTGCGGATGATATCATGCTATTTCTTACCAAACCGTCTCATTCGATTCCGCATGTTATAAACAATCTGCTAGAGTACGGCAAAATATCGTATTATAAGAACAATATAGTTAAAACACAAATTCTCCCTTTTAACCTAGATACACAGCTGTTAAACACACTTCAGGCCCAATATCCATTCGAATGGCGCAAAACTTCTATCTCCTACCTAGGTGTCAAGATAGCTCGATCAACGAAACAAACTATTCTAGAAAATCATGAAGTGGTTCTAGCAAAAATCTCAAAACAAATTGCATCCTGGGACGGGGCAAATGCCTCCTGGTTAGGTAGGATTAACTCCCTAAAAATGATGGCTCTACCGCATATCCTATATCTGTTCAGAACATTGCCTATAGCCCTTCCTAATGCCCTTTTGAAACGTTTTCAAATGACCTTAAACGCTCATGTATGGAAAAAAAAGCCCCCAAGGGTATCCTTCCGTTCCCTGTGGTACCCCATTAAAAAAGGTGGCCTTCAAATTCCTAACGTTAAAAACTATTATATAGCGTCTGCTTTAGCTCAAGGTATAGATATAATGACACTCAAAACGACGCCTGTGTGGCTGGATCTAGAAATAAAGTGTGGTACTTCACTCCCCCTAAGTTATAATTTATGGTCAATGACACATCCAACATCACCAACCATGTTGTCTACTACAACATTTTTATTAAAATCGTGGTTGTCTTGGAGTTCATTGCTGGGGCCCTGTTCGGAGCTACTCTACGCGGCTCCTCTGCAGGCGCTCACGGCTATCTCCCCGGATTTACCACTAGCACGTTGGGTCTCCAGCGGTATTTCACATGTGTCTTCTTTATATACAAAGTCAGGTTTCCTGTCGTTTCCTACCATACAAAAACTGTTCCAGTTGCCACCAAAATACCTTTTTGTGTACTTAAGTTTGAAACATATTCTGCAATCCAGATCCATCAAATATATCAGCCCACTAGAGTGGAGTAGACTAGGGCATTTGTGTTTTTTGGCCCGCCAGAGCACATCCCCTATAAAATCTTTATCCTTTTGCTACTCGTCCCTATCATCAAATCCAGGCGAGAATAAATTGCCGTACATGGTCCGTTGGGAACGAGACCTAGGTGAAATATTTCCCCTATCTACTTGGGAAGCTGCTATTACATACACTAAAAAATCCTCACGATGTGTTACTCACTGGGAAGCATATTTTAAATTATTAATGAGGTGGTATTTGACTCCTTCCAGGCTAGGTTTAATCTATCCAGGTTCGACCCCTAACTGCTGGAGATGTGCCGATCCCAATGGTACGTTGAAACACATATTCTGGGATTGTACAGCTCTACACACGTTTTGGGACTCAATACGACTTTTGATCAAATCAGTTAGTGGTCACGATATTCCACTTCAACCAGCCAGTTACATTCTACATTTATTACCTGATTTAGGTGACCTCTCATCAAGAGCAGCAGTATTAAACATTCTTGTAGCAGCGAAAACTAGCATAGCCGCTCATTGGAAGAGTGTAAAATGCCCCATAGTTCAGGAGGTGATAAACAAAGTTAACTCCACTTATGTCTTTGAAAAAAAGTGGGCAATGGGAAAACACTTAGATTCCTTTAATGTATTGTGGTACAACTGGGAAGCCATTGGTAATCCGACTACGGACTTCACTTAATATCTGGTATTAGAGTGTAATTCCATTCTCTCCCCCTCACCCTCTTTTCTCCTTGTTCATCGCCCTATTTAAGTAAAAATTTTGTTTCTGTTTAATCTCTCGTTCAGCTTTTGCAACGTGCTCTGGAGAACTAAGTAACTGTTAGGTCAGAACTGGTTACACACCAGACAGCCTTCCTACAGAGGAAGCAAGTTAACGGCATTACAGCCGCAATACATATTCCAGGGTACAATCTATAATTAGGCCATGTGGATTGTTCATCCTGTTCTGCAGACTTTAGGCCCACCTTGTACACCATTAGACGTCAGACGTCTCATGCAGATTATACTTCCCAATTTGAAGCGTCATTGAGCTTCACATGGTAACATTGAAATTTTTTTTTTTTACCAGCGAACAATTACGACAGATTGCTATAAAATATTGTAATTGTATATTTGTAATTGTATATTTATATTGTTTATAATGTATGTCTACTTCGCTATGTTGTCATACACTGAGAATTATCAGTCACCATACTATATTCTGCTGAACAACTTGTATCTTGTATTGTGCATTGTATTCCTCATATTCATGTCAATTTTTGAAGTCTCTGTATGCATTATTGTTTCTCACTACAGTATTGTTGTACTAATGATGTGATTGTTCTTCCTTTGCACATTTGATTTCAATAAAAATTATACATTGAAAAAAAAAAAAAGAAATTCCCAATAAGAAGGAAATACAAACTTTATTCAGTAAATATAGATAAAAGGGATAAATAGGTAGTGTATGAAAATAAAAAGTCACTAGGCCTAAAGAACACACAATTAAGTAATAAAGAAGTCCCAGAAAGTTCATCAGCAAATGCGTTTGGGCTCATTCTGGAGTCTTCTCCAGTGCTCCAATTTTCTCCTTGTGATCCTGGGACGGCTCTACAACTTGTGAGTTTTATCCTACTAGGGGTTATATTTTATTTTGTTGTATGCAGTCTATACTATGTTTTTTTTTTTATCTTTCTTTCTAGATTGGTCCAGTTTATTTTGATCTCCATTTTAAGTATGTTTGGTGTGCATTCACTTGGTGATACACTTTTAGACTATCCGGAAAACCACAAAGCGATTGCTGCTGAATTAGACCACTATTTTCATACTAACTCTACCGAGCACACCTCCGTTGAAACACAATGGCTTGCCCATAAAGCAGTCATTAGGGGTGCTTTCATAAAATTGGGCTCAAAAAACAAAAAACGCATCCAAAATTCCATGGTTATGCTTACCCAACAGCTGGAATCATTGGAAAAATCCAATAAAGCCTCCCCCTCGAAGTCCATATCTAAACAAATAGCCAAAATACATCTACACGCAGACGACTACATTATTCACGCCCGTAAACTGAAACAACACTTCTACCATATGGGTAATAAAGCTGGCAAACTGTTGGCGCGCCAATTAAAATCTAGATATATCCAGACTAAAATTCCCTATATTACATCCAAAGACGAAATGAAATTGTATAATCCTAATGATATTGTCAACGAACTGTCTCACTATTACGAAGACCTATATAATCTGGGAAAACACACTGACACGCACACACCTACTATAGAAGAAATTCAGCACTTTTTAACACGGATAAATCTCCCACACGTCACACCGCAGCAAAACGAGTTGTTGAGCACACCGTTCACGACCGAAGAAGTTGAATCAGCTATCCGCTCCCTCCCCAAACATAAAGCCCCTGGCCCTGATGGCCTCTCCAATTATTATTACATTAAAATGGCATCACATCTGTCCCCTCACATTACAAACATATTTAATGCAGTCCAAAAATCTGGGTCTTTCCCGCAAGAAATGTTGGAAGCATTCATCATAACTCTTCCCAAACCAAATAAACCCCCTACGATTTGCAGTAACCTTCGGCCAATCTCACTCCTAAATGCTGATGTTAAATTATATGCTAAGATCATCGCCAACAGATTGAAACCTTTACTGCCCAATCTAGTCTCAGAAGAACAGGCAGGTTTTGTTCCAGGTAAACAGGTGGGAGACAACACCAGATATTGCATAGATATACTGGAATGGGTTATGAAGAAAAAAGAACAAGGCGTTTTTATGGCATTGGACGCTGAAAAGGCGTTCGATCGCCTCAATTGGTCATACATGGAAAGCACATTATTGGCGTTTCAATTCTCCAGCCCCTTCATTAATAGCATTAAAGCCCTATATTCAGCGCCCTCTGCCAAGGTGTTCAATACCGGCTTTCTCTCTCGCAGCTTTCCTATAACTAATGGAACCAGGCAAGGCTGTCCCCTTTCTCCCCACATTTTTATCCTATGCCTGGAACCACTGATCAGAGCGATCAAACAAGACCCCTTGATCCCTGGCATACTCACGCCCGCAGGTGAAAAAAAGGTAGCACTTTTTGCGGATGATATCATGCTATTTCTTACCAAACCGTCTCATTCGATTCCGCATGTTATAAACAATCTGCTAGAGTACGGCAAAATATCGTATTATAAGAACAATATAGTTAAAACACAAATTCTCCCTTTTAACCTAGATACACAGCTGTTAAACACACTTCAGGCCCAATATCCATTCGAATGGCGCAAAACTTCTATCTCCTACCTAGGTGTCAAGATAGCTCGATCAACGAAACAAACTATTCTAGAAAATCATGAAGTGGTTCTAGCAAAAATCTCAAAACAAATTGCATCCTGGGACGGGGCAAATGCCTCCTGGTTAGGTAGGATTAACTCCCTAAAAATGATGGCTCTACCGCATATCCTATATCTGTTCAGAACATTGCCTATAGCCCTTCCTAATGCCCTTTTGAAACGTTTTCAAATGACCTTAAACGCTCATGTATGGAAAAAAAAGCCCCCAAGGGTATCCTTCCGTTCCCTGTGGTACCCCATTAAAAAAGGTGGCCTTCAAATTCCTAACGTTAAAAACTATTATATAGCGTCTGCTTTAGCTCAAGGTATAGATATAATGACACTCAAAACGACGCCTGTGTGGCTGGATCTAGAAATAAAGTGTGGTACTTCACTCCCCCTAAGTTATAATTTATGGTCAATGACACATCCAACATCACCAACCATGTTGTCTACTACAACATTTTTATTAAAATCGTGGTTGTCTTGGAGTTCATTGCTGGGGCCCTGTTCGGAGCTACTCTACGCGGCTCCTCTGCAGGCGCTCACGGCTATCTCCCCGGATTTACCACTAGCACGTTGGGTCTCCAGCGGTATTTCACATGTGTCTTCTTTATATACAAAGTCAGGTTTCCTGTCGTTTCCTACCATACAAAAACTGTTCCAGTTGCCACCAAAATACCTTTTTGTGTACTTAAGTTTGAAACATATTCTGCAATCCAGATCCATCAAATATATCAGCCCACTAGAGTGGAGTAGACTAGGGCATTTGTGTTTTTTGGCCCGCCAGAGCACATCCCCTATAAAATCTTTATCCTTTTGCTACTCGTCCCTATCATCAAATCCAGGCGAGAATAAATTGCCGTACATGGTCCGTTGGGAACGAGACCTAGGTGAAATATTTCCCCTATCTACTTGGGAAGCTGCTATTACATACACTAAAAAATCCTCACGATGTGTTACTCACTGGGAAGCATATTTTAAATTATTAATGAGGTGGTATTTGACTCCTTCCAGGCTAGGTTTAATCTATCCAGGTTCGACCCCTAACTGCTGGAGATGTGCCGATCCCAATGGTACGTTGAAACACATATTCTGGGATTGTACAGCTCTACACACGTTTTGGGACTCAATACGACTTTTGATCAAATCAGTTAGTGGTCACGATATTCCACTTCAACCAGCCAGTTACATTCTACATTTATTACCTGATTTAGGTGACCTCTCATCAAGAGCAGCAGTATTAAACATTCTTGTAGCAGCGAAAACTAGCATAGCCGCTCATTGGAAGAGTGTAAAATGCCCCATAGTTCAGGAGGTGATAAACAAAGTTAACTCCACTTATGTCTTTGAAAAAAAGTGGGCAATGGGAAAACACTTAGATTCCTTTAATGTATTGTGGTACAACTGGGAAGCCATTGGTAATCCGACTACGGACTTCACTTAATATCTGGTATTAGAGTGTAATTCCATTCTCTCCCCCTCACCCTCTTTTCTCCTTGTTCATCGCCCTATTTAAGTAAAAATTTTGTTTCTGTTTAATCTCTCGTTCAGCTTTTGCAACGTGCTCTGGAGAACTAAGTAACTGTTAGGTCAGAACTGGTTACACACCAGACAGCCTTCCTACAGAGGAAGCAAGTTAACGGCATTACAGCCGCAATACATATTCCAGGGTACAATCTATAATTAGGCCATGTGGATTGTTCATCCTGTTCTGCAGACTTTAGGCCCACCTTGTACACCATTAGACGTCAGACGTCTCATGCAGATTATACTTCCCAATTTGAAGCGTCATTGAGCTTCACATGGTAACATTGAAATTTTTTTTTTTTACCAGCGAACAATTACGACAGATTGCTATAAAATATTGTAATTGTATATTTGTAATTGTATATTTATATTGTTTATAATGTATGTCTACTTCGCTATGTTGTCATACACTGAGAATTATCAGTCACCATACTATATTCTGCTGAACAACTTGTATCTTGTATTGTGCATTGTATTCCTCATATTCATGTCAATTTTTGAAGTCTCTGTATGCATTATTGTTTCTCACTACAGTATTGTTGTACTAATGATGTGATTGTTCTTCCTTTGCACATTTTATTTCAATAAAAATTATACATTGAAAAAAAAAAAAAGAAATTCCCAATAAGAAGGAAATACAAACTTTATTCAGTAAATATAGATAAAAGGGATAAATAGGTAGTGTATGAAAATAAAAAGTCACTAGGCCTAAAGAACACACAATTAAGTAATAAAGAAGTCCCAGAAAGTTCATCAGCAAATGCGTTTGGGCTCATTCTGGAGTCTTCTCCAGTGCTCCAATTTTCTCCTTGTGATCCTGGGACGGCTCTACAACTTGTGAGTTTTATCCTACTAGGGGTTATATTTTATTTTGTTGTATGCAGTCTATACTATGTTTTTTTTTTTATCTTTCTTTCTAGATTGGTCCAGTTTATTTTGATCTCCATTTTAAGTATGTTTGGTGTGCATTCACTTGGTGATACACTTTTAGACTATCCGGAAAACCACAAAGCGATTGCTGCTGAATTAGACCACTATTTTCATACTAACTCTACCGAGCACACCTCCGTTGAAACACAATGGCTTGCCCATAAAGCAGTCATTAGGGGTGCTTTCATAAAATTGGGCTCAAAAAACAAAAAACGCATCCAAAATTCCATGGTTATGCTTACCCAACAGCTGGAATCATTGGAAAAATCCAATAAAGCCTCCCCCTCGAAGTCCATATCTAAACAAATAGCCAAAATACATCTACACGCAGACGACTACATTATTCACGCCCGTAAACTGAAACAACACTTCTACCATATGGGTAATAAAGCTGGCAAACTGTTGGCGCGCCAATTAAAATCTAGATATATCCAGACTAAAATTCCCTATATTACATCCAAAGACGAAATGAAATTGTATAATCCTAATGATATTGTCAACGAACTGTCTCACTATTACGAAGACCTATATAATCTGGGAAAACACACTGACACGCACACACCTACTATAGAAGAAATTCAGCACTTTTTAACACGGATAAATCTCCCACACGTCACACCGCAGCAAAACGAGTTGTTGAGCACACCGTTCACGACCGAAGAAGTTGAATCAGCTATCCGCTCCCTCCCCAAACATAAAGCCCCTGGCCCTGATGGCCTCTCCAATTATTATTACATTAAAATGGCATCACATCTGTCCCCTCACATTACAAACATATTTAATGCAGTCCAAAAATCTGGGTCTTTCCCGCAAGAAATGTTGGAAGCATTCATCATAACTCTTCCCAAACCAAATAAACCCCCTACGATTTGCAGTAACCTTCGGCCAATCTCACTCCTAAATGCTGATGTTAAATTATATGCTAAGATCATCGCCAACAGATTGAAACCTTTACTGCCCAATCTAGTCTCAGAAGAACAGGCAGGTTTTGTTCCAGGTAAACAGGTGGGAGACAACACCAGATATTGCATAGATATACTGGAATGGGTTATGAAGAAAAAAGAACAAGGCGTTTTTATGGCATTGGACGCTGAAAAGGCGTTCGATCGCCTCAATTGGTCATACATGGAAAGCACATTATTGGCGTTTCAATTCTCCAGCCCCTTCATTAATAGCATTAAAGCCCTATATTCAGCGCCCTCTGCCAAGGTGTTCAATACCGGCTTTCTCTCTCGCAGCTTTCCTATAACTAATGGAACCAGGCAAGGCTGTCCCCTTTCTCCCCACATTTTTATCCTATGCCTGGAACCACTGATCAGAGCGATCAAACAAGACCCCTTGATCCCTGGCATACTCACGCCCGCAGGTGAAAAAAAGGTAGCACTTTTTGCGGATGATATCATGCTATTTCTTACCAAACCGTCTCATTCGATTCCGCATGTTATAAACAATCTGCTAGAGTACGGCAAAATATCGTATTATAAGAACAATATAGTTAAAACACAAATTCTCCCTTTTAACCTAGATACACAGCTGTTAAACACACTTCAGGCCCAATATCCATTCGAATGGCGCAAAACTTCTATCTCCTACCTAGGTGTCAAGATAGCTCGATCAACGAAACAAACTATTCTAGAAAATCATGAAGTGGTTCTAGCAAAAATCTCAAAACAAATTGCATCCTGGGACGGGGCAAATGCCTCCTGGTTAGGTAGGATTAACTCCCTAAAAATGATGGCTCTACCGCATATCCTATATCTGTTCAGAACATTGCCTATAGCCCTTCCTAATGCCCTTTTGAAACGTTTTCAAATGACCTTAAACGCTCATGTATGGAAAAAAAAGCCCCCAAGGGTATCCTTCCGTTCCCTGTGGTACCCCATTAAAAAAGGTGGCCTTCAAATTCCTAACGTTAAAAACTATTATATAGCGTCTGCTTTAGCTCAAGGTATAGATATAATGACACTCAAAACGACGCCTGTGTGGCTGGATCTAGAAATAAAGTGTGGTACTTCACTCCCCCTAAGTTATAATTTATGGTCAATGACACATCCAACATCACCAACCATGTTGTCTACTACAACATTTTTATTAAAATCGTGGTTGTCTTGGAGTTCATTGCTGGGGCCCTGTTCGGAGCTACTCTACGCGGCTCCTCTGCAGGCGCTCACGGCTATCTCCCCGGATTTACCACTAGCACGTTGGGTCTCCAGCGGTATTTCACATGTGTCTTCTTTATATACAAAGTCAGGTTTCCTGTCGTTTCCTACCATACAAAAACTGTTCCAGTTGCCACCAAAATACCTTTTTGTGTACTTAAGTTTGAAACATATTCTGCAATCCAGATCCATCAAATATATCAGCCCACTAGAGTGGAGTAGACTAGGGCATTTGTGTTTTTTGGCCCGCCAGAGCACATCCCCTATAAAATCTTTATCCTTTTGCTACTCGTCCCTATCATCAAATCCAGGCGAGAATAAATTGCCGTACATGGTCCGTTGGGAACGAGACCTAGGTGAAATATTTCCCCTATCTACTTGGGAAGCTGCTATTACATACACTAAAAAATCCTCACGATGTGTTACTCACTGGGAAGCATATTTTAAATTATTAATGAGGTGGTATTTGACTCCTTCCAGGCTAGGTTTAATCTATCCAGGTTCGACCCCTAACTGCTGGAGATGTGCCGATCCCAATGGTACGTTGAAACACATATTCTGGGATTGTACAGCTCTACACACGTTTTGGGACTCAATACGACTTTTGATCAAATCAGTTAGTGGTCACGATATTCCACTTCAACCAGCCAGTTACATTCTACATTTATTACCTGATTTAGGTGACCTCTCATCAAGAGCAGCAGTATTAAACATTCTTGTAGCAGCGAAAACTAGCATAGCCGCTCATTGGAAGAGTGTAAAATGCCCCATAGTTCAGGAGGTGATAAACAAAGTTAACTCCACTTATGTCTTTGAAAAAAAGTGGGCAATGGGAAAACACTTAGATTCCTTTAATGTATTGTGGTACAACTGGGAAGCCATTGGTAATCCGACTACGGACTTCACTTAATATCTGGTATTAGAGTGTAATTCCATTCTCTCCCCCTCACCCTCTTTTCTCCTTGTTCATCGCCCTATTTAAGTAAAAATTTTGTTTCTGTTTAATCTCTCGTTCAGCTTTTGCAACGTGCTCTGGAGAACTAAGTAACTGTTAGGTCAGAACTGGTTACACACCAGACAGC
The DNA here is from genome assembly GCF_036172605.1 of Pelobates fuscus. Lineage (NCBI taxonomy): Eukaryota > Metazoa > Chordata > Amphibia > Anura > Pelobatidae > Pelobates > Pelobates fuscus. The sequence continues at coordinate 22,826,876 of NC_086321.1, read as the reverse complement.
CTTCCTACAGAGGAAGCAAGTTAACGGCATTACAGCCGCAATACATATTCCAGGGTACAATCTATAATTAGGCCATGTGGATTGTTCATCCTGTTCTGCAGACTTTAGGCCCACCTTGTACACCATTAGACGTCAGACGTCTCATGCAGATTATACTTCCCAATTTGAAGCGTCATTGAGCTTCACATGGTAACATTGAAATTTTTTTTTTTTTACCAGCGAACAATTACGACAGATTGCTATAAAATATTGTAATTGTATATTTGTAATTGTATATTTATATTGTTTATAATGTATGTCTACTTCGCTATGTTGTCATACACTGAGAATTATCAGTCACCATACTATATTCTGCTGAACAACTTGTATCTTGTATTGTGCATTGTATTCCTCATATTCATGTCAATTTTTGAAGTCTCTGTATGCATTATTGTTTCTCACTACAGTATTGTTGTACTAATGATGTGATTGTTCTTCCTTTGCACATTTGATTTCAATAAAAATTATACATTGAAAAAAAAAAAAAGAAATTCCCAATAAGAAGGAAATACAAACTTTATTCAGTAAATATAGATAAAAGGGATAAATAGGTAGTGTATGAAAATAAAAAGTCACTAGGCCTAAAGAACACACAATTAAGTAATAAAGAAGTCCCAGAAAGTTCATCAGCAAATGCGTTTGGGCTCATTCTGGAGTCTTCTCCAGTGCTCCAATTTTCTCCTTGTGATCCTGGGACGGCTCTACAACTTGTGAGTTTTATCCTACTAGGGGTTATATTTTATTTTGTTGTATGCAGTCTATACTATGTTTTTTTTTTATCTTTCTTTCTAGATTGGTCCAGTTTATTTTGATCTCCATTTTAAGTATGTTTGGTGTGCATTCACTTGGTGTAATATTTATTTATTTGTCTGTGTTTAAAAAAAGAGTCAGCTCCAAGTACTTAATTGACTTATTCCAGAGGCCTGACAACAATTATACATCACTTTCTAAAGTAGTAGAAGCTCCCACCACCAAGACTTTGAAAATAAATGACCTTAGGTTATTCTCATACCATTAGCTAAAACTAAAATGCACCCTTTGCAGTAGATAAATCCACATACTTGAATATTCTGCAATCCCAATTATTAACAAGAACATTTAGAAAAGAGATAAAAAAAAGATAAGATAAGTAATGCCTATTAACACAAGTACATTATTAACTAAAATGAAATGATTTAGGCTGACAATAAAAGAAACAACACAAAAGCATGTTTTAATACCAAAAAGTAAGTACAGGGAAATAGTGTTTATAGAAGCAATTACACTCTTATGGTACATTAGGTACATCAGGTTGAAAGAAAATGAAGGTCACAATAACATCTTCATATGCTGCTCTGACAAATGATCCGGTTTGGCCTTTCCTTAAATAGGTAAAATTAATTCAATATCAGATTACAGATCTCACAGTACAGGTCACATCCCCCTGTCTGGGCCAATGGTCTTACATACTCTGGCTTCAGAGTGCATGTTGTGTACATGTGAGTGTATTTTCTATTTATGTTAACCATTTCAAGACATGAGTATGGAGGACATGAGGTTTTTTGTGACACCATACTTGTCACATTATCAATAAAGAGTATATAAATAAACTACACTGTTTGTCATGTGGAAAAGTTATACTTTGTGATACGATCATAATGCAAACTATATATTCATGATAAACCCGAAGTACACATATCCTTCTTTCTTCTTAAAGTGGAATATTACGACATACATATTGCTACCACAAACCTATTCAAATTGTGGTGCAAGTTAGTTTATATGTTTTTGTTTTTATCAATATTTTGTAAGTTATTGCCTCTGTCCAGAAAGATAATTGACCTTAACATTGCTAATCGATTTAATTGTTTGGCTTCCCCACATGCCGCTATAGATCAGCTTTCAGTGACATTATGGTTGTTGTGGTTTTTTTCTTGCTTGTATCAACCTGTTTGTTCCGTATACTTTTCTTGAGAAAATCAATAATGTTCAAATATGAAAAAAATATTAATTGTGGATGACATAGCAACCCAGACTGTTAAACCTTTAAAAAGAGAAATGGACTTCCTCTACTTTGGTTGACACTGAATTTGTTTTATTTTTTTTAAATCTATATAAAACCTTTGTATACCATATATTGGTGGCTCTGGGCCAGAATTGTCAACTGTTTTAATATATGGCACCTCAGAGGGGCTTACCTTGCATTTAAAGGAGCACTATAGGGTCAGGAACACAAACATATTTTCCTGACCCTATAGTGGTAAAACCACTATCTAGCCCCCTTGTCCCCCTTTGCCTCTCTAAAAATAGTAAAATATTACTTGTATTGAAGTCTGAAGCTGCTGCCTCTGCCTGTGAACATCCTCTGAACTCTCACATCATCAGAAGTGGTGGCCTGATCCAATCACAGTGCTTCCCCATAGGATTGGCTGAGACTGACAAGGAGGCAGATCAGGGGCAGAGCCAGCATGATTCAAACACAGCCCTGGCCAATCGGCAACTCCTCATAGAGATGAATTGAATCAATGAATCTCTATTAGGAAAGTTCAGTGTCTGCATGCAGAGGGAGGAGATACTGAATGTTTGGATGCATTTTAGGCAGCCATAACCCAGGAAGGATCTCTAACAGCCATCTGAGGAGTGGCCAGTGAAGTAATCACTAGGCTGTAATGTAAACACTGCATTTTCTCTGAAACAACAGTGTTTACAGCAAAAAAAGCCTGAAGGGAATGATTCTACTCACCAGAACAAATTCAATAAGCTGTAGTTGTTCGGGTGACTATAGTGTCCCTTTAATGTGGAAGGTTGAGGTATTTTCCTATAATTTTACAACAGATTGTGCCTGCTTTTAGTGACTTTTTTCTCAAGGTGTATTCACAGAAATAACGAGCTACTTTATACTTGGCAACCAGTGACTCGGATTCAAAACAGCTCAGTTTAAATGGAAAGATAAAACAAATCAATTTCAGATATCACTATTTAAACATTTCAAGCCATTTTGCAAACATATATATTTAGAGTTGAGTCCAATTTAACTTGTGCCTAGAGGTTGTTGGATAATTACCAATAACAAGGCACTTGCTGGGGGCATTTTATCATTTTGGGTAGCACTACCTAAACTAAGACTCTCGTAATGCTGTAATAGACTTATGCAGAGAAACCTGGTGATGTACTCACTTCCTTCAGCATCAGTTCTCCTCCTCCTTCCTTTTCTGACATCTTCTGATCTCTGGCTTATATTTGGTTTGCCGTTTCACAAGACTACTCTAGACCACCCTCTTCCTGTGACTTCTATGTTCATAACTCCAAAACAATAAGGGTTGCATGCCCATACATTAAACCAAACAAATAATCAGATACCTAAGGGCACACCACTTCATATTTTTGTTTCCTTCTGTGCACATTCATTAGTGTTCGTAGATTTTTAAAAGACAGGATAGATTTCAGGTAATACAATGTAGATTTCTGTCTATCTCTTTGTGTTATTTTACTCCGTCTGTCTCTATGTATTGATCTGTCTCTTTCAATCTTTGTATAATTTAGGAACCTTGGGATTACATCTGGTGTTAATAAGAAGAGAATATCAGTATCAAACTCACTTTCCATGTTGGTTTAAGATTGCTAATTTTAAAGCAGACTCGGTTAGCTTGAACCAACCTGAATTACGTTTTTTGCTACAGTCTCATTATCAAAAGTCTGATGAGAATTTTTGCTTTTAGTACTTTGTACATTTTCAAAATGAACAGTTTTTTTTTTCAGATAAATTAATGTTTATTTTAAAGACAGTACTAAACAAAATCTGTAGCAATTCGTAAAAACACTACTTTAGCACAAAATCCCACTAAAAAAAAAAATCATAGAGCTTAATGCAGCATGATCAGAAGAGGACAGAACAAAGGGGCATTAAAAAAACATTTACATTTTTTTTTACTTATGGCAATTAGACAAACATGAAAAAGAACATTTTTTTTAATTCTTTATTTTTGTAGTGCATGTAGAAATACATGAGTTTGGAACATATTTGTAATAAATGCATTTCATCTAATTGCTTTCATATGGATTGATATAATTCTGAGATAATATAAGTGAATACCCTTGTAATTTATTCAACAATAAATTGTTATATACCCTTTGTACTACAATTAAACACAATTTATTCTACTGTTTGTTCTATGAGTGCACCTACTATTTCTTTGTTTTTCAAACAATGAACATTGTGGAGTCATTTTATGAGTTCTATTTCCAGTATCTTCTCATGGGCATTCTTAAAAGAGCATTTAAACTGTAATTTATCTTTTTTATGATACACTGCCAATTTAAACCTGTAATTTGTTTGATGCATTGTCATGCTTCATATTAAATTGCCAAGTCTTCTTCCCAATGGGCCATCATATATTTTATGGATCTTACCCAGGACTTATTCAAAGAAAAAGTTTTGTGATGTTGGAACAACAAGTGGTTTTGTGCCCCAACTGGGCACAATATTTGTTAATAATTGTTGATAATTGATAGGGACATTATTTTACATAACACACTAATTGGTCATACAGAGAGGTCAATTTACTACACAGTATTTGAATGTTTTTCCCATCGTAAGTGTTGATACCAAGAGAAATGCTGTGAAATCTTCAAGTAAGTTGGACCACAGAATATTAAATTAGCATATAACCCAACAAGAAGACCCTTCCCTTCACAACAGCCAGGTTGATTTTTTTGCCCAAACTAATAACTATTCTAATTATTACAAAACAAGATCTTGAAAAATCAAAGTAGAGGAAAGATCTTTCATTCGCTTGTTTTCCTTGACTTGATACATTAACTTTAGAAAACAAAAAAAGATTAAATCTAGGAGGTAGGTTAGTGTCAAACTATGAATACCAATCAAAGGTTGCCTCTTTTTACAGAGGAGTGTGTATAACAAAAGTGCTCAAAAGAGTCAAAAAGTGATTTACAATACACTAGTGTGGAAATATCCTCTATTCCACTGAATAAATTTAGTAGATATTGGTGCGGTGTAAGTGACAAGGACCTACACCTATAAGTGGAGCGCTCAAACACAGATAAATCTTACCAAAACGTAGTCTCATTCAATGGTAAAATATGGGGTACATGTCAAAGTAAAATACAGAAAATACAATATAGTGTAGATGGTACTGAAAAATTGCTTCACAGTGATTAGAATGATATCGTGCTGAATATTACACTCACATTTCAAGGAGCCTATATGTAGAAAACACTGGCTCCGTATAAAGGCTTGTGTGCTGTTATGGTAGCACCACCCTCCTACTTCGGCTTGAAGAATTTCCCGGGAACACGAAAAAGAAGGGAAGAAAGCAGACCAATGTGTAGACTTATGGTGATAAATGACACAGATATGTGTTCAATAAATGGGGTGCTCACCTGGTCCTGAGCCTACGAATCTCGGCTCTAGGTGTGTAGGTTTTGTGCCAATTTGAATGGGGATGGCACTTCCCCTGTGAGGATTCCTTGGAGGCTCCAAAAAGGACTTGGATGAGGTTTTGAATAAAAATGGTGAATTTATTAGTTTAAAATAAACATAAAAACAAAGATGATAAAAGTCCTCAAATAAAAGTCCTTTAAAAATGGCCAATACGCGTTTCACTCTCAAATAGAGCTTCTTCAGTCAGCTGTAATGTTAGTCCTCTGAATCCTCCATTTTAAATGCCATCTGGGTCTTCCCCTTTAATGAGTTAAGTTCATTCTGTCCAATCAGATTCAATTTCACATAATGTGTGTGTGTGTGTGTGTGTACCTTTAATAGGTTAATGATGTTGACGCCTTTATTTGTCTATTTTTTCATTGGTGGGCAATGTTGGTTGGCGGAAGTGCTTGTTTTCAACCGGGTGGTTGGCGGAAGTGACATCACATAATCATGTAATCACATAACTGTCAAACTATGACAGACTAGAAAACAAGAGAAAAATTTGACTGGGAGCGTAACATCAGAGTAAAATTAGCACAGCCTTGTAGAATAAATGACTTGCCACTACTGTCCGAGGGATTCCAGGCCTATAGGTCGAAGTCTCAGAAGGTATATTTATTCCTGCTATATGCACCACCCCATCATCCACCACCAAAAGTCTCCAGACTAGCCTTAATCTGCTAGTTGTCTACCTCAGCATAGCCTAAGGAAGTAGTTTTATAACAAAAAGCAAATACAATAGAAAAAAAAACCTAACCAAAAACAAATACAAGCATTATCTTATTGGGGTACCAATTATTAGTATTATTATTGGTATTTATATAGTTCCAGCTTATTCCACAGAGCTTTACAATAAGAGGGGAATTTACCAAATGAGACAATAACAAAACTTAATAGGAACAATAGGTAGTCGAGGACACTGCTCAAACGAGCTTACAGTCTAGAGAAGGTGGGGTATAAAAACACAATAGGAAGGGTATTGAGGGAGACAGCAAACAGACATGGTGGGAAAGAAGCGGAGTTGGAGGTGAGAGTGGAGAGTGACCCTTTAGGAGAGAACAAAAGCAAGGATTGAAAGATAGAAGTTACTATTGGAGGCCATAAGCAATCCTGAAAAGATGGGTTTTGAGGGATTTCTTAAATGATTGGGATTAGGGGAGAGTCTGACAGGGCTAGGCAGGCTGTTCCAAAGGAAAGGAGCTGCCCGTGAGAAGTCTTGCAGGCGTGAATTTGCAGTAAGGGTGCGAGCAGACAGGAGAAGGTCACCAGTAGAGTGGAGAGGCCGAGAGGGGGCATACCTATGAAAAAGTGAAGAAATATGAGGGGCTAGAGTAGGTTAGAGCTTTACAGGTAAGGGTTAGTATTTTAAATTGAGACCTGTAGGGTACAGGAAGCCAGTGTAAAGATTGACAGAGGGGTGAGAGGTGCGACAGGAGAGTAAGATCAGTCTGGCTGCAGCATTCATCACAGATTGTAGGGGGGCAGTACGGCTTCTGGGGAGACCAATTAGGAGAGTGCGGAGGAACCACTGCCGATTGGTGGAGTTCCTTCCTTATTGTGTGTGTTCCCCTGTAATTACCCTATTCTGTGCCCCACTCCCCGTTCGGGAGAGCTCCTATGAAAGAAACTCATTGTCTCCCTAATGGGGACCACCCCCATATCCCATTTAGAACGCGTGTTAGAACATTCAATTAGAACGTTCTCACCTCGCTCATCTGTGTGACACCACAAGCGAAACAATTAATGAGGTCTGGGTTGCCACTACAGTACAGCCAGGGGGAGCATTCGTGGATTGTTTCCCGACTCATTTGTCTCCCGAACGAGGACCTCCCGGGTGCTCCAGTAGAACGCTCCCACCAATTAATCCAAACGTTCGCACTCGCAACATAAGTGTGAAACCACAACGGTCGCACTGGCAACATAGTGTGAAACCGCAAGGGAAGTAATTATTGAGTGCTCCCCTGGGTGGCCACCCTTTCGTATAGATGAACGCCAACCAGGGGGAGCATTTGTACCCCGAAAGGAGACGCTTGCGGGTTTCAGCACCAGAGCCTTGCGAACGGAGAGTGGTGGGGGAAGGTGCCCTGGTGGGGACACTTTTGGGGCACTGGCTACTTTGGTGGGCTTTTCTGTGTCTGGGAGACAAAAGAAAAAAGCTTATTTTTCCGCTCCTTGGCTCCCACACACAGAGGATCCTGGGATAAAGACCCACTTGTATGTGTGGTGGGCTTTCTGTACCTGGAAGACAAAGGGACAACAACCCCCTTTCCCGCGCTTTTACTCCCAGGTGTAGAGGCTCCTCGGATATTACCCCTGTTGGTTTGAGAGGAAAACCCCTTGCACGGGGACATGCATAAAAGCTGAGTGTGGCTCAATACAATTATGTTGTACCTCCAGGACTGTGTTTCATCCAGTTACTGGGGGAAATGGGCCTCGTTATATTCTAAAGTGGTTCCTGAGGGGCTGAAGGAAGGTAATAGTGGAGGTAACCCGTCAGGTTACCCAGGGTCAGCTCCAACTGGTGATAGCGGTGGGATTGTACTTCCCAGTTGAACAAAGCCAGCATTCGCTAGCCAAGCCAGTCCATAGACTACGCAAATCTAAAGAGGCAGACGCTACAGGAGATACTGGCGGCCCGAGGATGATCCACCAGTTCCCCACCTAAGGCTGATCTGATTGCCACCCTCATGGAGGAAGATCGTCAGAGAGGTGTGGCTGTGGCGCCACCACTGGGGGTCAAGAAGAATGCCATAGCTAAAGAGATGGCCCGCCAGCTGGCATACTATGGAGACAGCCCATCCCAGGAGATCCTAGCAGGATCATCTTGGAGGCCCAGACCTACATATTGGCACAGCCAGGCCGAACAACGGAGGTGGCCCCAGTGAGTGCAGCACCTGCCAAAATGGTGCCATACACAGCGTTCAAGACATTCACCGAAGCAGAGGAGGACATTGACAAGTTACGCCAAGATTTCTAAAGACTCCTGCACGAAAATGCTTCCTCTGCTTGGATCCCCATGCTTGCCGGGAAGTTAACTGGCAAGGCTGCCAACGCCTCTAGAGCGGTGCCAGCAGAGGGATTATGACCTGGTGAAGAAGCTCCTTCTGGCCAGATATGCAGTGACCCTGGAGGCTTATCGCTGGAAGTTTCAGGAGGCCAGAAGGGGGAGCCAAGACTCCCATGCCGAGTGGGCTTGTCAACTGATTCAGGCAGCCCAAAATTGGATGAATTTCCTGGATGCCAAGTCCCCCGAGGCAATCCTCCAGCTGTTCCTGCCTGAACAATTTTATAAGAGGCTCTCCACCGAAGTGCAAGACTGTGTGAGAGACCGACAGCCCAAGACCCTCACGGAGGCAGCTCAATGGGCCGACGAGTACCTAGATGCCCACCACCCTCACCGCCCCACTCCTGTGCCCAGCTCCAGACCCCCCCAGCTTCCTACAGCTCCAATGTACCTGTGACGAGACCAATCTCGCCACTGTGCATTGGAGGAGCCTGGTTGCCCGCCTGCTGCCTTTAAACTATGGCCCCATGTTGAAACGCTTGATTTTTCCCTGCATAGACATGAAAGCCGGGTCATTCGGTGCTTGCCCTGTTTGAGCAGTAATATCCCAGATAGCTATGCCATGGAGCCCATTCTTATAATGAAATACTATGGGAAAGACTTTGGCTCCATGGCAATTGAACTGTATGTGTGTGGTCTGAGCGCCATTCAGTAATATCTGGGAACAGTGGCGTACATACCAGGGTCACAGGGGTCGCGGCTGCGACCGGGCCCGGCCTACCAGGGGGCCCGGCCGCCCCTGCGACCCTGTATGTACCCACTGGGCCAGCCTCTTCTCCTGGGGGGCCCTGAAGCCGGCCACCTCCGGGCCCCCCCAGGCTGGCCCTGCTTACACCCGGCGGGCAGTCAGGCTGGCCGGTACGCGAGGGAGCACTCTCCCCTGAGTGCTTCCTCTTCAGCTCCCTCGCGCACTGCACTGATACCGGAGCCGGAAGATGACGTCATCTTCCGGCGCCGGCATCCCTACGCAGCGCGCGAGGGAGCTGAAGAGGAAGCACTCAGGGGAGAGTGCTCCCTCGCACACCGGCCAGCCTGACTGCCCGCCTAGGAGCCCAGCAGCACCACTGGACCCCAGGGAATCCCCTCAGCACTCGAAAAGGTAGGGAGGCTGGGGGGATTAAATTAAAAAAACAAAAAACATGTGTAAGTGTGTGTGAGAGTTAGTGTGTGAGTGTGTGTGTGAGTGTTAGTGTGTGTGTGAGTGTTAGTGTGTGTGTGTGAGTGTGTGTGTGTGTGAGTGTGTGAGTGTGTGTGTGTGCGTGTGTGTGTGTGTGTGAGTGTGTGTGAGTGTGTGTGTGTGTGTGTGTGTGTGTGTGTGTGTGTGTGTGAGACTGTGTTAGCATGTGTGAGTGTTAGTGTGAGTGTTAGTGTGTTTGAGTGAGTGTGTGTATGAGTGTGTGTGTGTGTGTTAGTGTGTGTGTGAGTGTTAGTGTGTTTGAGTGAGTGTGTGTGTGTGTGAGTGTTAGTGTGTGTGTGAGTGTTAGTGTGTGAGTGTTAGTGTGTGAGTGTTAGTGTGTGTTAGTGTGTGTGTGTGTGAGTGTCAGTGTGTGTGTGTGAGTGATAGTGTGTGTGAGTGATAGTGTGTGTGTGTGTCAGTGTGTGTGTGAGTGATAGTGTGTGTGAGTGTTAGTGTGTGTGTGTTAGTGTGTGTGTGTTAGTGTGTGTGAGTGTGTGTGTGTGTTAGTGTGTGTGTGAGTGTCAGTGTGTGTGTGTGTGTGTGTGTGTGAGTGTGAGTGTGAGTGTGTGTGTGTGAGTGTGTGTGTGTGTGTTGGTGTGTGTGTTAGAGTGTGTGTGTCTGCTAGTGAGTGTCAGTGAGTGTGTTACTGTGTGTGTCTGTTACTGAGTGTGTTTGTGTGTGTGCGTTAGTGAGTCTGTTTGATGTCTGTTAGTGAGTGTGTGTTTGTCAATGAGAGTGTATGTTTTGTAAGTGAGTGTGTATGTATGTCTGCCGCTGAGTGTGTCTCTGTCAGTAAATGTGTGTGTCTGTATGCATTTGTTCGTGAGAGTGTGTGTGTGGGTCTTCAGCACTTACCTTTCTCCAGCGCCGGACTCCCATGGCGCTGGGGATCCCTCCGCCTCTCAGCTCCGAATGCACATGCACGGTAAGAGCCGTGCACGCATTCAAACCGCCCATAGGAAAGCATTACTCAATGCTTTCCTATGGACGTTCAGTGTCTTATAATGGCGGAAGCGCCTCTAGCGGCTGTCAGTGAGACAGCCACTAGAGGCTGGATTAACCCTCAGTGAAACATAACAGTTTCTCTGAAACTGCTATGCTTTCAGCTGCAGGGTTAAAACTAGAGGGACCTGCCACCCAGACCACTTAATTGAGCTGATGTGATCTGGGTGTCTGTAGTGGTCCTTTAAGTGTGTGTGCATCTGCATGCACTGGCGTACATACCGCGGTCGCAGCCCTGCAACCCCTGCGACCAGGTGCCCGCCGCCATGTGTTGCTGCCCCGGCCCGCGCAGAGTAAGCGTGAGGGGGGGGGGGGCCACGGATCAATTTTCGCACCGGGGCCCCATGGGTCATGTGTACGCCACTGTCTGGGAAGCTATCTGGGAAGATGTTGCATGTCTGTATTTTATGTAATAAATGTAACCTTGTGTATTTTATTGTATTTTACTGTCTTTTTACTGCCATGTGCTTAATGGAGTTTTGCCTCTGTCCTTGGAGATAATTGGATTACTTCCCAATTATCTCCAGGATAGAAGACACTGTGGAACTGGTTTTGGGCAGAAAAGCCATGCTTCATTTGGTCACAAAGGACTACGATCTATCTTTTGATCCACTGGACCAATTTGTATGATTTTGACGTATGTTTGTATTTGGAGTGTGCTGATTTTGAAAATGTAAGTGAATGTGATGCATACTTTTAAAGTTATGAATAATGTGGAAAAACTGTATGTCTCTGTCTGTGATAATTACATTACCCATTGTGTAAGGTAATTGTATCACAGGCAGAGGGGAGGATTTTGTGTGGGAGTGTCTGAGTGTATTGTACGTGTTTATTGGTTGTTATTCAAAACCCTGTGGGTGGTACTAATGTGTATATAAGAACAATAAACCCACAGCTCTGGCTGTTCACTGCTTGACCCTCAACATGGAGCTTTGTCTCGTTCTTGGGGGGATTTACTGTATGCTGTTCCAGTTTGACTGATAGGAGTGTAAACCTATTTGTATGGTTTTTCCAATTCGGCTGTTTACAGCATTTGTATATTTCCGGTTCAGCTGTTTACGGCATTCATATGCTTCTCCGGTTCGGTGGATTGGTGTCTACAGTAGCTGTGCCTGTGTCTCTGGAAGGGAAGATCTACTAAACTGCGGTTTAACCCTTTTATGTCTGGGGGTACCGTTACAGTACCCACCAAAGAGAAAGCCACAAGCCCTGGGGCCAAACCCAAGGGGGTCACATCAGGCTGGCTCCAAATGCCATCAATGCCAGCAATCCAGCCATTATAGGAAGGATTGCACCTAGTCCAGAGACCGAACCCAGTGGTTTTGCCCAGAGTCCCCTCTTGTCCCATGAGCAGCAGCCCTATGTCACCAGGCTCCCCCCCCCAAAAAAAAAACCCCAATGAAGTGACTTGGCCAATCCTGCATGAGGTCCACCCCATCCAAGCTGCCACCGACAACCTGGACCACCACAGGCAGCTGGTCCGGTAGAACGGGCGCGCCGTCCAGGATCTGTGGGACACCGGTGCCACCCTGATGCTAGTCCAACACCGGCACATCACCGAAGCAAAGAAGACCGGGGGAACAGTTGCCGTCCGGGTGGCTGGGGGAGCTGTCTACCGCCTACCCATAGCCCATGTCGGCCTCGACTGGGGTGCTGGAGACAAGAGAGTGGAAGTCGGGCTTAAGACCGAACTACCTGCAGACGTCCTGCTCGGCAAAGACCTGGGCCACTTTACCTCCATCTATGTGCACGCCCAGGAAGAAACCTATCCGGTGATTACCTGGCAGCAAGTCCGCACCACCCAGAATGGCTGACACTCTGAGGTTCAGGTACGGTTCCCCGTAGTTGTCTCCGTAGCCAGGCCCCCATGCTAGTTCCCTTACCCCATTCCCACGTGGACCACCCTGTCCCTGTAACCTGACCCCCCATGCTAGTCCCCTTACCCCTGTCCCGCGTGGACCTCCACATACCCCGGTCCCCTTACCCTGGGATACCCCTGCCGAGTTTGGGAGGGAAGTAGTCTCTGATTCTACCCCTCAGACATATGGATAGGCTGGCCTGAGTCAGGCAGGGTTGGGGGAGGAACAGTTTATCTATGAAGGGGGGCTGTTATATTGTGTCGCGAAGAAAGTAGGTACAGGTATCGCTCCTACTACCACCAAGCAGCTGGTGGTACCTGGGAAATATCGCCAGGAGCTATTGAAGATTGCTCACGATATTTCCCTGGTAGGGCATTTGGAAGTGAGTCGTACTAAGCATCGACTCACCCAAAGCTTCTTCTGGCCAAGCACCTGAGGCAATACTGCCAGTCCTGTGATGTCTGCCAGAAAGTGGGGAAATGAGGCGACCGGGGCAAGGCTATGCTCCAGCCCCTACCCATCATTGAAGACCCCTTCGGCAGGGTAGCTGTCAACATTATAGGTTCATTCTCCTTGTCTGCCATGTTACATTTATGTCACGCAAAATATTCTCGTTATATTAACAATGGCTGGACTTTTTCCCGACAGACCTCGTATGTTTATAAATCCTACCTAGGTCTGGCATTCAAGCTATACGTAATGTAACAGCCTAGCATATTACATTGATATTGAAAAAATAAGGGCATTCAAAGGTCTTTGATAATAGTGTATTAAACCAATTTATATACCGTCAAAGTTTAGGCCTCTAGGGCCTTTTTGAAGACAAATTGCTGTGATATAAAGTTAATATATATATAATGTACATAATCAACTTACCAAATTTCTTATGTGTGAAGGAGACGTGCTGCGTGAGTGAATACTGGAAGTGATGTCATGCTGTGAGCATGAGACAGTGATTAGCCTGATTGCTAAGAGACTGCCTGATCACCTAAGCGGTTACCCTCAAGCCGAGTGAAATAGTGAAGGCAGTGTAAAACTCACACTATATATAAGTTAAAAACCAACACCAAGAGGTATCTGAGATGATCAGGGTATAAAAATGAGAGAATGAAGCCTAAAAATAATATATAAAGCCGAACAAATAATATAAAACACTATCCGTAATATATCCAGACTATGATACAAAAGAGCTATTCAATATTAACTATATGATTTTAGTTACATGATAATGCATGTCTGTATTAAAGAAAATTGTTAGTCCAAACCTTCACAAATTTCAGAAAAATTAGCAAAAATAAATATATTAATTTAACCCTTTAAGAGTCAGAGTATCCAATCTCCTAATCCAGAAAACGTAATGCTCCAGACAAATTCCACCAAATTCACCACTTCTATGAAGCAGGGGGACATGATCAATAGCAACAAATCTAAGAGTTGGTAAACGATGAAATAAAAACAGAATGATGTCCACGAATCCTGTCTCTTAAAGAAAGATCAGTCTTTCAGACATATTATAGTCCGCAATTAAGATTGATCAAATAATTCACATATTCTGTAGTGCATGTGATGTAATACCTGATCCTGAACTTTTTTCCTGGATAGGGAAGTGGAGATGTCCTCCCAGGTGACACGTTGCCACATGTCACACAACCTGTACACTGCTATATATCATCCCTTCTTTAATGTGGTTTTCATATCAACATAAGAGGATAAAATATCCATTTTAACAAGAATAGCTTTAGGATGTCTACCCCACTTTATGCAGTATGTGGAGGTAAATAAAAAATGGTAGACATGAGATAATAAGTCCCATCTTTTATTAATTGATTTGGATATGTTGGAACTGGCAGTATGAAAAGTGAAAGGGAGAGTAATCAATTTTGGCTTGTCTTGATGAAAATGTCCTGATTCTAAAAAGACTGCCCAGGCACGAGACTATGACTTTACAAGCACTTCATGGTGGTATGCCCTAGTGGCAAATGCCATCTTCATCTCATCCTTTTGTTTATTGGCAATGACAGGGTCCAAATAATTTCAAAGGAAACAAAAAAAGAAGAAACATAGATTCACATGATGCACAGAACACTGAATACGAATTCCACTTGGGATCAATGGGAAGGCAGTATTCCCAAACCCTTTAAACTCAAAAGTACATGGGAACTTGAAACCATGAATAGGCCAATAAAAATAAATAACTAAATAATATTAATATATATATAACTCCTGATATCATCTCAGATACCTCTTGGTGTTGGTTTTAAACGTATACATAGCATGATTTGTACCCTGTCTTCACTATTTTTCTCGGATTTAATTTCACCACTTGGGTGACAAGGCTGTCTCAACAGGGCTAATCACTGTCTTATGTTCATGGAATGTTCATGTAATGTTCATGGAATGATGCCACTTCCAGTATTCACTCGGTGCAGTGTGTCTCATTCAAACACTCGTTCAGTAAGTTATTTATGTACATTATATTTATTAACTTTATATCATGATAAATTGTCATGAAAAAGGCCTTTGAGGCCAAAACATTGCCGGTATTTGAATTAATTTAATACACTATTATTCAAGACCTCTGCGTGATCCCATTTTTCCAATATATATATATATATATATATATATATATATATATATATATATATATATATATATATATATATATACAGACATATATACTTTTCATTTTCCTTCAAATACTTTTTTCAATTACTTTCATCCACTTGCACGTCTCTGTAAAGTTAGCGACCTGTGTTCATAACCTTTGTACCTTTGTGTGTTTAGGTATCTCACTTCCCATCTATCCTTTAGTTGGTAATGCTGAATGTGTCCACGAAGCATCTTTAACCTCAATTCTAGGAAATCTAAACTGGCCTCTGTGAATTGAAATTGTTATCTCCTTTATAGATTTCTTCTGTAGTGTCAGTCCTAAGCACAGCACACAAACACATTCCTACAGGATCCTCTCAAAGGTTTGCCTTTAATTGAGCATCAGGGATGTTTAGCAACACAGTTCCTATTTGCACATTGCTACCTCCATATAGTATTAAGGTTTATTGTACTAGTTAGCAACAGCAAGTTGCTAGAAATTTATTGAAGATGGCAGTGAAAATGGTGATTAAGTATCAACAAAGAGTCAAGAATTCCTACACAGTTTGGAAGCTATGAATAGACAGGGTTAGTATGTGAATTATGGACCAATAGTTTGTATTTAGAAATGAGCAATCCACTAGTTATCATGTTTTCACTGTTTACAGGAGAAAACATTGCTTTTCACTTTCTGAGATGTTTTATATACTGACTACATATTTTCGGTAATTTAAAACATTTCTGAGTATATATCTGTGCAATAAAAGTTGTTGTTCATGGAAATTAGAATTCTTCTTTCCAATACATATCCCAGAGAAGGTAAAAGATGCAAATTTTCCTGAGTAATTTTAATTTCTTACTTTCAAAAATGGTGCATCACAATCAAATGCCGCTCAACTGTTATCTTATGTATACCATGATGCTTGTTTATGCTGTTGGGACACTGCAGGCTTGTTTTGTATCTTTATACACTGCAAAAATAAATAAATATCAAAAGATGCTAATTTTCAGACGTGTTGCAGTGAAATTATTGAAATATTTAAGCAAACATTTGTCTGTTAAACATCACATGAGTTAATTTTCAAATATATCTTATTTTTGTGGGCGTGTTAAAGAGTGTTATCCAGCCATTCTTTTTACCTTACAATTAAAGGACCACTATAGTGCCAGGAAAACATACTCGTTTTCCTGGCACTATAGTGCCCTGAGGGTGCCCCCACCCTCAGGGTCCCCCTCCCGCCGGGCTCTAGGGGGAGGAAGGGGTTAAACTTACCTCTTTCTCCGGCGCCGGGCGGGGAGCACTCCTCCTCCTCTCTGCCTCCTCTCCGCCTCCTCGGCTGAATGCGCATGCGCGGCAAGAGACACGCGCGCATTCAGCCAGTCTCATAGGAAAGCATTTACAATTTACAATGCTTTCCTATGGACGCTGGCGTCTTCTCACTGTGATTTTCCCAGTGAGAAGCACGCAAGCGCCTCTAGCGGCTGTCAATGAGACAGCCACTAGAGGCTGGATTACCCCTAATATAAACATAGCAGTTTCTCTGAAACTGCTATGTTTATAGAAAAAAGGGTTAATCCTAGATGGACCAGGCACCCAGAGCACTTCATTAAGCTGAAGTGGTCTGGGTGCCTATAGTGATCCTTTAAAATTAAATGTGAAAAAAAAGTAATTTATAATCTGCCTTTATAAAAAATACAGTAATGTCTCTTAAGGTGGTAATGGGTCGGAATGCGGAATTGAAATAAAAGCAAGTCGTTTAGATATAGTGTTAAATGTTTAAAATGGTGACCAGCCAGACGTGATGTTTTTCACTCTGTGTATATATTGGGTAAATCATGTATGGATCAATGGAAAGATTCTTCTATCAATGTAATATTATTCCTTAGTCTCGATTTGGTTTTTGTTTTTTCTAATTTTGCTAAACATTTTTACGGCAATTTGTAACAACTATTAGACATTTTTAATTTTTTTATTTAATATATTCTGATTTTGCAAATCCACATTGAAGTGTACCATTATGAGCTCTGAATTGAAGTTCTTTTGAATTTGTAAAAAAAATAGTTGCTTTTGATACCCCAATATAGCCAAAAAATATTGTCACTGTCAGACTGTGAAATTACTTCCAAAGTACGTTTGTTATTATTCCAAATGAAATAAACACATCAAAAAAGGGTTAAGACTAACATTTTTAAAATTAAATGGATTGCCCCGGATCTACTATTGACCAGTAAAGGTCCAGCAATATTGCCCTCCTCTATTCCTTCACACTAATGTGAGGGCCAATACATTTCAATTGATAAAAGCACACAGCCACAAAGAAATCACTGTGTATTGAGAATAGAATTTGCTCTAATGAGAAATGATAGTAAAGCCACCTTCTATGGCATGTCAAGGGACGTAAATCTAAGCTAGTCGATTAAAGTGATTTCACTTTAGTAAGGGCGCTAATGAGTTCTAAGACTACTTGTCAAAGGTCTGACCTTATAACATAGGTATATTTCGAGTAACTAAACTAAAATTAAAGTCACTGTTATGTATGGGTATTGACGCCTTAATGCTGTCTTCCTCTTATTATTTAGTAACACAGCAGAATATTCCATTTTCATGACTGGGAAAAAAAAAACTTTTTGTATCTTTTTGCTAAAATTCTTAACTTTATATTCTATTTAACAAATTTAACAAAAGCAAATATAATACAGGTTTGACAAGGGTTTATTTAAATTAAAGCAAGAGCAGTATTGTGTTTTCTAGAATCATACATAGCTTTCAAAGGTTTCATAAAAGGCATGGCCAATCATAGGCCAAGGATTTTAATAAAAAACGTTTTTAATAAAATTGTGCTAATGCATTCATCATTGGGTCCTGACTTCATAACACAAACACTGGATTTGTTTTACTGTTTGTTGCCATTGCTTGAGAAATATGTTCTTATTAGACTTCGTCTGTAATTATATGTTGATACTAAAGTTGCAATGTGATTTCTATTTTCCATTATACATGAATGATGCATCTTTGCAAAATTATTTCTCTGTGAAGACATAATACAGGGAAATAAATTATACAGATGCAGTTTTTATGGCTTGTAACGTACTCCCCAAATTAAAAAGAATATTTTCCGGAAATATTTAGTAAAGGATCTCGATTAAATTATATAGTCTAATGACCGGCACAGGTTACCATAATACAATAGACATAATAATAAAATAAAATATGATTTCTAAACTGCTGTTATATTTTGATAAATCATTTTACCTATAAGCTTTTTTACACTTATGTACTGAAGCAATTTTAGGCATTTGCACTCAATGCATTTTAATACCAATAACAGTTTTTTTGTGAGTAACCCTCACAAATTATTAGGTGTAATTTTCCATAGTATACATAATAGACAACAGCATCCGAGTCATTGTTTCATAAATATTTCAAAATTACACTTTAGACATCATTTCTGCTTTCCTAGAAGGCAAAATTTAGAATTTTGTCTTTTTTAATAAAAAAAAGCAATTAAAAAACAATTTTTTTATTAATTTGTGTCACTTTGTATCATCTTGGTAATAACTGTTAAACCACAAAAGTATCAGATATATTTTAAACTCAGACAAATAAAAGTAACAGTTTGCACCTGATATAAACAAATAGTGTGTTTGGTAGAAAAAAATATAAAAAACTCAATCACATTCTTCAAACCAGCTTCAGTTTAGATAGTGTGCAGTAGTGTGCGTAACAGCCAGTGGTAATCAGTACTGGATGTGTGAGAATTCACAAAAGAAACAAATAACAATATCGTGATATTGTAATTTTAACGTGAGAGTTGTGATAAGTTAAAAATATACTTCCAAGGAGAGTGCTTATGTCTTGAGTTCAAAATATCAGGCGTATGGTGGCATAATCCTCACTGGATATATATTTGATCACAAATTGTTCAACAGTGAAAGCTTGAACATGTAAGGGAAAGGAAATACAATATAGTGCTCGCTGTTGAAATGAGATAGTAAAGGGTAATGGAGAAGAACTCACATTTAGTTGAGCAGCCAAACTGCTCAGTGTATCCAGTGTAGGTGGTATATTCCTCACCAAGGATCGGATGCTCTGGAGTCAGCATTCGTGTACATCACAAAGGGTAGCAGGAGCAAAACTAAAATCAAATAAAAATATAACAATAGAAGGAACCATAAACAGGCCTAATCCAGTATAGGTAAATTCCAAAAAATACTTTATTGTATAGCTATAAAAGAAGTCAAAATTATGTCTTCTTGCTTCAAATTTTAATCTTGCACTCCCCTGTATAACTAAGTGTGCAAAGTATCTCCGTACTTCATTTGATAAAACCTTCTGTAAAAGTGAAACACATTGTAGATTAGTTTACTTGTTTTTATTGCTATACCAGGAGTGAATTTCTACTCACCAGGGCTAAATGTCCATTCACCAGTAACTAGTGGTGAGTGGAAAGTTTTGAGCTGAGAATAATAATATGTATAACAATAAAATGTGTACATCTACATATATAAATAGATCTTTATAAAAAGTCACCTAGATTTCAACTCACCCAGGTCTTAACTTTCTTGGATACTTGGGATATATGAATTCTTGGAGTGTATTTTGTTGGAAGCACTTACAGAAGACAAGGGCAGACCTCAATGGTCTTATTATCTTAAACTTTTAACACTTAGCATGTAATATATGTTTACACTGTGCAAAACAGCTGTTTGAAAAGTCTCTACTTTACTGGCAAAACGTGGATGAGTTCTGTCAGTTCTAGTGCGCAGTGGTCCTGCTGTACCAGGCTAATATTGCTACTACTACATAGTAATTTAGAAATTAGTTGACATTCTTCAATAGTTGGAGTGCGTTAAAGGGGCATTTCAAGAACCATAACCACTAGACTTGGAGATTCATTTTAGGATGAACTGTAGTTAGGCCGAATTTGGGTCGATTGAAAATTCAGCTGAATGGTTTGACTTTTTTCTTTGGGCCCTTTGGGTGCCATTTCTCAGATAGTATTCAAGGAGCTGGAATCTGTCTGAGTTAAGCCAAGATCCATGGGGCCCGGATGCGAAAATTGATGCATACCCCCCCCGCCGGCGCTTACTTTGTGCGGGCCGGGGCTGCAACACATGGTGGTGGGCACCTGGATGCAGGGGTCACAGGCCTTTGACCCCTGCGACCGTAGTATGTATGCCAGTGCATGCAGATACACAAACACTTAAAGGACCACTATAGGCACTCAGATCACTTCGGCTCAATTAAGTGGTCTGGGTGTCAGGTCCCTCTAGTTTTAACCCTGCAGCTTAAAAACATAGCCGGTCCTGCAGGCAGCGAGGGAGCACTGATCCTCCTGTTCAGCTCCCTCATGCACGTCATATTCCGGCTCCGGCATCAGTGTGGTGCGCGCGAGGGAGCTGGGCAGAGAGTGCTCAGGGGATAATGCTCCCTTGCGCGCCCGCCCGGTGACACCACTGCCAGCCTCAGGGGCCTGAGGTGGCCAGCTCCTGGGACCCCAGGAGAAGAGGCTGGCAAACTGGCATATATACCCAGGGTGGCCGAGCCCCCTGGTGGGCCGGGCCTGGTCGCAGCTGCGGCCCTGCAACCACGGTATGTACGCCAGTGAGCCAAGGGCTTAACTCATTGGTGATCAGTCAATGCTCTCAGAAAATGAGCTCTCGACATTTCAGGGAAAAGTTTAGGAAAAGTAATGGAAGCTCCTACGCAGGAGTTTTTGAGTCTCTCAATGCTGTTCTGGAGTTGGAGAGTGGCCAAAAGCAGACCCAGGGAAAAATCAAACCGTACTAAAACTCCTGGCACCATAACCACTATGGGTGAGTTTTCCTTTAAGCTACACATCCAGGATTCATTGTAAGTGATAATCATCATTTAGCACTTCTGTTTCCTACTCTTTGTGGGACCTGTAATGCTCAATACCTGGTGTAGTAAAAATAGCCCTGACAGACATTAGTTAAGTAGATAAGCTGTGAATGAAATGTCTGAAACGGTATGTCCTGTAAGGTACATTGTGAACTGAATATAAAAAAAAGACATAATTACAATGTTGTATATTTATTCAAATTACTACAAAGTAGAATGCTAATAAATTCACTCAATATTATTGTTGGAATATAAACATATAGGCACTTGTGCACCTTTAATGATGGGAAGCATTTTGTTGTGTATGCTGAAGAACAGGTGCAAATGCTTTTAAAAGCTTGGTTCAACAAATTATCTTTGGAACAAATAATGGATGAAAAAGAGAACTGTTAAACAAGCAAATTACACCAAATACACAGCATCAATTCCTACCGAAATACAAAAAATATGCTGTGTAGTGTTTAGAAATCCATGAAACCTCAAGCAATAGAAAATTAAAACATGTATTGTCAATTTTCTTGCATTGACAAACACAAATAAATAGACAGAGAGGAATACATGCAATTGAAATTTTTGTAGTGTGAATGCCAAGATATTTTCTGTATTGACAAAAATAGTTTGTTTAAGAACTTTTCCCCTCCTCCCTTATTTTCACTGTACAAATATATTTTTTACCAAGACTTATAAGAACCCTACTGTTGAGACATCTTATAGGCAAATATCTTTCTTAACCATGATTCTAAATTTCTAACCAAACTAATGTCCTATTATTTACCACACATCATGCATCATTTCATTTAAACAGCACAGACTGGTTTATTTAGGCAAAATAAAGGGTTATATTTACTAGAGAGCCACGCAGAATTGTGTTGGGTGGTGCATCACCTTGGTATATGCCACATTTGATATTCACTTGTTTATTGTGCTGTATTTGGCTTCCAGAGTTATTTTTTTACTTGCCCATTGAGTTCTTGATGAAGGCTCTTATTGTCTTGTTGACCTTGTATAGAGCCAAGCATTCCAGTACCCATGTGTGTGACATTGTGTCATAGGCTTTATTGTAGTCATTCCAGGCTGTGCATAGGTTGGTATGTCTGGAATTAGAATGCTGTGACTGCTTGATCAACCAGTAGTTGGTGTTTTGATCCCCTGATGACATTTCAAATTCCCTTCTGTACTGACTCATATGCCCATCGATCTTGGTGGCTTTGATGCCTAATAGGGCCTACTATGTTGTGGGGAGGCAGGTGATTAGTCGGTAGTTAGTATTGCTCCACCTTGTGTTAGCCAGTCAGGGGGAGAGCCTGCTGCTAATAGCCGGCTCATTTGTCCTGCTAGACATTCATGATGCATTGTTAATTTCTTTATCCAGTAGGTGCGGATCATGTCATGACCTGGGGCTGACCAACTCTTCACGTGGGATAATCTTTGCTGGGTATCTCTCACTGTGGTGATGACAGGTTCCTGTTCTGGAAGCATGCAGTGGTTTGCTTTCAGGTCTAGTAGCGACTGGGCCTTGATGTTATGTGAGGCTTCTTCCTCCAAGATGTTCTTCCGGTATTGTTCAGTCTCTGCTCTTTGTGGGTCTTGGGTGAATATGTGGTTATGCTGCAGCTGTGCACACACCCTGAAAGGTTCTTTGGTAAACATGACATTTACTCTCTTAGCCTTTTCGTCTCTGGTGTATCTGCTCTGCTTGGTTGCTAGTGATGTCAGACTTTGCTCAGCTGTTTCCAGTGCCTCTGGTATTGGCATATCCTTAAATTTCCCACTAGCCACTTCTTTAAAGTTGATCCAGTTCACTAACTGCCTTATGTGTTTCCTTTATCTGATCCAGTTCACTAACT
This sequence comes from Pelobates fuscus, assembly GCF_036172605.1. NCBI lineage: Eukaryota > Metazoa > Chordata > Amphibia > Anura > Pelobatidae > Pelobates > Pelobates fuscus. The sequence goes on along the minus strand of NC_086321.1, from coordinate 22,804,014 downwards.
GCCTTATGTGTTTCCTTTATCTTGTTTTGCCTTTATCCAGTTGTAGTTTCCATGGTGGGCATAGCTTCCCCTTGAACCTGATCTTGTAGTCAAGCATTTGGAGAACCACTAATTCTGTGGCATATATAAGTCTGTTGGTCAATGAAGTGGCCTTGGTGCTGTGGTCTTGCAGTTTTGGAGACATTGCAATGTTCATAATGCTGGGTTTAACACACCTCCAGTGGCTGTCATACATGACTGCAACCACCAGTGGAAGGTATTGATTCAATGCTTTCCTATGCAGAAATTTGAGGTGCTCACTCATTGTCAGGGTTCCGTGGGCGGCTCTTAGGGGAGGCTGCAAGCCGCTCGCAGCACTCACCCTTGGTTCTTTGCCGCCCGCGGTCTCCTCCTCCTGTGTAGGTCGGCGAGCGGCGTCCTCACTGCCTCGCACGCCGCTCGCATCCTCCTTCTCGTCCCCCGGCGGCAGCGTGTATAACGCTGCACGCTGGGAGACAGCACATTTATGCAAACGCCGGGGTCAGCCACGTGACCCGGCGTTAAAGTCACAGTATGACAATCACAGTGGGAGGTATAGATATCTCCCACGTGTGATTGTTAATTCTGATTGGAAGTTATCCTCAGGGTTTATATAGTTACCTTCCCTGCCCCTCAGTGCCCTGTTGTGGTCTTTGATACCTGTATTGCTGTTTGCTTGTAGTTCTCTCTGGTTACCGATTATTTGGCTTGTTTCTCCGACTCTCCTGTATTCTCCATCCCTTTGACCTTGGCTTGTTTCTCGTTCTCCCGTTTTCTGGCTGCCCTTACTCGGCTTGTCTCCTGACTATTCTGTGTGTGCTTAGCCCGGCCACTCTAAGGTTCGGTACTGCACCTTTTCTGTGTCTGTGTGTGTGTGTTAGCGTGTTGGGTTCCCCGAATCGTGACATTACAACAGGGCCATAATGGAACCTGCTGACATTCCACAGCTATTAGTTAATCAGGAGGCTAGAATGGATGGTTTAGACCACCGTATGGATCAGTTTGCCCAGGCTTTACAAACCATACTGGCTCGTACTGCACACTTGCAACCTGCCGTTCAGGAGGCTGCTGCTGCTGTGCCTGAACCCATTCCCACTCCGCTACCTGTTCCTGCTCATGTAGGTCATATGACGCCGCCACAGCGCTATAGCGGTGATCCAGCATTGTGTCGTGGTTTCCTCAACCAAATTGATATCCATTTGGTGATGAATCCACGTTCCTATCCCACGTGGATCCCACTTGTCTCGGAAAGCTTTGGCATGGGCCAACCCCATGTGGGAGAATCCGTCTCCTATGTCCTTTGCAGATTTTTTGAGGGCTTTCAAACGCACGTTTGATCAACCTGGTAGGGTTGCCTCTGCTGGCAAAGCTCTGCTTAGGGTTCGGCAGGGTAACAGGTCCGTAGCGGATTATACTATCGAATTCCGCACTCTAGCAGCTGAAGTGGTTTGGAATAATGATGCCCTCGTAACAGCCTTTCAGGAGGGTTTGGCTGCCTACATACTGGATGAAATAGCATCCAGGGAATTGCCTGTTCTTCTGGATGATGTTATAGACTATATAATTCTTATAGACAACCGTATAAGAGAGAGTCGTAGTCAAAGACGGATGAATACTCAGGTGTTACCTGCTCTCCCCAGTACTGCATTACTTGCTTTACCCGCTCCTAGACAACCATCCCCCGAACCCATGCAATTGGGTGCTACGGGGTTAACTGAGGCTGAAAGAGCTTATCGTAGAAGGGAGGGGTTATGTCTTTATTGTGGAAAGAGGGGGCACCACTGTAATGCCTGCCCTAAATTACAGGGAAACTCCAGCACCTAAGGCCTAGAGAGGGGTTGGCCTCGGGTGTTATGACTTTGTCCCCTCACGTGTCCATCTCCAGACGTTTATTATGGTTTCTCTTCTGGTCAATAAAACCACTATAACAACTAAAGCCTTGATCGATTCAGGTGCGGCAGACAATCTTATGGATGAATACTTTGCTAAAACCGCTGCCCTGACTTTGATCCAAAAGGCCACACCCTTGGCCGTTGAGGCCATAGATGGTAGACCACTTGAGAAACCTCTGGTGACCCACGAAACCCAAGAAATAATTATGTCTGTGGGTGCTTTGCACAAGGAAAGGTTAACCTTCCAAATAATTGACTCTCCTACTGCTTCCGTCGTTCTGGGTTTTCCCTGGTTAGTGAAACACAACCCAGTACTGGATTGGGGTTGTTTAGATATACTCTCCTGGGGGGAATCTTGTCAACAAGACTGTATGGCCCATGTACGTCCTGTTTGTTTACTCAATGTGCCCACAGCTAAACCACTTTCTGTTTCTGTCCCTTCTGTGTATGCAGACCTTGCATTGGTTTTTGAAAAAAGGGAGGCAGATAAGCTACCCCCACACCGTGACTATGACTGTGCCATAAACCTGTTACCGGGCACTATGCCACCTAGGGGTAAGGTCTACCCTCTTTCAGAAAAAGAAAATCAGGTTATGGAGGAGTATATAAGGGAATCCTTGAGGAAAGGTTTTATCAGAAGGTCCTCCTCTCCTGCTGGTGCTGGTTTCTTTTTCGTTGCCAAGAAAGAGGGTAACTTACGGCCATGCATAGATTACAGGGGTTTAAACAATATAACGATCAAGAACGCTTATCCTATCCCTCTCATCACTGAGTTGTTTGATCCTGTCAAAGGTTCTAGATATTTTACTAAACTAGACCTCAGGGGGGCTTATAACCTTGTTCGTATAAAGGAAAATGATGAGTGGAAGACAGCGTTCAATACACGTAGTGGACATTATGAGTATCTAGTCATGCCTTTTGGACTGTGTAATGCTCCTGCTGTGTTTCAGGACCTCATAAATGATGTCCTTAGGGACCTACTGCATGTCTGTGCCGTGGTATACCTTGATGACATACTTGTATATTCTCCTGATTTAAAGTCACACCATACTCATGTGAGGATGGTGCTTAAGAGATTGTTGCAGAATGGTCTGTATTGCAAGTTAGAAAAATGTTTGTTCGACCAGACTTCTGTGCAATTCTTAGGGTATGTCATTTCCGAACAGGGATTCAGCATGGATCCTTCTAAATTGGAAGCCATACTGTCCTGGCCTCTTCCCCAAGGACTTAAAGCTATACAGCGCTTTATAGGGTTTGCCAACTATTATCGGAAGTTTATTAAAAACTTTTCATCACTTGTTACCCCTATTACGAAACTAACAAAAAAAGGTTTGCACCCCAGGGTTTGGACTCCTGAAGCCCTTGAGGCCTTCGAGACTCTCAAAAAGGCATTTGCCACTGCCCCTGTGCTACACCATCCCGATCCTTCCCTTCCCTTTGTTATGGAAGTGGACGCTTCTGAATCAGGTGTAGGAGCAGTGTTGTCCCAAAGGTTATCGTATGACGAACCCCTCCATCCCTGTTGTTACTTTTCTAAAAGGCTGTCTGATTCAGAGAAGAATTACGATGTCGGGAACAGGGAACTATTGGCTATTGTGATGGATTTTAAAGAATGGAGGTACTTATTAGAGGGATCTAGACACAAAATATTGGTTTTAACTGATCACAAGAATCTCTCCTATATAGCAGATGCCAAAAGATTGTCCTCTCGGCAGGCTCAATGGTCTTTATTTCTTTCACGCTTTCAGTACGTTATTACATATAGGCCTGGTTACCGTAATGTCAAAGCTGATGCTATCTCCCGACAGTACGAACCTTTAGGGTCTATAGCTCCCGCTCCCGAACCCATTGTACCAGCCTCTCAGATTATAGCTGCTACTCATTTGGCTATTTCGTCTCCTTTCCTTGATGGTATCAAGACATACCAAACCCAAGCACCCTCTGAGACACCGGTTGGTAGACTATACGTGAAAGTAAAAGACAGAACAAAGTTGTTAGCTTTATTTCACACCGCCAAAACTGCTGGTCATCCGGGGATTACCAAGACGTACAAGGGTCTCCTTCAACAGTTCGGGTGGCCTTCACTTAAACAAGATGTGGTGGATTATGTGCAGGCTTGTCATGTCTGTACACAGTGTAAGTCGCCTAATGTTAAACCCCGGGGACTCCTGATGCCCCTGTCTGTACCCAAGAAACCCTGGACCCACTTATCCATGGATTTTATTGTGGATCTTCCTTCCTCTGATGGACAGACAGTAATTTTGACTGTGACAGATAGGTTCTCTAAAATGGCGCACTTTATTCCACTTAAGAAACTTCCTTCTGCGGTTCAGTTGGCTCAGGTGTTTGCCAAAGAGGTGTTCCGGTTGCATGGTATACCATTGGATATCGTGTCCGACAGGTGTTCTCAATTTGTCTCTCGGTTTTGGAAGGGCTTTTGTGCTGAGATGGGGATCTCCTTGTCGTTTACGTCCTCCTATCATCCTCAATCTAATGGAGCTGCTGAGCGGGCTAATCAGTCTGTGGAGTTGTATTTACGAATGCGCACGAGGACAACTGGGTTCGCCAGGAACACTGTGACACATTCGTCTACTGGCTTAAGTCCTTTTATGGTTGCTTATGGGTTCCAACCCTCTGTCCTTCCCGGTGTATTCTCCGACAAGGGAATGCCCGCTTTGGACGAGCACCTCACCTCCTTACGGAAGATGTGGGATCAGGTCCATGTTGCTCTCTCTCGTGCAGCGGTTGCTCAGAAGAGATTCACTGATTGCCGTAGGTGTGCGGCTCCTACTTATGCTCCGGGTGATAGGGTTTGGTTGTCCTCTAGGAATCTCCGCCTCAGGGTCCCCTCGATGAAGTTTGCGCCCAGGTTCCTTGGTCCCTATAGGGTATTGCGTAGGGTCAATCCTGTGTCCTACTCCCTGGCCTTGCCTCCTTCCATGCGTATACCTAACACCTTTCACACCTTCCTATTGAAGCCCTTGCTCTGTAATCGGTTCTCTGGCCCTCTCAGGCGACCCGATTCCCTCCGCGCAGTCTCTAGTGACGTGTACGAGGTGGCTGCTCTCCTCGATTCTCGTTTTTCTCGGGGTTGGTTGCAGTACCTGGTGGATTGGAAGGGTTACGGTCCTGAGGAGTGGTCTTGGGTCTCTGTTTCTGATTTGCATGCGCCCTCTTTGGTTCGCTCCTTCCATGCGCATTTTACTTTGAAGCCTTCTGCTTCCCGCCCTCTGGGCGGTCTTTGAGGGGGGGGTAATGTCAGGGTTCCGCGGGCGGCTCTTAGGGGAGGCTGCAAGCCGCTCGCAGCACTCAACCTTGGTTCTTTGCTGCCCGCGGTCTCCTCCTCCTGTGTAGTTCGGCGAGCGGCATCCTCACTGCCTCGCACGCCGCTCGCATCCTCCTTCTCGTCCCCCGGCGGCAGCGTGTATAACGCTGCACGCTGGGAGACAGCACATTTATGCAAACGCCGGGGTCAGCCACGTGACCCGGCGTTAAAGTCACAGTATGACAATCACAGTGGGAGGTATAGATTTCTCCCACGTGTGATTGTTAATTCTGATTGGAAGTTATCCAATCAGAATTAACCTCAGGGTTTATATACTTACCTTCCCTGCCCCTCAGTGCCCTGTTGTGGTATTTGATACCTGTATTGCTGTTTGCTTGTAGTTCTCTCTGGTTACCGATTATTTGGCTTGTTTCTCCGACTCTCCTGTATTCTCCAGCCCTTTGACCTCGGCTTGTTTCTCGTTCTCCTGTTTTCTGGCTCCCCTTACTCGGCTTGTCTCCTGACTATTCTGTGTGTGCTTAGCCCGGCCACTCTAAGGTCCGGTACTGCACCTTTTCTGTGTCTGTGTGTGTGTGTTAGCGTGTTGGGTTCCCCGAATCGTGACACTAATTAAGTCTCCAACGCTCCCCTATTCATTGGATTGGACATTAACAGAGGAGGCATGGTCTCCTCCATGATGCAGCAGGAAGAGGAGAAGTAAGCAGTACTGAGGGAGCCTCAATGAGGCTACCCTCTTTGTGATAAATAGGGATATGACATTTAATAGATCATTTCCTTACAAGTTTGTCTTTTAAATTAGCTCAAATTGAGGAATGGATTTTATCTGTTGGTCTCAAGTTGGTATTTTGTGAATGTCATATTGCTTTATTTACACTGGCATTTTTGTCCCCGTGTTCATTTAAACATATTAAACAAGAGAGAAAATAAAAAAATAACTTTAATAGAATACAGGTGAAATTAAAAATAGCTGAGTGCTCAGGGCACAAAGATTTACAGCTATAAGTAAAAGACAGCCCAAAATTTAAATTTAAGAGCAAGCAATAACTATAGAGAAGGTAGTTTAATAGGGTAGCGCTATGTACATATTGTTCAGTCTAATGAATATACTAAGACTGTAGCATATAAATACGTGGAGCGCTATTAAATAACTATGAACAGGATGTCTAAGATCATCACTTACTAATAAATAGAACGCTATGTTCTCAACAAAGTGAATATATACTGAAAAATGAAGCGCTGTGTTAAAATTAGTGGTTTCAGAAATATAGACTTTGAAAAATTCAAAAGTATAGTAGAGATGAAGGTTTTACTTGCTGTGTTCACATTAGAAAGAAAAAGTGATCCAGTAGAGGTGTAAGAGTATATGGAATATAAACCGCTGATTTAGCGCTAAAAGGAAGCCAGGAGTTTGAAATTAAATATACGTTTTACGTTATGAAACAAATGGCTATAAAGTGAAAAATCTCTAATATACCTCTACCAAAAATTAAATGGAACACAAATGATCTCTAAATATGATAAAACATATAGATAGATAGCTCAGAGGACCTGTTCATAAGTTTTCAGTGTACCTCTGGTTAGTAAAGAATTGCAACTAATAATGTTGCAATTTAATGAATACATGGAATACATTGTAATATTGCACGTAAACTGCAGAGCCTAATGTGGCTGGTGAAAAGCAAAATGTGATCAACCTGCTGATAGAATAAAAACGGGGAACTAGCCCCAAACGCCAGCTCAGTGTACACGGCAGAGCAGTTGGAGATTCAGAGGGAAATGTGGCAATCATTTATAAAGAGACCACACATCCGATGGCCCCTGACGCGCGCGTTTCGCCCACAACTCATCAGAGGGGAACCGATGCATGGTAAGTAACCGACTATTTAAAAGACAGAGAGGATGCTGATAGGAGAATTCAAAAAAACGTTAATTCGAAATGGCCAATCACAGAAGAGCAAGGTAAGTGACGTAATACTAACCACCTTGAACATTAACACTTTCAGATCTTAATAGCAGAGTGTAGAAACACAGATATGAGTAATTAGAAAATTGCACCTAAGTACTAAAAAACATACAGGATGCAAACATGCATAGATGGTGGAGATTTTAGATATTCAACTATTATTCGTCTGAGTTCCGTTGCTCCAATTACTTTTATAAATTATTGTAGTTAATTAGTTAGTTTCATAATAACAGTATGAACTTTACGCTATAAAACTGTGAAGATACCAATAGTTTTTAAATAAGGGATTAAGTAACACCTCTAATCCTATCCATCTGAATCATTAACACTTTAATAGCAAAGTATGTGATTGAAGAATTATGCCCAACATTAAGGACAAAAACAAATATGAATGATAAAAATAAATAGCTATGTTCAGTAATACAATTACTTTTGTAAATGATTATTACCCGGTTAATATTATGATGGCAACATATTTTACGTTGTGAAGCTAGAAAATGTCAATTAATTCTAAGTAAGGGGTTGAATCGCCCTACCTCAATGAATGAAAGATGATCGAGGTGATACTGTATAGAAATTGAAAAAATTCTTAATGCAACAGATCAAAACAAAACTAATCTAATATGTATAGATAGTGTAACGGAATGCAGTATATTACTCCACGATATCCGTTAGTATCCTCAGGAAATCCACAGTCAGAATAGAAAGCACGGCAATATTCCCCATCCTCCCAATAACCGGACGAAACACAGTTTGGGAGTCAACTAACTCAGTTTATTCGCAAGTTGGCATATTTAAGCAGTTCCCCATGCAAGGGGTTTCCTTACAGATAATCCAGGGGATTTCTCCCAACATGCATTGTTACTTTCCCAACAGGCATTGCTGCACGAGAAGGATACTCCCACTAAAATGGACGATTAAGTGGATTATCCCCTCGTGCAGCAAAACTGACAATTCACTTTAAAATACATATTTTACACAATATTCGGTACTTTGAGATGACTGAACGTTCGGTAGATAGCTGGGGTCGAAGCGCACACTTCGTGGGAATACCGCTCTGATCCCAGCTGAATTGACCGAACGCCGCACAGAATACATTCAAACATTGAGGTCGGTTTAAAAGTACCGAACAAGTATGGGGAACAGAATGTACCGAACGCTGAACTCCCGAACGCTCTGGAAGTCCAGCGGTGTTCGGATCATTGAGTAGCCGTTTTCAGTTCCAGGCTCTCGACGACCGAACACCGCTGCAGAGACAAAGGATCCAAGATGGCCGACCGCCGCATGGTCGGTAGCCGAACGGCGGCCACCTAGGAGAGCCCTTAATTACCGATTGCAACATTGTTGCAATCGGTTAATTGGTGCCACACGACTTGTGAATGTGTGGTCTACCTGGGGAGCCCGCATTCGTATGGTGAACGGCCGGGATAGCCGTGTTTCGTCAAACGAATGCTTGGTATGCTGGCAGCGTACGGCTGCCAGCATGCGAACGGCCATAATACAGCACATATACAGTAAAAGACACACATTATGCGTTCAGCCTATGGACAACCTAAAATAACTATAGTCCAGAAGTGGCTAGGTTTGCCACAATGCTCCCCCAGAACCAAGCCGGCATACACAGTCTGATCCCAACGGATCGGCTTGGGGATGTCCGGGAGAGTACTCACAGATCACTTTTCGAGTTCAGTCTGTCTGGATAACCCATCAGCGTTACCGTTTTGTTTTCCTGGCCGGTAATGGATGGTAAAATCAAAGGGCTGCAGCGCCAAACTCCAGCGCAGCAGCCTGGCATTGTCTCCAGACACACGGTTTAGCCACACCAACGGGTTGTGATCTGTGAGTAGTGAAAAAGGTTGTCCATACAAATACGGCTGTAACTTTTTAAGGGCCCACACCACGGCCAGGCATTCTTTCTCAATGGCGGCGTAGCTCACTTCACGGGGCAACCACTTGCGGCTTAAGTAGGCTACGGGATGTTCTCCGCCATCGGCTCCCACTTGACTCAGCACTGCCCCCAATCCAAACATTGAAGCGTCTGTGTGGACAAGAAATCTTTTAGTTGGATCAGGAGCAGTCCACACAGGAGCATTAGTTAGGGCTGTCTTGAGTTGTTGGAATGCCTGCTCACACTCTGGGGCCCAGACAACCAGTCGGGGAAGGTTCTTTTTGGTCAGGTCTGTCAGGGGTTTGGCCAGGGTACTGTAGTCGGGTACAAATTTCCTATAATACCCTGCAGTCCCTAGAAAAGCTAGCACCTGGGTTTTGGTCCTTGGGGTAGGCCACTTAGCTACGGCCTCAATCTTGGCTGGTTCGGGTCTCTGCTGCCCACACCCTACTCGGTGTCCCAGATACTGCACCTCGGCCATACCTACGTGGCACTTACTAGGTTTTAAAGTTAACCCGGCTTCCCCAATACGGTCTAAGATTGCTCCTATATGGTGTAGGTGATCTTCCCAGGTCTGGCTGAAGATGGCTATATCATCCAAATAGGCACAGGCATACTCCTGGAAGCCGTCCAGTAGCCGATCTACCATCCGCTGAAAAGTAGCCGGAGCGTTTTTCATTCCGAAGGGCATGACCTTAAATTGGTACAGGCCAAACGGAGTGACAAACGCCGACTTGGGGATGGCATCATCGGCTAGAGGAATTTGCCAGTATCCCTTACACAAGTCAATGGTAGTGAGATACTGACCCCGTGCCATCTTATCTAGCAGCTCGTCTATCCGAGGCATCGGGTAGGCATCAGACACTGTCTTGTCATTCAGCCTCCGGTAGTCAACGCAGAATCGGGTAGTGCCGTCCTTTTTAGGCACCAGGACTACCGGTGATGCCCAGGGGCTATCTGAGGGTTAGATAACCCCTAGCTGCAACATTTCATCCAACTCGGCCTTCATATGGGTCCGGACTGATTCCGGGACCCTATATGGAGCCTGTCGCATAGGTAGCTGTCCCGGGGTTTCGACTCGGTGGGTGGCTAGCGGAGTGTACCCAGGTAAATTGGAGAAGGTAGCCCCTTTAGCTATGATCAGCGCCTGTACCTGGGCACGCTCGACAGGGCTTAGCCGCTCCCCCAGCTGAACTCCCCGGGAGGGCTCTATCGGTTCTTCCGGTTCTAGTAGATCAGGTAGGGGCAAGTTCTCCTGATCTTCTAAGGCAGAGGCACAGATTGCCGTCACATCCTCTATCCTCTCATGGTAGGGTTTGAGCAGGTTTACATGGAGCATGCGTCTCTTCCCTACCCCTGAGCAGGGGCCGATCACATAGGTAGTGTCGCATCGCTGCTCTACTACCTGGTATGGGCCTTGCCAGATGGCCTGCAGCTTGTCCGTGTGGACAGGTTTTAAAATCAAAACCTTCTGTCCCACTTGAAAGCTGCGGTCCCTGGCTCCTCTATCGTACCAGCGTCGCTGACGTTGCTGCGCCGCCTGGAGGTTGGTGTGCACAGCCTGAGTTAGCGCCTCCAGACGGTCTCTGAACTCCAGTACATATGATACGATAGGGGTTTCGCTAGCCGTACTTTCCCCCTCCCAGTGTTCCCTAATCAAGTTTAAGGGTCCCCGTACCCTTCTCCCGAACAATAGTTCGAATGGGGAGAATCCGGTCGATTCTTGGGGAACCTCTCTATACGCAAAGAGCAGGTGAGGCAGGAACCTCTCCCAGTCTTTGTGGGTTTCCCCGAACGTCCGAAGCATCTGCTTCAGCGTCCCATTGAATCTCTCACATAGTCCATTGGACTGGGGGTGGTAGGCGGAATTGACTATTGGCTTAATGCCACATACCTTCCACATATGCTGGGTGACTTCGGCAGTAAATTGGGTGCCCCGGTCGGATATGATTTCTTGGGGGAACCCTACCCGGGAAAACACTTTCATTAATGCTTCGGCTACGGTCTCAGCATGAATGTTAGTGAGAGCCACGGCTTCGGGGTACCTGGTGGCGTAGTCCACCACAGTTAAAATATACTTTTTGCCAGAGGGACTGGGTTTTGGCAGGGGCCCTACTATGTCTACCGCTACCCTGCTGAAGGGTTCGGCAATAATGGGTAGGGGGCATAACTTGGCCTTGTGGCGATCCCCTCGTTTACCTACTCGCTGGCAAACGTCGCAGGAGGTGCAATACTGTCGCACATCCTGGGAGATTCCGGGCCAGAAAAACGCATGCGTCAGGCGGTATCTGGTGCGGGTCATCCCTAGGTGTCCTGACAAGGGGATATCATGAGCAATTCTAAGCAGCTCCTGCCTATACTTCTGCGGTACCACTAACTGTTTGTTAGTCAAGGTGACAGACCCCCCCACATCCTTGGCCGTGACACGGTACAATAACCCTTTCTCCCACGTGTAATGCTCCCCCTCTAGCCCTGTCTGGTCAGCTTGTGCCCGGTCCCTATAGACTTGTAAAGTGGGATCGGTCTGTACTTCAGTGACAAAGGTAGTCGGGGTATCCCAGGACATGGGAGTCGGGTGGGGGTCGTGGTCTCTTACCTGAGCCTCAGAGTGTATCGGTGTAGCCGTGGTGCGAGCCTGCTGCCGTGTGGTTACTGGATGGGCTTCCTGGTAGGGAGCCTGCGGAACAAAGGCAGAGGTCATCTGCCCCAAATCATTCCCTAGCACAACATCTGCGGGTAAGTTCTGCATTAGTCCCACTTCTACTGTCCCCTCTCCCGCACCCCAGTTCAAATGTACTTTCGCCGTGGGTAGTCGGTATACAGCTCCCCCGGCTACCCGGACGGCCACAGATCCGCCAGTATGCGTGCCCTCCGATACCAAATGGGGTGCTATCAGGGTTAAGGTAGCTCCTGAATCCCGCAGTCCCTGAACCTCGTTCCCCTCAAGCGTTACCAGCTGCCGGTGATGCTGCCGGTTATCGGTGGCTCGGACCGACATTACCTCGTGTAAGATACCCAGGGGTTCCTCTGCATGAACACTCCACAACTCCTGAGTGGCTGGTTCCCTCTGGTAATGGTGAGCAGCCGCCCTGGGTACGGGGTTTGGACGCCCCTGATTCCAGGTGGGCCTGCCACGATTCTGGGTGCATTCTCGGGCCATATGCCCCCATTGTTTACAGGAATGGCACTGGATGTTGGCCCGCCCGTTGTACCTGGAAGGTGGCGGTACATGTCCTTGCGAGGGACGGAACCGGGCGGCTGTGGGTGCTAGAGGTGGTGTAGCGCTAGGTAGTCCTGTGGGTCGGGAGTAGCTTTTGGCTACAGGTCACTGGTGCCTCCGTGCATCAAAGTGTTGATCGGCCAATCTAGCTGCTTCAGTTAGGGTGAGGGGTTTCCTGTCCCGTACCCATTCTTGAGTCTCCGGGATAATCCATTAAAAAATTGCTCCAGCAACATCATCTGACGCAATTCCTCCATGGTGGTGGCGTTGCTGGCCTGTATCCACCCTTGGGAGGCTTGATCCAGTTTATGTGCCCACTCTGCGTGTGAATCCCTCTCTGGTTTGCGTAAGTGTCTGAACTTGCGCCGGTATGCCTCTGGGGTAATGGCATACCTCTCCAAGATTGCGCGCTTTACTTTTTCGTAATCTTTGCTGTCCTCACTGGGCACAGCACGGTAAGCTTCGGCTGCCCGACCTGCTAGTTTGCTTGCTAGCAGTTGCACCCATACTGACCGTTCTAACTCATGTAGGTCACACAGTCTTTCAAAGTCCTGTAAGTACCCAACGATCTCGTCCTTTTCCTCGCAAAAGGCTCTGAAGGCCTGATACGGGATCTTGGGCTTTACCGGGTTGTAAAGAGACCCTGGGTTGGACTCGGTTCGAGTCAAGGTGTGTTGTGGGCTGTGTGCCATAACATATTCCTGCACATTTGCCATTACCATATTCAACATGGCCTCCGATATAGGCTGCGGCAAAAATGCTAGCCTGGTCCTCATCTCTCTTTCATATAGCGTTTCTTCCATAACTACTGGGGGTGTAGCGCTGCGGGCTTGGTCTCCCTCCATCAGCTCGGCAATTAGTACCGCTTTGGTTTTGCTGCTGGCTACTTTCCCTCTGGCTTCCAGTAGTTCTTTTAAAGTCTGTCGTTTCAGTATGGTATAATCAATCTCCATACGAATTGCCCTTGCTTTCCTTGTTCGGTAGTTCCAGTTACACGAATTCTGCTTTCGGCTGTAAGGTTCGGATCCCGTCGCTTGCCACCAATTGTAACGGAATGCAGTATATTACTCCACGATATCCGTTAGTATCCTCAGGAAATCCACAGTCAGAATAGAAAGCACGGCAATATTCCCCATCCTCCCAATAACCGGACAAAACACAGTTTGGGAGTCAACTAACTCAGTTTAGTCGCAAGCTGGCATATTTAAGCAGTTCCCCATGCAAGGGGTTTCCTTACAGACAATCCAGGGGATTTCTCCCAACATGCATTGTTACTTTCCCAACAGGCATTGCTGCACGAGAAGGATACTCCCACTAAAATGGACGATTAAGTGGATTATCCCCTCGTGCAGCAAAACTGACAATTCACTTTAAAATACATATTTTACAAAATATTCGGTACTTTGAGATGACTGAACGTTCGGTAGATAGCTGGGGTCGAAGCGCACACTTCGTGGGAATACCGCTCTGATCCCAGCTGAATTGACCGAACGCCGCACAGAATACATTCAAACATTGAGGTCGGTTTAAAAGTACCGAACAAGTATGGGGAACAGAATGTACCGAACGCGGAACTCCCGAACGCTCTGGAAGTCCAGCGGTGTTCGGATCATTGAGTAGCCGTTTTCAGTTCCAGGCTCTCGACGACCGAACACCGCTGCAGAGACAAAGGATCCAAGATGGCCGACCGCCGCATGGTCGGTAGCCGAACGGCGGCCACCTAGGAGAGCCCTTAATTACCGATTGCAACATTGTTGCAATCGGTTAATTGGTGCCACACGACTTGTGAATGTGTGGTCTACCTGGGGAGCCCGCATTCGTATGGCGAACGGCCGGGATAGCCGTGTTTCGTCAAACGAATGCTTGGTATGCTGGCAGCGTACGGCTGCCAGCATGCGAACGGCCATAATACAGCACATATACAGTAAAAGACACACATTATGCGTTCAGCCTATGGACAACCTAAAATAACTATAGTCCAGAAGTGGCTAGGTTTGCCACAGATAGTGTCCTATTAGAATTGTTATTTTTGCAGGTATATAGCTCATTGCTCTAAGAACAGAATAGTATCAATGGACAATGATCATCAAGTAAGTATATCGCTCAATATTGTAAAGACGAAATTATATCAATGGACAATAATTAACCGCCAGGATTGCTCAAAACTTGATTATTAATGTGGACAAATATATTATAAATTGTACATTAATAAAGTATCACGGATGACGATGTCCAAATGAAATCTATAGTTAATCAACGCAAAAAAAGGATCATAAAAGAGTTACATATGTGGTGTGTGTCCATGTCAAAAACAAAATGAACTATATTCAAATGATTATTATGAGAAAAACTGGAGCTATGATGAGATAAGGTGAAAATTGAGGTGGTACACACCGATAGTGCCAAAAAGGGTATACAAGCATAATCCATCTGAAAAGCAAAATTTTATATAATGAAAGGATATAGTAACAAATAAATAAAATAATTCATCCGTGATAATTTCTAAATTACACAAGAAATTATCGATGTATCAATATATGAGCCAATATTATTCAATTTGTAAATGGAAGAAAGGGACAAACGATTTGAAAATAAATAACCAGAGATCAAAAAGGAAGAAGCAATTGGTAAGAGAGAAAATAAGGTGGGACCTTAGTGTGAATGAATGAAGGGGGTGAAGTTGTATTCTTCATTCAAACCTTCTGGAGCAAGGGTTTTAAACTCATAGATCCATCTAGACTCTTTTTGAAGGAGTATAATATTGAAATTACCTTTTCTAGAGTTCAGAGTAACTCTTTCCAGAACTTGGAAAGATAGATGGTTAGGATTTCCATCATGAAAGTTTCGTACATGATTTGCAACAGGCGTACTCAAATGAAGATTTTTAACTGAGTTAACGTGTTGCAAAATCCTTCTCCTTAGTTCTTGATATGTTTGTCCTATATATTGCGTGCCACACGTGCAGGTGATGACATAAATGACACGTGTGGTACTGCAATTAATAAATTGGTTGATTTTGAATTATTTTTGAGTTTTAGTACTCAACAGTTTTTGATTGTTTAATAAAAGGACATGCCTTACAGTGTCCACATTTGTGGATGCCTATAGGTGCAGTCAGCCAATTTTTGGACGGTGTTGTTCTTTCCAGGTGGCTATGTACCAAAAGGTCTCTCAAGTTCTTAGACCTACGTGCGGTGATATTTGGATACGCCACTGATTCTGGTGTTAGATCAATGTCATATTGTAGAATCGGCCAGTGTTGAGTGAATATTTTATTAATGGGTTGCCACTGTTTGTCAAACATCCCTATGCATCTAATCAAGTTGTTGATTGGGGTGGCTTTGATGGAGTGAAGGCTAGTACTTCTATCTTGGTTAAGGGCTCTTTTAAACGCTTTTTTTTTTTAGAAATTTGTTTGGATAACCTCTGTTCTTAAAACGTGTTCTTAGTTTGTCCGCTTCAATTTGAAAAGAGGTATCATTGGAACAGTTTCTCCTAGCTCTCAAATATTGACCATATGGTATTCCAGCCTTCAGGTG
Source organism: Pelobates fuscus (assembly GCF_036172605.1). Classification (NCBI taxonomy): domain Eukaryota; kingdom Metazoa; phylum Chordata; class Amphibia; order Anura; family Pelobatidae; genus Pelobates; species Pelobates fuscus. The sequence continues at coordinate 22,788,208 of NC_086321.1, read as the reverse complement.
ATAGGGATGGAAACTTTGCCAATGGAGAAAACTATTTGATGCAGTACTTTTTCTGTATAGTTCAGTGTCAACTGTTCCATCCATATTTAATAGGATTCTAAGATCGAGAAATTCTAATTGCGTTTCATGGATAACATACGTGAGTTGTAGCCCAATTTGGTTGTTATTAAAACCTTTACCATGTCAGTGAAATTGGAACAGGAGCCTGTCCAGAATATTAGTATATCGTCGATATACCTTAACCATTTGTGTATAAACTGATGGAATGGGTTGGTTGCCGTGTTTTCAAAAAGGTTCTCTTCCCACCACCCTAGATATAGGTTGGCGTAACTTGGGGCACAAGCTGTGCCCATGGCAATCCCACGTAATTGTAAGTAGTTTAACCCATCAAATACAAAATAATTGTGGGTAAGGACAAATTCCAGAAGTGTCAAAATGAATTCAATTTGTTCCAAATTATATTTGGAATATCTATGTAAAAAATAGGAGATAGCGAACAGTCCTTTATCATGAGGGATGTTGTTGTATAATGATACAACATCCAAGCTCGCAACAAGAGAGTAAGGGCGAACAACTAAATTTTCCAGTACCAACAGGGTTTGTTTCATATCTTGAACATAGGAGTCCAATTTGATGATAAATGGGTATAAAAGTTTTTCCAAAAATTTGCTGGTTTTCTCAGTTAAAGAATTATTGCCAGAGACTATAGGTCTTCGGGGGGGTTGATTAGGCATTTGTGGACTTTGGGTAGGCAATAAAAAGTAGAGATTGTAGGATTATTTTTAGGGATCATAAATTGATATTCTTCCTTCTTTATTAATTCGTTATCCAAAGCCTGAGTTAATAAGGCTTTTAATTCAGTGAGGAACATAGCTGTAGGGTCATGAGAGAGAACTTTATATTGAGTGTTATCTTTCAGGTGTTCCATACACATAGTGATATATTTATCTTGATCCATCAGAACTATGTTCCCACCTTTATCAGAAGGCTTTATAACTAGATCTTTCTTCTTACTTAAATCTCTAAGTGCCTCACGTTCTATCTTGGTCAAATTATCAATACCTTTGATGGGTGGAGGAAGAGATTCTAAAGATTTTGTTGTCATCTGTACAAAGAGGTCCACGCTGGACACTTCTTTGAAGTTAGGGGTGTACCAGCTTGAGGGCTTACAATTAGTAAGAGGTGGTTTTTCATTTTGTTCCTCAAGAAGAGACACCATAGTTTGGAGATGTTGGTAGTCTTCCTGGGCGATGCCTAGCTCTCTAGCAAGTTTATTCTCCTTTCATTTATGAGTGACACTGAGGGCCAGTTTACGTCCAAAAAGGTTTGTGTCCTTTACCCAATCAAAATTGTTGGTACTGGGAGATGGGACAAAGGACAGACCTTTACTAAGGAGAGATTTGTGTTCCTTGGAAAGTGTAAAAGTGGATAATTTGATAATAAGATTCTCATCAAGAGATTCCAGATTCATTGATTTTTGTATCCATCCTTGTTGGTCTTGTAGCCCCATCTTTTTCTGTCCCTGAGTTTGCCTCTCTGGGGTAGAGGCCACTCCTGTTCTAAAAAAGAAGAAGAGCAGGAGGTTCTAGATTGTGAAGGTTTACATGGAGTTGGGGCAGTGGTGCTCACATTAGGAAGGTTAGTATCAGATGAATCTGGAAAGGATACATTTCTCTCTATTGATTTAAGAATACCCTTCCTTCCTTGTTGTACATGGTTTCTGTTTCTAACTGGATATCTATCTTTCCTTGGTGGACCATACTCAGAGTCAGACCACTCAGTTTCACCCGATGTGGAGCTCTGTTTACTGCTATAGCGTTTCCTATAGTTCCTCTGTCTAAAAATCGTTCCTTCCTTGAAATCTCTGTGATCTCGTTGGTACTTATAATGTTTCTTTTCCTTAATGTATTTTTTGAAACTTTCCAAATTATTATTTAACTTGGTTTCCATTAATTTAAAGTCTGTTTGAGTTTGAAAAGTTTTGATGTTATTAATTTCTGTCTGTAAATTCTGGTTAACCATTTCTAAGTGAGACTCCTCCAATTTGATCAAAAATTCCATTAATCTAATGGAGCTGTCAATTAGAATTCTTTGATTTGTGTGTCGGTTTTTATTTTATCTGGTCTAGATATATCTGGCCGGAGTCCTCTGGGGACTAATTTGTCTTCCACATATTTACGTAGGCTGTTTATCTCCCAATGTCCCTTGATCTGTTGTTTATACATATTTTATATTTCAAAAAAGCTTTCACTTATGTCATTTTTTTGCTTTTCAGCTGGATTATGCTTGTATACTCTTTTTGGCACTATCGGTGTGTACCACCTCAATTTTCACCTTATCTCATCATAGCTCCAGTTTTTCTCATAATAATCATTTGAATATAGTTAATTTTGTTTTTGACATGGACACACACCACATATGTAACTCTTTTATGATCCTTTTTTTGCATTGATTAACTATAAATTTCGTTTGGACATCGTCATCCGTGATACTTTATTAATGTACAATTTATAATATATTTGTCCACATTAATCATCAAGTTTTGAGCAATCCTGGCGGATAATTATTGTCCATTGATATAATTTCGTCTTTACAATATTGAGCGATATACTTACTTGATGATCATTGTCCATTGATACTATTCTGTTCTTAGAGCCATGAGCTATATACCTGCAAAAATAACAATTCTAATAGGACACTATTTATACATATTAGATTAGTTTTGTTTTGATCTGTTGCATTAAGGATTTTTTCAATTTCTATACAGTATCACCTCGATCATCTTTCATTCATTGAGGTAGGGCGATTAAACCCCTTACTTAGAATTAATTGACATTTTCTAGCTTCACAACGTAAAATATGTTGCCATCATAATATTAACCAGGTAATAATCATTTACAAAAGTAATTGTATTACTGAACATAGCTATTTATTTTTATCATTTATATTCGTTTTTGTCCTTAACGTTAGGCATAATTCTTCAATCACACACTTTGCTATTAAAGTGTTAATGATTCAGATGGATAGGATTAGAGGGGTTACTTAATCCCTTATTTAGAAACTATTGGTATCTTCACAGTTTTATAGCGTAAAGTTTATACTGTTATTATGAAACTAACTAATTAACTACAATAATTATAAAAGTAATTGGAGCAACGGAACTCAGACGAATAATAGTTGAATATCTACAATCTCCACCATCTATGCATGTTTTCATCCTGTATGTTGTTTAGTACTTAGATGCAATTTTCTAATTACTCATATCCGTGTTTCTACACTATTAAGATCTGAAAGTGTTAATGTTCAAGGTGGTTAGTATTACGTCACTTACCTTGCTCTTCTGTGATTGGCCATCTCGAATTAATGTTTTTTTGAATTCTCCTATCAGCAACCTCTCTGTCTTTTAAATAGTCGGTTACTTACCACATATCGGTTCCCCTCTGATGAGTTGTGGGCGAAACGCCCTCGTCAGGGGCCATCGGAGATTCTTCTTATCAGTTTGATGTGTGGTCTCTTTATAAATGATTGCCACATTTCCCTCTGAATCTCCAACTGCTCTGCCGTGTACACTGAGCTGGCGTTTGGGGCTAGTTCCCCGTTTTTATTCTATCAGCAGGTTGATCACATTTTGCTTTTCACCAGCCACATTAGGCTCTGCAGTTTACGTGCAATATTACAATGTATTCCATGTATTCATTAAATTGCAACATTATTAGTTGCAATTCTTCACTAACCAGAGGTACACTGAAAACTTATGAACAGGTCCTCTGAGCTATCTATCTATGTGTTTTATCATATTTAGAGATCATTTGTGCTCCATTTAATTTTTGGTAGAGGTATATTTGAGATTTTTCACTTTGTAGCCATTTGTTTCATAACGTAAAACTTATATTTAATTTCAAACTCCTGGCTTCCTTTTAGCGCTAAATCAGCGGTTTATATTCCATATACTCTTACACCTCTACTGGATCACTTTTTCTTTCTAATGTGAACACATCAGTTAAAACCTTCATTTCTACTATACTTTTGAATTTTTCAAAGTCTATATTTCTGAAACCACTAATTTTAACACAGCGCTTCATTTTTCAGTATATATTCATTGTGTTGAGAACATAGCGTTCTATTTATTAGTAAGTGATGATCTTAGACATCCTGTTCATAGTTATTTAATAGCGCTCCACGTATTTATATGCTACAGTCTTAGTATATTCATTAGACTGAACAATATGTACATAGCGCTACCCTATTAAACTACCTTCTCTATAGTTATTGCTTGCTCTTAAATTAAAATTTTGTAAATCTTTGTACCCTGAGCACTCAGCTATTTTTAATTTCACCTGTATTCTATTAAAGTTATTTTTTATTTTCTATTTTGTCCGGGGGCACTCAGGTTTCTGTGTTTGTTTAATTACTACTTTGGTAGTGTTTTGTGGGTTAACCCCACTATGATTGTTTCCCTTCAGCTTCCAATTTTTCTTGTTTCTTCTATTAAACAAGAGATAATTAATTTCTACCATGTTTATCTCTGTAGTGTGTATGTTATTTGCATGTCTTAGGAATAAAAAAAAATGTAAAAATTAAAATAAAATAAAAAATAGAGGTAAATGTGCCTTTATAAATTATCAAATGTAAACCAGTTTTAAATGTAATTTATAAATTTATATTAAATTTAAACATAAGTTGTCTTAAAATTGTTTCATCTAATTATCCATTGAAGCCATTTACTCTACAAAAAAAAATTAGATTCTAATACTTTTGCAATGTACAAAGAAAAACAAATCAATTGTTCCTTTTATTGCTTGCATAATGATTTTGGCAGTTCACAGTGGTATTTTGCAAGCAGCTGAGATGCTTCACATGCATGATTCATTCGCATGGACCACCTGGGGTATACACAAGCATTCTAAAGTTAGAACACAGAAGAAGTGAGTCCAAGTTACTAAACTAATTTTGAGCTGGGTATATTTATATGACTCATACTTTTTAATTGACTGCATTAAAGCAAATATATACAGTTTATTGTGTTAGTTATTAATTTTCCCTTGCTGGATAATATACATAAAAATCAGAGCCAATGTACTATATCCCTACTAAAAAAAACATTGTTCACTTTTATAGTTAAGACGTTTTGCAGTTTGAAACCTACTTACTAATTGATAAGTTAACTAGTTCTGGTGGTTGTTTTTTATCTTCAGTTTATTTTACGCCCCTTTAAAACAGAAGGAAATCTAAATATTTATATTAAGACATTAAATAGTTAGTAGAAATATGCCCATAATGTTCTATATATTTTCATGGACTTAAGTTTATATTAGAACAAATGAGTTACTGTCTTATGTGCAAAGATTATTAACTGCTTCAAATACTTACAGAGATTCAGTTTTCATTTTTGTTCTAAATGCACCATTTATTAACAATTCTGATTAGCTAATTCTAATAAACTCAGTCAAGATGGAATTCTTACAAATTCATAATTAATCACTGAACAGCTATGGTCTTCTACCCATATTCATTCACATGGAGACCATGAGTTTAAATAAAAACTTAATTTAAAACCAAAGAGAATTTTTGTTGAATTTGAATCATTCGGTATTTCGTACTCTTGATTTGTATTTAGTATCTTTTTCAAGACAGATCCAGCTGGCCTGGTACTTGTTTTACCTTAATATTTCATTTCCATTTAAGAAATATAATACACATAGGAAGAATAACGTTCCCAAACCAAATCTTATTGTAAAAGTCATTTTATGAAAAAAAACATAGTAAGTAGATATGATCAAAATGGAATTGTACATTGAAAATAAACAACGAATGACACTGTACAGAAGTCGAGTTCTTACCAGCTGTATTTTCTGGAAATGTCTAACGATGATCCAAAGCCAGAGATATTATAAAAAAAAAAAATCCCAGGACCATCCTGGTAGCTTTGTACTGGAAAAGAGAATCTGTAAAAAAGATTGTAAAATGCATAGATAGTTTCAAAGCAAAAAAAAAAGAAAGACAACAGGTTGCAGAGAGGGGGAAAATAATAACAGAAGAGTAAGTGCTCTTTGGGTTGAAAATACAGCCAGCTTTGTTTCCTTTTCCCCTGTGTATTCCACCTGCAGTTCTTACATGCTTTTTGATATAAAACTACCTTTGTAGTGGAATTTTCTTTTTGTCGGACTCATCCTACCTTGCAAGAAGCTGGTGGCGCTGTGATTCCTTTACAATGTATCTGTGCAGAAATATCAATGGAATTAGTAATAGAGTCATAACAGGATATCAATGCTGCTATCAGCAAAACAAGGCAACATTGTACTCGGATATGAGAGTTCACAGAGAATGAATAATAGTGTATCATGTTATGATTCCATTATTGCTTTGAGAGATACATTTACACTTCTAAGTGGTGTGTTTGGTTAGTGAGGTATTTGTATTCATTCAGTGGCCATTTTTATAGATTACGTTGTCCTATCTTGAAATGCTACTCAAAATTGGCAGTGCACTAATGGTAAATTATCATTTTACCCAACAAATAATGTAAATAAAGATGAAAAAATGGATATTGTGATAGACTCAAAAAATGTCAAACCACTTGTGGAAGGCTTCGGAGACAATGCTTTATTAAAAGAGGAAAGGAAAAAAAACACAGTGTGTGATGAGCTAGCATGACTTTCTTTACTAATTAAAATTTAAGTTGTGTAATGCACTATTTGGATGGAACCCTGGCCCTAATGATACCTTTATTCACTTAAATGCTGGTTAACCCCATGCAATCTCATTATTTTATGCGATCTCCTGTGATGAAAATTAAAGGTACAATTTACTGTGTCTATTTTAATTAATTAACTTATAGCCCTCCAAGAGGGAAAAACGGTTTGCCCATTTTGCCCAGTTTTTTTTTTTGTTTGGGGTAATTAAGCGAAACAAGTTATCTGCTAAAATTAAGGGGTTACCATGGAAAAATAATTTACTTAAATAAACATATATAAAAAGAACTACTCCCAGTCTGATTAGGAATAGATGTCAGCAATTCTGAGAAGACAAATAACTTGGCTTTGAGATATAATTTCCTACCCAGCACAGCATGATACTTTAGAGCCTATTAAATATATATGTATCTGGGGCCACCAATTGTCCTATGTCTGAGAGTGCATAAGAAGTAAATATGTCCCTGGAGATAAAATACATTCTCATTATAGTAATTATGGTGGGAGAGCCATGTGCGCACATTTATCAAAGATTATATTTTCAAGTGTTTAATGCCAGTGATTGCATTATCATTAATACTGAATGTAAAACGAGAGAGTTTACCCTGTGACATTTCCTTTTCTGTCCACCACAATTTATTATTTATCAATTAAATATGTATGGGGCAATGTAGTAAATGGTCTCTTATGAGGATGTATAAAATGTAATTTAGAGAGATAAGCACTAATCCCTTATTGCAGTTTGCATTTGGTAAGGTAAAATCAGGCTCATTTAAATCCCCCTGCAATTAAGCACCATCCAGCTTCTACAGCAATCACCACACAAGCCTCGTGATGACTGAAGATATCATCTTAAAATGAACACACAATAGCAGGGTGATCTTGGGCCAGATAATGACCGAGGATCACTTAAAATGTCAGCAATCTAATATGGTCTATTAGGGTCAAAGTCATCTTATAAAATGTGACTTTGTAAAAGCATGCATTAAAAAAAAAATAGCATAGATTGGCTCTCATAATAACAACATGCATTAGATTAAAAATATATTTTTTACATATATAATTTAATTAAAATTAAATGTTATTGTTTGGATTTTTTTGTTTTTTTTGTTTTAGCATAGCTGAGCAATAAACACTGACATAGTAAGTGCATAGTAAAAAAAATTATGATATACTTATGTTGGATTTTGACCTTGGGAGCATAAGACCCTACTATACCCTCTTCTTCTGCCCCACTCGGCTGCAAATTAGGCAACTGTTCATTGTATCAAGACTTCAGTGAAAAGGGCAGTACTACTACTGAAAAACCTTTATTGCTTGGGTCCTGGCTCCGAAAGCATGGCTGCAAAGCCTTTATTACTGGGGTCCTGGCTCCAAAAGCATGGCTGCAAAGCCTTTATTACTGGGGTCCTAGCTCCGAAAGCATGGCTGCAAAGCCTTTATTACTGGGGTCCTGGCATCGAAAGCATGGCTGCAAAGCCTTTATTACTGGGGTCCTAGCTCCGAAAGCATGGCTGCAAAGCCTTTATTACTGGGGTCTTGGCTCCAACAGCATGGCTGCAAAGCCTTTATTACTTGGGTCCTGGCTCCAAAAGCATGGCTGCAAAGCCTTTATTACTGGGGTGCTGGCTCCAAAAGCATGGCTACAAAGCCTTTATTACTGGGGTCCTGGCTCCAAAAGCATGGCTGCAAAGCCTTTACTACTGGGGTCCTGGCTCCAAAAGCATGGCTGCAAACAGTGGCGTACATACCAGGGTCGCAGGGGTCACGGCTGCCTGTATGTAGCCACTGGGCCAGCCTCTTCTCCTGGGGGGCCCAGGAGCCGGCCACCTCCGGGCCCCCCTCGGCTGGCCCTGCTTACACCCGGCGGGCAGTCAGGCTGGCCGGTGCGCGAGGGAGCACTCTCCCCTGAGTGCTTCCTCTTCAGCTCCCTCGCGCACCGCACTGATACCGGAGCCGGAAGATGACGTCATCTTCCGGCGCCGGTATCATTACGCGGCGCGCGAGGGAGCTGAAGAGGAAGCACTCAGGGGAGAGTGCTCCCTCGCGCACCGGCCAGCCTGACTGCCCGCCGGGTGACCGCCCCCCCAGGAGCCCAGGAGCACCACTGGACCCCAGGGAATCCCCTCAGCACTCCAAAAGGTAAGGAGGCTGGGGGGATTAAATTAAAAAAAAAACATGTGTAAGTGTGTGTGTGAGTGTTAGTGTGTGTGTGAGTGTTAGTGTGTGTGTGAGTGTTAGTGTGTGTGTGAGGGTTAGTGTGTGTGTGAGGGTTAGTGTGTGTGTGAGGGTTAGTGTGTGTGTGAGGTTAGTGTGTGTGTTAGTGTGTGTGTGAGTGTTAGTGTGTGTGTGAGTGTTAGTGTGTGTGTGAGTGTTAGTGTGTGTGTGTGTTAGTGTGAGTGTGTTAGTGTGAGTGTTGGTGTTTGTGTTAGAGTGTGTGTGTCTGCTAGTGAGTGTCAGTGAGTGTGTTACTGTGTGTCTGTTACTGAGTGTGTTTGTGTGTGTGTGTTAGTGAGTCTGTTTGATGTCTGTTAGTGAGTGTGTGTTTGTCAGTGAGAGTGTATGTTTTGTGAGTGTGTATGTATGTCTGCCGCTGAGTGTGTCTCTGTCAGTAAATGTGTGTGTCTGTTAGCTAGTGTGTATGCATTTGTTCGTGAGAGTGTGTGTCTTCAGCACTTACCTTTCTCCAGCGCCGGACTCCCATGGCGCTGGGGATCTCTCCGCCTTTCAGCTCCGAATGCGCATGCACGTCAAGAGCCGCGCACGCATTCAAACCGCCCATAGGAAAGCATTACTCAATGCTTACCAATGGACGTTCAGTGTCTTAAAATGGCGGAAGCGCCTCTAGCGGCTGTCAGTGAGACAGCCACTAGAGGCTGGATTAACCCTCAGTGAAACATAACAGTTTCTCTGAAACTGCTATGCTTTCAGCTGCAGGGTTAAAACTAGAGGGACCTGACACCCAGACCACTTCATTGAGCTGATGTGATCTGGGTGTCTGTAGTGGTCCTTTAAGTGTGTGTGCATCTGCATGCACTGGCGTAAATACCGCGGTCGCAGCCCTGCAACCCCTGCGACCAGGTGCCCGCCGCCATGTGTTGCTGCCCTGGCCCGCGCAGAGTAAGCGCGAAGGGGGGGCACGGATCAATTTTCGCACCGGGGCCCCATGGGTCATGTGTACGCCACTGGCTGCAAAGCCTTTATTACTGGGGTCCTGGCTCCAAAAGCATGGCTGCAAAGCCTTTATTACTGGGGTGCTGGCTCCAAAAGCATGGCAGCATGGTGACAATAAAGATGGATGAAGAATGGACAAGCCTTCTACATCAGCAGGGTTGTTTATTGGTCAGTACTTTTGAGGGAAAACAAGCTGGGCATCACAGCTGGAAATTAAAGGGAAACTGAACCAGGGGCTATATTATGCTAGATCTTAGTCTAGTAAAATATATCAGTGCCAAAAAGAAAAGGGCATAATTTAGTATCAGTTATATGTTGTGTCCCCGTGGGCCAACTGACCTTTCTATTGAAAGTATTTTCCTTTATATATAAATTCAAAATCATTTTACCTAGAATTATGACATAAATAAACCTCAATTAAAACTACCAGCACTCTACTGCATTAATTAGTTTTTATTTTTCATTTTCATTGATATAGTTCTTATCGCTATAAATACAGTTGCTATTGAAAGGTTGCTGAAAAGACACATGGTGATTCCATTAAAGGAACTGTATATTTTTACTGCAGAGAGATGAAGTATCTTGGAATATCCAACTGGGAGAAAGCAATGTAAAGTCTAGCAAAATTGTTTTGCTTCATTCATTCAGGTTACTTCGCTGTATGTTCTACAGCAAGCATGTCAAACTCTTGGCCTGGCGAGCGGCGAGTTTGCCATCGTTACTAAGGCAGAGTAGGCACCTGCTCTCCTTACATTGCAGGGGACTACTCTGACAAAATTACCCAGTACCGGCCAGAGGAGAGGTCACTAGCAGTAGCGAGGGAGCTCAGTCTTCCTGCTCCTCACTGCTCTCTCGCATGCGCCCTCTGTAGCGATGCTGGGTGCCTGTCACATCTTGCTCTGTTGTGTGGAGATGTCTGGCCTTGGCTTCTGGTATCCAGTACTATTGTTACAATTCTTGTTTATTCTTTCTTGGTTTTTTGGTTTTCTTTCTATGTCTGGTTTTCTTTATGCTGGGATTTCTGGGTTCATTTCTATAGTCCGTCCCTGGATTTCCCAGTCTCTTGGATTCATTTAAATGTTTGTTGCCACACATGTTTGTTTTCCATCATTCCTTTTGTTTCAGCCTGGACCTGCAGCAGTGTTTCAAGTCTCTGCCCTTTCTTGCAGGTAAGTGCTATTGTGGTTTAGTATGGTTCTTTTAGCGAACATTAGGCAGTGTAGGACCTGCCAGATATGGGGTACATTGGCGTTGTTGGCAGGCTTATGCAATGTATGATCATATAGTGTGGCTAAATCCCCATGATTTTCATATATAGTACTTAGTTATGTCTCCTCTTGTTTTACCTTGTATGTATTGTCTTGTTTTATTTTGTCTTGTATTCCCAGTTCATGTACAGTCCTGTCTTGCCCTGTTCATGTTTCCCTCATGTCTTGTGTACATGTTCTTGGTTTAGCTTACTATTCTTCTCTGGTTCTGGGTTCTATTAGTTCTGTCTTGTTTTCATGTTTGGTGCCTATCTCTAGTCTTGTCTTGTTTCTGTACTGGATACAATCTTGCTGCAGAGCCTCCCTATTCAGCTCCTGGGAGGTCTGCTTAATTTCCTAGTTCCTGTTATCCGCTGAAGCTGATTCAGGGTCCTGGTATGTGGCTGCACAAATGCTGGTGCTCAACACCAGGGGGCGTGTGGTTACCCTGCACCAGACCCTGCTAATCCACCTCCACACTGTGACTCCTACTCTGAACATCAGGCATACTGGGTCCCGGTCCTCACTCAGCCGCCTGGACAGAGTCTGGGTCCCGGGCACCGCACCGCCGCCCGGACAGTGTCTGGGTCCCGGGCACCGGACCGCCACCCGTGACAGTGCCGCAATATGACATCATATTCCGGCACCACTAAACTGCGCACGAGGGAGCCATGAGGAGCAGAAAAACTGAGCTCCCGAGAAAAGAAGCCCCACACCAGTTCCCAAAGGTAGGGAGCAATAAATCAAATGATGTTGGTGTGTGTGAGAAATGTGTCAGTGAGTGTGCCTGTCTGTGTGTCAGTGTCACTCAGAGTGTGTGTGTGTGTGTCAGAGAGTGTGTGTGTCAGAGAATGTGTGAGTGCCTGTCTGTCAGAGAGTGAGTGAGTGTTGGTCAGTGTTGCGATGGCCGCGGCTGGACAGTGGAGGACCTGGAGGTGCACGGAGGCACGCAATGCCACGTCACATTCCAACGTGACACCAATGTTCTCCACCTTCCCAGGTTTTCAAGGAGTAGCGACAGGATCCACTTTGGCACAGGGTGCGGCAGTGCCATTGGGTTATACCAGAGGCTGGACTCCGAAATCGCATGCTGGCAGCGGCAATGTGAGTGCAGTTTGCTTGTTGGCTAATATTGTTTTTTTATTTTTTTAAATAAGTGCCAGGGTTTAGTAGAGGGAGGTGCTGGGATTAAGTAGAGGGTGGGGGGACGACGACGACTGGGAATTAGTACAGAGGTGGCAGAGTTTTTAATACAAAGCTACGTTTCTATGAATATGTAAGGTTTTTTTGTTTTGTTTTTTGTAGCCCACATAAACTTAAACCTTGTTGCTAGCCTTTGAGTTTGACATACTTGTTCTACAGCAAACAGAATATAATACAATCTCATAATTTTAGTATCCTTCGGCTTGGACTTCTGGAATATGACCAATCACCCAATCAGCCCAAATTTGGCCAAATTGCAGTCTAGAATGAATCTTCAATTCTATCTATCTAAACATGCAAACTTTAGTTAGATTGCAAGTTATAAGAGACCTTCCCTGCAGCTATTGCAAATTGTTAGAGACCAGTAGACATTAGATTAGTGAGCTGTGACCAGTAGGCTAAGTCATACTAGGTGGTGTCTTTGGCCAACAAGGTCATCAATTTGTATTTATTATTAAACAAAAGAAAATCTGACTCAACCATAACTTCGTTAGACCAAAGTAATAAATGGTGATATACTTAGTACTGACCAATGTCCATGCTAGCAACCCTTCCTGAAACTCTGATTTATGAATTATTGGAAGTGAAACGTAAGTAAACAAATTGAGAGATAACTAGTCATCTATCTATCTATCTATCTATCTTTCTATCTATCCTGCAGTATGCAGCGATTCGGTTTTAATGGAGTTAAATGATAATAAATTAGAGGTTTCGAGAATTTGCTCTCTTCTTTAGGGCAAAATCAAACTGATTGAATACACTGATGGTGTAAATAGATTAAACGTAGAAATTCACATACAAAAAAAAATCAGCATAATAAATCTTGTAAGGGATAGACTTTTTTTTTTTTTTTTTTTTAAGAGACTGATGTCTATATGTTATATAAAGTGTTGGCATGATTTATATATAAGTTGTACATGTAGCTGGTTAGACACTGAAGGAGATCTGCAAATGACACAAATATGGCGGCTATTCTGAAAAGTGTGTCATCTACTACTGAAAACTAAACTTGTACATTCATCCCTGGCTAAACTGCAATTCATCTGAATCTAATTCAATCAGTGTCTCATCCAAATTTCCTAACTCCAAATCATCATATGGACGTAGGACTAAACCAGCAACTCGTGCAATGGGTGAGCATGTTTGATTTGGTTTTAGCAGTTTTGGTAATGGTAATAAGAGATGATGGGAAAACGATGATTGATGACTAGAGAACAGGCACCAAATATTGATTTTGTTCATATTTCAAGTGAGAATGTAGGGTTAACAAGGAGGAGCAGTTCATACAAATCGTTTTCCCAAATATTTTGCATAGATGATGAGCCAAATTAAATTGTACTATTGGACAAAGTGATTTGGCTGAACCAACTTTTTCTGCAGTGCACACGTTTGCTGATAACTATCAGACTTACACATCCACCTGATTCAGAATATCACAAATGCTTAAATTAAGAGATTTGCCCTTTAGAGGAAACAAAATGTGCAATCCTTCACCAACTTCCCTTTTTTAGAGAGGCATATAGCGATACCTAAAATGTATTCAGCAATTATGTTGCAGTCTGTGCTACAATTGTTTAATTTATTTTTCACATTAATGTACACTCAGTGCCCCATAATGACAAATAAAAACTCTGCAAGTTTATCGAAAAGAAAAATCTGAAATATCCTTAACCTTGTCCTGTCTCTGCAGACAGCCTCTTGGATCTCATTGTTTAGTTTTTGCTCTCGTATGCTTTTACAGCCTGGAGACCTTATATAGACAAGTGTCCGTTTTTCCAAATCATCTTCAATAGACTGAATTTGCAGCAGGAGGACTCCAATCAAAGTGTAGAAACCCTTTAAAATGAACCAGAGCAATTGGAAGCATCTGAACTAAATTTCAAATGCCATAGCAGAGCCTGAACACTTAAGTCCATGTGATATTTCAGATCTTAGAATGACACAATCTTTTATATTTTGGGAAAAATTAAAAGTGATGTTTGTTAACAGTCCCATCACCCAACCTACAGACCTTGAGCAATTATGCCTTGAAGAAGAATGGCAAATTAATTACAAGATCCCAGAGGTTCATAGTGTATAGAAACTATTCCCAAACTTTGAACTGGAAATGTAACCAAAGGTAGTTGAGTAGAGATGTCCCGAATAGTTTGCTGGCGAAGAGTTCCTGGCGAACATAGCTTGTTTGCGTTTGCCACGGCGGGCGAACATATGCGATTTTCGGTCTGCCCCCTATTCGTCATCATTGAGTAAACTTTGACCCTGTACCTCAGTCAGCAGACACATTCCAGCCAATCAGCCTGGACAGCATCCATTTTAGATTCATTCTGAAGCTGCATTCTTAGTGAGAGGAGGGACAGTGTGCTGCTGCTTTAATAGGGAAATCGATAGCTAGGCTAGTGTATTCAGTGTCCACTACAGTCCTGAAGGACTCATCTGATCTCTGCTGTAAGGACAGCACCCCAAAAAAGCCCTTTTTGAGGGCTAGAACATCAGTCTGTTTTTTTTTTTTTTTTTTCCTTGTGCAATCTAATTGCAGTTGCCTGCCTGCCAGCGTGTGTGTCAGGCTCACAGCTAGTGATGTACCGAACTGTTCGCTGGCGAATAGTTCCAGGCGAACATAGCGTGTACGCGTTCGCCACGGCAGGCGAACACATGCGCGGTTCGATCCGCCCCCTATTCATCATCATTGAGTAAACTTTGACCCTGTGCCTCACGATCAGCAGACACATTCCAGCAAATTAGCAGCAGACCCTCCCTTCCAGACCCTCCCACCTCCTGTACAGCATCCATTTTAGATTCATTCTGAAGCTGCATTCTTAGATAGAGGAGGGAAAGTGTAGCTGCTGCTCATTTGATAGGGAAATTGATAGCTAGGCTAGGGTATTCAGTGTCCACTACAGTCCTGAAGGACTCATCTGATCTCTGCTGTAAGGACAGCACCCCAAAAAGCCCTTTTTAGGGCTAGAACATCAGTCTGCTTTTTTTTCTGTGTAATGTAATTGCAGTTGCCTGCCTGCCAGCATGTGTGTCAGGCTCACAGTGGATACTGTGCCCACTTGTCCAGTGCCACTACACATATCTGGTGTCACAATAGCTTAAGCTTGCATTAAAAAACAAAAAAAATTTTTTCACTGTAATAGATTGAATAGCAGTTAGTTGTCTGCAAGCATCTGGGCGTCAGGCCTTCAGCATATACTCTGACAACCTCTGCCAGTGTACTTTGGCACTCATATCTGGTGTCTCTATAGCGTGCCTTTAAAAAGAAAAAAGTTTTTCACTGTAAGCTAATAGCAGTTAGTTGTCTGCAAGCGTCTGGGTGTCAGGCCTTCAGCGTGTACTCTGCCAACCTCTGCCAGTGTACTTTGCCACTCATATCTGGTGTCACAATAGCGTGCCTTTAAAAAGAAAAAAAGTTTTTCACTGTAAGCTAATAGCAGTTAGTTGTCTGCAAGCGCCTGGGTGTCAGGCCTTCAGCGTGTACTCTGCCAACCTCTGCCAGTGTACTTTGCCACTCATATATGGTGTCACTATAGCGTGCCTTTAAAAAGAAAAACTTTTTTCACTGTAAGCTAATAGCAGTCAGTGTCCTTAAAGCGGGTGTCAGGCCTTCAGTGTGTACTCCGCCAACCTCTGCAAGTGCACTTTGCCACTCATATCTGGTGTCTCTATAGCGTGCCTTTAAAAAGAAAAAAGTTTTTCACTGTAAGCTAAAAGCAGTCAGTGTCCTTAAAGCGGGTGTCAGGCCTTCAGCGTGTACTCTGCCAACCTCTGAAGTGCACTTTGCCACTCATATCTGGTGTCTCTATAGCGTGCCTTTAAAAAGAAAAAAGTTTTTTCACTGTAAGCTAATAGCAGTTAGTTGTCTGCAAGCGTCTGGGTGTCAGGCCTTCAGCGTGTACTCTGCCAACCTCTGAAGTGCACTTTGCCACTCATATCTGGTGTCTCTATAGCGTGCCTTTAAAAAGAAAAATGTTTTTTCACTGTAAGCTAATAGCAGTTTGTTGTCTGCTAGTGATGTACCAAACTGTTCGCCGGCGAATAGTTCCTGGCGAACATAGCGTGTTCGCGTTCGCCGCCGCGGGCGAACACATGGGCGGTTTGATCCGCCCGCTATTTGTCATCATTGAGCAAACTTTGACCCTGTTCCTCACGGTCAGCAGACACATTCCAGCAAATTAGCAGCAGACCCTCCCTTCCACACCCTCCCACCTCCCTCCCAGCATCCATTTTAGATTCATTCTGAAGCTGCATGCTTAGTGAGAGGAGGGAAAGTGTAGCTTCTGTTCATTAGATAGGGAAATTGATAGCTAGGCTAGGGTATTCAGTGTCCACTACAGTCCTGACGGACTCATATGATCTCTGCTGTAAAAACAGCACCCCAAAAAGCCCTTTTTAGGGCTAGAACATCAGTTGCTTTTTTTTTCTGTGTAATGTAATTGCAGTTGCCTGCCTGTCAGCTTCTGTGTCAGGCTCACAGTGCATACTGTACCCATTTTTCCAGTGCCACCACTCATATCTGGTGTCACAATAGCTTAAGCTTGCATTTAAAACCAAAACAAGTTTTTTTTCACTGTAATAGATTGAAGAGCAGTTAGTTGTCTGCCAGCTTCTGTGTCAGGCTCAGTGGATACTGTGCCCATTTGCCCAGTGCCACCACTCATATCTGGTGTCACAATAGCTTAAGCTTGACATTTAAAAAGAAAAAAACTTTTTTCACTGTAATAGATTGTAGAGCAGTTAGTTGTCTGCAAACGTCTGGGTGTCAGGCCTTCAGCGTGTGCTCTGCCAACCTCTGCAAGTGTACTTTGCCACTCATATCTGGTGTCTCTATAGCGTGTTTTTACAAAGAAAAAACGTTTTTCAGTATAAGCTGATAGCAGTCAGTGTCCTTAAAGCGGGTGTGTCAGGCCTTCAGCGTGTGCTCTGCAGACCTCTGCCAGTGTACTTTGCCAGTTGCCACTCATATCTTGTGTCTCTATAGCGTACTTTTACAAAGAAAAAAGTTTTTCAGTGTAAGCTAATAGCAGTCAGTGTCCTCTCAACCATCCGCCACTCCGTCTCTCGCCTTGAGCAGTTCCCGCTCATCTGCCCACAGTCAGGTGTCTGTCAAGGACATGTTTGAGCGTAAAAAGCCAATGTCACAAAGTCACCCCCTTGCCCAGCGTCTGACAGTTGGCTTGTCCGAACTATTAGCCCGCCAGCATTTTTCGTTGATATGCATTTTTATTTCTTCTTAGATAACAAAAACATTCTGATACGACATTGGCAGGGCTATTCACTTGTGTGATCTGTCATGAATTGTCATTTGAATGTTAATTTGAACTGTGGGGCACAAGAACTTGAATCGAAAACATCTTTAAGCCAACTATGTTTTCACTAAGCTTAGTGAATAACTAACATTAACGAGTCGGATTAAACACACTCTGCACTCGAGGTATGATCTGTTTAAATGACCCCACTCGGGCCCTAAATGGTAAAACGTTTCACATGGGCATACGAAAGGTACACAAGGCAATTAAAATCAGAAAATATGTAAAACATTTTTAGATATACTGGAAATTAGTACACTAATACGATTAAGCACTGTACTTTCTGTACTTTCCGGATTCATGTTTGCACTTTTTTTTAAGAATTTGCCAGGAATCTATTTTTGAAGTTGTTCCCCTCCTCTTGACACGATCAATGACCTGAGAGTCTCCGTAAGCAGGGTTGACCTGTTAGTCCCGTTTTCCATTCAAGTTGTGCATGATGTCCCGGCTAGATTTCCAGGGACAAATGTTGGAGCCTCGGCGTTGCTCCAATATGGAGGGAGCGTGGAGTTTGTTGGAGGCTTCGATGTGAGTAGCGAGTCCGGGGGAAGACCCAGTTGCGCCAGGATTCCCTCTGCCTCCTGCATGTTGTGTACGGTATGCCTGGCGTACGCATGGTGACTTCTCGCTTCAGTAGTTAGGACACGCCCCCCCTAGCCCGCCAGATTTTACCATACAAGCTGGTGGAGTCTGAGGTGTTTAAAAAATTTGGAGCTATTGGGACACCGCAGTGGAAGGTACCCGGACGAAATTTCTTTTCACAAAAGGCAATCCCCAACCTGTACTCGATTGTGCAAAAGGAAGTCATGGCATGTCTGGCACACAGTGTTGGGGCAAGGGTCCATCTGACCACTGATACCTGGTCTGCAAAGCATGGTCAGGGCAGGTATATCACCTACACTGCGCATTGGGTAAACCTGCTGATGGCTGCCAGGCATGGAATGCGTGGCTCTGCAGAGGAGTTGGTGACACCGCCACGACTTGCAGGCAGGCCTGCTGCCACCTCCTCTACTCCTCCTACTCCATCCTCTTCCGTAACCTCCTCGGCTGAGTCCTCTTCTGCTGCTGCGTCTTGCTCCACAACAACGGCACCCCCCCAGCTCCCCAGGTACTATGCCACATCCCGGATATGACAGTGTCACGCCGTCTTGGGTTTGACTTGCTTGAAAGCAGAGAGTCACATCGGACAAGCACTCCTGTCCGCCCTGAACACACAGGTGGAAAAGTGGCTGACTCCTCAGTAACTGGATATCGGCAAAGTGGTTTGTGACAACGGAACAAATTTGTTGGCGGCATTGAAGTTGGGCAAGTTGACACATGTGCCGTGCATGGCACATGTGTGTAATCTGATCGTACAACGATTTGTGCATAAGTGCACAGGCTTGCAGCACATCCTGAAGCAGGCCAGGAAGGTGTGTGGCCATTTCAGGTGTTCCTACACGGCCATGGCACACTTTGCAGATTTCCAGGGGCGAAACAACATGCCAGTGAGGCGCTTAATTTGCGACAGCCCAACACGTTGGAATTCAACACTCCTAATGTTCGACCGCCTGCTCCAACAAGAAAAAAAAAACAAGAAAAAAAAAAAGAATATTTGTATGACCGGTGTGCTAGGACAGCCTCTGGGGAGCTGGAAATTTTTTTGCCACGTTACTGGACGCTAATGCGCAATGACTGTAGGCTCATGCGTCCTTTTGAGGAGGTGACAAACCTAGTCAGTCGAACCGAAGGCATCATCAGCGACATCATACCATTTGTTTTCTTCCTGGAGCGTGCCCTGCGAAGAGTGCAGGATCAGGCCATAGATCAGCGTGAAGAGGAAGAGGAAGAGTTGTGGTCACCATCACCACCAGAAACAGCCTTATCAGCATCGCTTGCTGGACCTGCAGCAACGCTGGAAGAGGATTGTGAGGAAGAGGAGTCAGAGGAGGAATGTGGCTTTGAGGAGGAGGAGGAAGACCAACCACAACAGGCATCCCAGGGTGCTCGTTGTCACCTATCTGGTACCCGTGGTGTTGTACGTGGCTGGGGGGAAGAACATACCTTCATTGAGATCACTGAGGAGGAGGAAAGGGAAATGAGTAGCTCGGCATCCAACCTTGTGCATATGGGGTCTTTCATGCTGTCGTGCCTGTTGAGGGACCCTCGTATAAAAAAGCTGAAGGAGAACGACCTGTACTGGGTGTCCACGCTACTAGACCCCCGGTATAAGCAGAAAGTGGCGGAAATGTTACCAAATTACAACAAGTCGGAAAGGATGCAGCGTTTGCAAAATAAATTAAAAAGTATGCTTTACACAGCGTTTAAAGGTGATGTAACAGCACAACGGGAATCTAACAGGGGAAGAGGTGAAAGTAATCCTCCTCCTCCCACGGCCACGCCAGCAAGGACAGGACGCTTTAAAGACATGTTGTTGATGGAGGACATGCGGACCTTTTTAAGTCCTACGCATCGCCACAGTACTTCGGGATCCACCCTCAGAGAACGACTCGACCGACAGGTAGCAGACTACCTCGCCTTAACTGCAGATATCGACACTCTGAGGAGCGATGAACCCCTTGACTACTGGGTGTGCAGACTTGACCTGTGGCCTGATCTATCCCAATTTGCGATAGAACTTCTGGCCTGCCCCGCTTCAAGTGTCCTGTCAGAAAGGACCTTCAGTGCAGCAGGAGGTATGGTCAATGAGAAGAGAAGTCGCCTAGGTCAAAAAAGTCTAGATTACCTCACCTTTATTAAGATGAATGAGGGATGGATCCCGAAGGGACTGACACTGGGCGATACATTCGACTAAAAAAGGCCTGATGAGATGAGCTGCCTTGGGCTAAAAATGGTCCACACGCTGCTGTATTTTAGCTCTGAATGCCGGTTGACTTGCGTGACTTATCCGCCACCAACTAGGGTTCAAGCCGCAATGTTTTAGGGCACTTTCTTCCTGGGAAACAAACATCAATTTTTATGGCCGCTGCTACAGCAGCGGCTGCAACAATACCTAATTTTTCAGGCATGTGTACATGCCTAATTCTTCAGCCCTCTTGTGCTGCACTGTGGCTTCAAAAACCAAACCAAAAAAAGGCACATAACAGGGATTAAACTGATAGGAATAGTACTACTTAACACACCACTCCTATCTGGTGGCACATTAAATTGCACGCGCAGTGCCCCAAATTTGAAGTAGGAGGACCGACCAAGCATCTTTTTCCATCTCCCGGTTCCTAAAATCGATGCCATATACACATCCCCTGATAGGGCACCAGCTCGTTATTCTCTTGGGCGCCAGCTCGTTATTCTCTTTTTCACTTCACTAGGGACACTTTACTGCACTATGGGCACTTAGACCCACTCTTTGTCTTGCACACTGTTATTCCTAGCCAGCATCCGTGATGGGAAATCAGGCAGTCATCTAAATGTTTAGATTGAGCTTTAGCTTAGAACACCCTTGAAGGTGTTTAAGGAGATTAGGGCTAGTTTAGAGGATTCTTC
Source organism: Pelobates fuscus (assembly GCF_036172605.1). Lineage (NCBI taxonomy): Eukaryota > Metazoa > Chordata > Amphibia > Anura > Pelobatidae > Pelobates > Pelobates fuscus. The sequence goes on along the minus strand of NC_086321.1, from coordinate 22,767,100 downwards.
TTAGACCTCTCTCAGTCTTTATAGCCCTTCTACTTATCCAGCATTTCTGGAAACTAGCTAAGAGAAAGGGTGGCTATGTGTCTGTGATACCTTTAACTTTATTTCACCTTATTGACACTTTATCACTCCTGTCTCCATACTCTCTGCCTATACCCATCTATTTAGAGGGAATTTCCTTGCCCCTGCCAATATTATATAATAGGTAATAGTATTACCATTATTACACAATTAGGTCTCTGAGGACAGGTGTCAATCCATATCTGCCAAGTGACCCTATGTAGGGGGAACAGTCTCTATTCTGCTCTGTGTCAGTGTGTATCATGATCTCTGAGGACAGGTGTCAATCCATATCTGCCAAGTGACCCTATGTAGGGGGAACAGTCCCTATTCTGCTCTGTGTCAGTGTGTATCAGGGTCTCTGAGGACAGGTGTCAATATGTCATATGTCAGGTGTCAATCCATATCCATTGTGATTTAGGAATGTTAGGTGAGTTATGCCCTTTATGGATTAAAACCAGACTCTGCATCAACTGTGTAATTTTCCATGGGAGTTTTGCTATGGTTCCCCCTCCGGCATGCCACAGTCCAGGTGTTAGTCCCCTTGAAACAACTTTTCCATCACTTTTGTGGCCAGAAAGAGTCCCTGTGGGTTTTAAAATTCGCCTGCCCATTGAAGTCAATGGCGGTTTGCGAATGTTTGCGGAGGTTCGTGTCCGCCCTTCGCGAACCGAAAATTTTGTGTTTGCGACATCACTACTCACAGCGTATACTGTGCCCACTTGCCCAGTGCCACCACTCATATCTGGTGTAACAATAGCTTGCATTTAAAAAAAAAAACTTTTTTGACTGTAATATAATAGCAGTCAGTTTCCTTCACACGTGTGCATTTCAGGACCTGCCAGGGCACAGTGTCACACCAGTGCAACTCATATCTGGTGTAACAGTAGTGTACATAAAAAAAAAAAATAGAAATTTGACTGTGAAATAATAGCAGTCAGTTTCCTTCACACGTGTGCGTTTTAAAGCACGTTATTCCAAACAATTTATGAATGATAGGTGATTTATGCCCTTTATGGATTAAAACCAGACTCTGCATCAACTATGTAATTTTCCATGGGAGTTTTGCCATGGATCACCCTCCGGCATGCCACAGTCCAGGTGTTAGTCCCCTTGAAACAACTTCTCCATCATTATTGTGGCCAGAAAGAATCCCTGTGGGTTTTAAAACTCGCCTGCCTATTGAAGTGTATGGCGGTTCACCCGTGCGCGATAATTTGCGGAAATTCGCGTTCGCCATTCGCGAACGGAAAATTTTATGCTCGCGACATCTCTATCGTTGAGTCAAATACTGAGTCAAGGAATGAATACCTATGCAACAAACAAATGTCTGATTTTCTCTTAATTCACCATTAATGCCACACTAAAACACAATTTAAATGCCTATATGCTCATTTGCATAGTTAGCATGGCTTTCTCGGAGAGTGTTGTATTAAAATATCATAAATTTAGTGAGTGCCCAATCTAAATAATGTAAGCTAAAAATTAAAATTATAGCTATGTTTCTTTACTAAAATTATTCACATCTGTGGCCACAGTGATTTACAAATTGTTTTCAATCATCACCCTTAATAGCATATGCAACATTAACTTTTTCTGCATTAACATCTGTTATAATGATATAGCAGGCACAAATGTGTACAGCAGTCTAAATGTTGACATAGTTACTATTCGATAACAATGATCATGAGTGCACGTTCTGATATGTTGTACTTTAATGTCAGAATTTATTATAGTGGTTTACTCACTAAATTGTAAAATCTAGGTAACAGTGGGTGATTTGGGAGCTTTCTCTAACTAACTTGGCTGTTGTATGCATAATATTGCAACTCAGTTTAGTGTAGGCAATTGGGTGAAGATAAATGATTACACACCTGAAACACGTTAAAATGTTTCAAGATGCTTTTTCCATTCCAGTTATTTAGATCTTAAATGTCAAATCTCAGTTTAGTAAATCACCTTGATACAAATTTATTTTGCAATAAAAGAAAAATAGCCCAAAATTCCTAGCTTATCGTCTTGTTTGCTCCAGGGCTGTTTATTTATTGTGAAGAAACACATTTCTCCCACATGTTGAATACATTTTTAGAGGTTTTTTTTTCTCTAAAATGGAAATTGTCTGGAATTTGATAACGCGAGGATCGCTGGGAATTGAAATTAAATCGAAATTTAAATTTAAAAATTTAGGGTAAAAATAGCCAAAATAGAAACAATATCTGAGTCAATTCTGTGTCCAGTTTTTAAATTCCCAGCAATTCTGACTTCAGTGAATAACTGTGAAAGTTTAATTATTTTTTTTTTACCAAAATAGCCAATTTAAAAACATAGCTGACTTGAAGAATTGTTTCCAATTTGTTTAGTTTTGGCCTGAAATGTTAAATGTTGAGAGGTTTTTCTGCACACAATTATAAATGTGCTGATTTCTAATGAAATTGGAACTTTAATAAATTATCAAGAAAATGACACCAGACACATAAACCACTCTGAGAAGTATTATATGTGTGTGAAGTGTTCCTTTAAAGATCACCCCTCCCCCACCCAAGCCAACTGTTTTTATTTATGTTTATCTTTTCTTTCTTATGCCGGATCTCAAACTCTGAATACCGCCATTCTGTCTGCCTCTGTCCATGATGTCTGCAGAGTCTGCTAGACTCTGCAGGAGCCTCCTGTGTGTAATTAAAGATCAGTTTAAAAAGCACGCGTTAAAACATCTAAAGTAAGTTAACATGAAAATTAAACCATTTTTGTTCATGCAGGCTGTGTCCGTCACAGTCAGGAGAGGTGAGTCTATGGCTGCATAAAAAGAAGAAAAAAAAAGTAATTTCCCCTACAAAGCAGAGTACTGAGCAACGAGACTACAGGGGCATGATTTAAACATAAAAATTACTTCAGTAACCCCTTCCCGACCTTGGACGTACCTATTACGACAAATAGTATCCCTGGACTTAACTGGACTGGCGATCCGCAGGGATCCCAGTGCGGGGGCTCCGACCCCTCCGGCACTCCAGGGCCATGTGATCACATGGCAGCAATAGGAGTTGTTACACTGTTACTGTTTATAGCACCGCTACAACTAACGTTATGCTGGATACTTTACAAAGAGCTGTTGTCACCCTGGAAATACAAAACTCACGAATGGATTTATACTGAGATCGGCAAACGATCGACGGACCCCCCAGTTCTTGGCGTGTGCCGCCACTTAACCCCGGCCACCTCTGGAAGTACCGAACGGTCGACCACACGGCTGAGGAAGTGTGCCGCCAATTGATCACCCAGGGAGTTGCGGTTTGCGGTTAACCGCAAGCTAATTGACGACTCTCGACGAGGCCCGTTCGTGTTGGATCTCCCGATATGGAAACTACCGAACGGGGACCACCTACGACCTGGCGTGTGGGCTCAATCAATAGGTGGAATGTTGTGGTTAACCGCAGACTAAGTGCCACTTTCATGGCAGTCCCCATTCGTTTACCGAACAGTGATAACACCCAGACAGAGAGCAGGGATTCGTATATTACCCTAGCCGGGAAGGGTTCCATAAGATCACGCCGAGGTACCGCTGCCTATTGTCACCGCTAAAAACATGTCCGCCACCTCGTGTTCGGGACAAAGAACACACAAAAGACTTTGTATCCAAGAGACTGACCATGCTATTCGTGAGGTCTGAGCGCTATTCACTCAGACCTGAGCTATACAATGATGGGTAGAATGTGAAGGATTCCTGTTAAAATTTTATAATTATATATTTTATACTGGTTTCCCGTATGGATATTCCACGTGTGATTTTGGGCCCTTGGGGATAATCGAGGCACACTAGCCGTTGGATTCATTATCCCCAAGGAGGGAGGGGACTTATTTCAAAAGATACAGTGTGTGGTAATTGGTTGATTGTATGTTTTGTCCCGACATGCCACTCGCTGTCCTGTGTCAGTAAAGCCAGTTCTTATTTTGACCCTCAAATCAGCATCCTAGCTGAGCTATAGCTAGTGGGAGATTCTACACTTGCAGGTTTCTACTGATTACAGCTCCGTTCGACTCTTCAGGAACCAGGACATCCAAACGATCCAACCTCCTTCTAGACCAGAGGCAATGGTAACAGGAGTCTATGGAGCTGCCAGCAGGGGGACTGTCTGAGCTGTCAGGCAGTCCCCCAGTCAGCTAAAATGTGGATAAAAAAATATATACACATATAATAAATATATTATATATAATATATTATAAAATAATGAAAGAATTTTATAATATATTATACACATATTATGCATATATGATTGAATTATAAGTGTACTTTGAGATATATACACACATATATCTCAAAATACACTTATAATGAAATCATACATATGTATAATATATTATAAAATGCTTTAATTATTTTACAATATATTGTACATATAGAGGAAATAAAAGAGTGTGTAATACACACACACACACACGTATACACACACGTATACACACACGTATACACACACGTATATATATTATAAATAAAAAAAGAAAAAAACATTTGCTAAATGCCAAAGACAGACACATATTCTACATATATTGAACTACATAATTAATAATGTAGTCGACCATATAATCCAGTTTGTTCCTCGAGCAGCAGCAGCAAAAAACAGCGACTCTCCGCGATGAAGAGTGTTATCACTCAGTCCTATCTCCACTGAATGCTTCCTATTACCACCATATTGATATGTTTTCTGTTATGTTAGTTCTTTTTTATTCTGGCTCCATGAGCACACATTCCACAAGTTTTATTCCGTACTATTGCGTACTATCCCGCTCCTATCCCGAGCCTACTACACTGTTGACGGCTTAGCACACCCCCAAGAGGTATTCAAACAGCATCCAGCTTATACAAACATGTAATATTTAGCTCACATTGTAGCTGATGGATGCATAGCTGACTGACCTATAACCCGCATCCACAGCTCCTGAGGAAGTCCCGAAAAGCGCGGGACGAAATGCGTTGAGCCTGATTCCCGTTTTTATAGCAGTCCAGAGACCGTCCACTTCACCATTACGACCACACAAAAAAGCAGCAAGTATACCCAGCCCATAGAGTCGCGACCTAGGGCTTTTTGGTAACATCTTTATACTTGTGAGCTAGTGGTTGGTGTTTGTGGCTTTTACTATTGGTCTTGATATTGTACTGCTTCATAATCATGATTTTTATATGAATTGTTATTAATAAATTTGTAACTTTTTATACCATATCATTTTCGTCACAGTGATTAGCGCCCTCAATAGGGGAGACTAATACTCTCCCCCTCTCTACTTTCTGACCTATAACCCTACCCCATTACTGCCAGAGGTGTTTATAAACACAGGGCCCAATTGACGCGTAGGTCAACTTAACCCCTTAAGGACTGAGCGAAATGTACACGTTGTGAACAAAACAAAACGTAAACAAAACCTGGCATTTGCGCTATATGTCTGTCCAACCATAATTCACCTCTTTCATATTAAATGCACCCCCCTTATTATATATCATTTTATTCAGGGAAAGAGGGGTTTCATTTAATATCAAATATTTAGCAATGAAACATAATTTAATATGAAAAAAATGGCAGAAAATAAGAAATTTAATTTTTTTAGTTCTTCATGACATTTTAACTGTCAATGTCATAATACTGTTTGCTTTTACTGCAATAAAATACACATATTTGTATTCAGCAAAGTCTCACATGTAAAACAGTACCCCCTATGTACAGGTTTTATGGTGTTTTGGGAAGTTACAGGGTCAAATATAGCATGTTACATTTGAAATTTAAATTCGCCAGATTGGTTACGTTGCCTTTGGGACTGTATAGTAGCCCAGGAATAAAATTTACACCCATAATGGCATACCATTTGCAATAGTAGACAACCCAAGGTATTGCAAATGGGGTATGTCCAGTCTTTTTTAGTAGCCATTTGGTCACAAACACTGGCCAAAGTTAGCGTTAGTATTTGTTTGTATGTGAAAAATGCAAAAAACGCCAATTTTGGCCAGTGTTTGTGACTAAGTGGCTACTAAAAAAGACTGGACATACCTCGTTTGCAACAATACCTTGGGTTGTCTACTATTGCAAATGGTATGCCATCATAGGGGTAATTTTCATTCTTTGGCTACCATAGGGTCTCAAAGGCAACGTAACAAATCTGGCCAATTTTAATGTGAAAAAAATGAAACACAAGCCTTATATTTGATGCTGTAACTTTTGAAAACACCATAAAACCTGTACATGAGGGGTACTGTTGTACTCGGGAGACTTCGCTGAACACAAATATTTGTGTTTTAAAACAGTAAAAAGTATTGCAGCAATAATATCGTCCGTGCAAGTGCTGTTTGTGCGTGAACAATGCAAAAAACTTCACTTTTACTGGCTATATCATCGTTGTAATACATTTTACTGTTTTGAAACCCTAATATTTGTGTTCAGCGAAGTCTCCCGAGTAGAACAGTACCCCCCATGTACAGGTTTTATGGTGTCTTGGAAAGTTATAGGGTTAAATATAGTGCTAGCAAATTAAATTCCCTTTACTTTCGGCATGGGTTGTCAGGCAGGTCCCGCTAATTGTAATTAATTAAGATACCTAATTAAGTAAAAAATATTACATAAATATATGTGTAGAATTAATATATATGTATATATATATTTGTGTGAAGGGCTCATGATGGCAAAGAGAAATAAGACCTAATAAGTGTAGGATGGTATAAAAGTAGCAAGTCGGTTGTGGTGTGCCGAAACCGACGATGAGGTAGGCCTGAAAATAAAGAGGGCCTACCAAGAAGAAATGTAAGAAAAAGGAGTTGATAAAGAGGTGTGGGTGGGAGGGTGATGCAACGCTGACCTCGAAGGTATGGAGCCAGGTAAGGGGTGTCCCTTAAGTAGGGAAGGGGTGTGTCATACGCCCCTCCCACAAACACAGGCCAAAAGGCCTTACTACTTGTGTGAAGGGCTCATGATGGCAAAGAGAAATAAGACCTAATAAGTGTAGGATGGTATAAAAGTAGCAAGTCGGTTGTGGTGTGCCGAAACCGACGATGAGGTAGGCCTGAAAATAAAGAGGGCAAAAATAGAAGTTTCAACATTTTAATACAAACTACCAATATACAACTTAACAAGACATGTTCTGAAAAGCATTCCTTACTTCTTGTACAGGGTTAGGAATGTACCGTGTGTAAGCGGATGATTTCCAGCGCCCCAGTGTCTTGATAACATGAACCGGTATGTTAACACTGGAGGCTGTGGAGGCCGCTCCTATGCGGAAGGAGTGGCCTGAATAGTTAGCTGGCTTGAGTCCCAGCTGTGTTAGTAATGACCTAACGTGGGTCATGAAGTTGGTAGTAGTGAGAACTGAACCTCGTAGAACAAAAAGTGGTTGTGATGGTGGTGCCTTGAGACTCTCTGTATAAGAGTCCAGTATTTGGACGGGGCACCAACTGTTGTGAGTCGGATAGTATTTAACCTCTACGGGTGGAGCGTGTTGACTGTTTTTTGAATGAGGTAGTGTCAGGATATAATAGTCCATGTGTTTGGTTAAGTGCGAATGAAGCAGTAGGTGAGTGGATTGTGTTGTATTGATGGCGGTAAACTCTCTAGGTCTCAGAAACCCATAAAAAGCCACATAAATAGCTGTTTTGATGACTAGTGTTGTGTTGAAGGAGAAGGCTTTTAGATCTAGTAGTTGTGATAATTTCTTAAGGATATGAAAATCTATAGGAAGCCTCTGTGCTGTATGCGGGGGTTCGGATCTTTGTATACCCCTAAGGATGTTCTTGATTTGGTATGATGACATGAAACTTGAGTTGTTGGGTTGTAAGGTCAGCATGTGATGTTGGATGCCTGTAAGATATAGTTTGATTGTGTTGTAAGAAAGTTTGAGTTTGAGGTGGCAAAAAGAGGCAAAACCTAAAAAAGATGTCATGATGAATGGTTGTAATATGTTGTGTTCCAACAGGAATCTTTTGAATAAACTGAAAGCTCTGTTGTAGGTTTTCCTGGTATTTGTAGATAGAGCTAGTTGGGACAAAGTTCTGCAATGTTGCATGATAACGTCTAGTCCATTGTTAGCTGATGGAACAGTGGAGTGGCCGTGGCTGTGAGCGCGGCTGATGGGAGAAGTTGATGAAAGGCCTGGAATTTAAAACGAGACAAATTATCAGCTGCCTCGTTACAAATACCTGGAATATGAACACAGTGCAAGAAAAAATTATGACATGCTGCCAACCAAGTGAGTTTCCTCAAAAATCTCATGATAGTAAGGGAGTTGGAGCGACCTTTGTTGATAATGGAACAGGTTGCTTGGTTGTCTGAGTAACACCTGACTGATGAACCTGTCCATAGATGTCCCCATGCCACGGCAGCCGCCACGATGGGATATATCTCGAAAAGAGCTGAGGTAGAGAAAAAACACTCCAGGTCCTGCACCTCTGAAGGCCAGCTACCCCAAAGCCATTCGTTCCCAAAAATTGCTGCAAAACCTGTGGTAGACGCCGCGTCTGTCCAAACAGTAGGAGAAGTGTCAGACAATTGAGGGAGGAACATGCTTTTCCCGTTCCAGGAGTTTAAAAAGTTTCTCCACATGAGAAGGTCTGCCGTGGCTTGGGTATCTAGGGTCAATCTGTGTGCATCATGTAGAAACCGTGGGAACATGCTGAGGAGACGTGATATGAAAGCACGGCCTTGAGGTATAATACGCATGGCAAAATTGAGTGACCCCAGTAAAGATTGTAATTCTTTGCGATTGCAAGTGCGTAGTTGTATATAGAGGTTGATGTTTGTCAGAATGTTTTCTACCTTGGTGCGTGGTAGGCTAGCTTGCATGTTGGCTGAGTCTAGCATGATGCCCAGGAAAGTGATGATGGTATCTGGGCCTTCGGTCTTGGTAGGGGAGACTGGGACCCCCAACTGGTTGAATAGGCTGACAGTCTCTTTCAGGCTAGTGGGAGGGGAAGAATTCTCCTCGACCATTAAGAAATCGTCCAGATAATGTATGACTGTAGGGCATCTGGATATATTGAGTAGTAACCAGCATAGGATTTCGGCAAATGTGTCAAATATGGCTGGACTACTTTTAGAACCAAAAGTTAGTCGTGAGAAAAAGTAGTAGTTCCCTTCCCACTTGATGCCATGTAGGTGCCACAGTGTGGGGTGGATTGGTAGTAGTTTGAATGCATTTGTTATGTCGGTCTTACTGAGCCATGCACCGACTCCTGCCTGTAAGATAGCCGTAATGGCGTGGTCTATAGTGGAATATTGCAGGGAGAATTCCTCCGATGGTATTAAGGAGTTGAGGCTGGGAGTGGTAGAGGTGTGTGGTGCCGACAAATCGATAATAAGTCTCTGCTTGTTGGAAGATTTTCCTGTGACAACCCCGATAGGGTTTGTCCTCCATGTAGTGAAAGGAGGGGATTGAAAAGGTCCCAATAAAAAACCTTCTGACACTTCTTTAGCTATGAGTGTGTCAACTGCTGTAGGGTTGTGTTGGGCGGATTGTAGATTTGGACATTCCAGGATTCCTGAAGGCATATGTATGATACCTGTGTGGAATCCTTCTGATAGACCAGAGATTATGAAATCTACTAAATGTGTAGATGGATGCTGTGACAGAAATGTCGCAAGTAGGGATATGTTGATAGACGTTAGGTACTGTTTGGGATACATTTTATTGGGACACATGATTTTTGCATGTGCCCTGAAACATTTTGAGCATATATGCAACAAACGACAACCGCTGTAATTACATGTACCAACATTAAAGTTATTACATATCTGGGATTTGCCCAGAAACTTGATAGGTCTACCCAGTTTGTCTTTAGCTATTTTCTCCGTAGGACCAGCGGAGCTAGGTCCTTGCACGTGGGTATGCTCGTTAGCAGTGGTGGGACAAAAATTTGCCGAATGAGACATGGAGGAGCAGTATGCACAAGCCGGTGTCCTTAGCCCTGCAAAGTGTCTGCAGAAAATCACTGTGTCTATCTTACTCCAGTTGGACCTTGTCCCGTACTGTGAGAAGGCGCCTGACACTTTTGCAGAAAAAGATCTATGGTAATCGTAGAATGCCGATCCACCATATTTATTGCCCAGGTCCACCAGCTTGTGCATATACATGTCAAATTCCTCACGCCTGTGTGGGTAAACGGCACATATGACATCCCGGTAGATGCCAAAAGCCAACACAAATTCCGGGATGGTGAGTTTCCTGTTTAGGCGTGCATCCCTGGACTTTACCACCACAGAAATATCCTCATACGCATAAGTTTTATGCTCCACCACATCCTGGGAGGCAATTAGTAGTGCAGCTAAGTTGACATCTTTACCTTCCAGGATGTCTTTCTTAAGGTGCTCAGGTATCATATGGGCAGGGTTAACCTCCTGCTTGTCAGAGGTGGTGGCTGGAGAAACTAGTGGCAACTCGACCAGTGGCGGAGGGGTCACAGTGACTGACCCAGCCAAGGTAAGGGCTGTGGTGACCGATTCCAGTTTCTCCAGCCTGGAGTTTACCTTGCCCATGGATGACATGAGGGATGTAAGCATGCCATGTATATCTGTCGGGTTAGACTGGCTAGTCCCTTCCCCTGCATCAGAGTTATCAGTTGAGGTGTGCAACAGTTTGTATAGTTCCGCTTTCCTGGCAGTCGCGGGGAAAGGAATGTGTCGTCTCCTGAGTTCGTTAGTTATGCGAGGGATTGTCCAGGACCTGAATGATGCAGGACTAGCCATGTCTTCTTCCGGTGGTGGGGAGTTTGGTCTAGCCGGAGTGCTCGGGATGGAGAAATCCTCTACCCCTTCTTGAGACATACTAGATGAGAAAATATACCGTTAGTGTTGAAACCCAGGGGATGTACTGGCGGGCTAATTATGCCGTGTGAGGCGAAAAAATTAATCTTGTCCTTTGGTGACAGGTGAGGCCCTGCTATTTGCCAAGTGGCTATGAGAGGCTCTATCTATGCGTTGGCGCGAGGGAATATTGAGGCCACCCATGTAGTGGCAGGAATTCGTAGGCCTCTCGGTGACAATAAAAGAAAAACAGGGGAAGGGAGTGACAGGTGACGCCCTCTCTAAACTTTGCGAGGCGGCTAACTAACGTGTGGCTCGAGGGGTGTATGCCTCCGAAACGTTTGAGGCGGGGTGTTGGCCTCGCGGACCTCTAAACTATAGGCGGTATGCCAAGAGGGGAGATACCTATTTGGGCCTATACCCCTAACTGCCAGTACTCTACGTCCTATTTAGGGAGAACGTATGTGACACGTGAGCAGGCTTACGTACCTGCTAGTATGTATACGTATATGGTGCGTAAGGTATAGAAAACCTGGATAAACCTAAAAGGGTAGAAATAGATATGATAGTATGAGAAATGGATCCTGTGATACTAACGTAGACTAGATATGCTGTGGTTGATTTTATTAACCGTATGTGTTGAAGGGGAACAATTAGAGTAAGGAAGTACCCCGCCTGATTTATTATGGAGAAAAACCGTAACGCAGGATTAGCTTGTAGTGTCTACATATAATGTGTATACCTGGTGACCAAATTTAAAATATATATATGGCCGTGCTACTGTAATAATCGTAGTGCAGGGAGTATGAGTTTAAACTATGAAAATTGACCATATGCAGAAAGGTAGACGTATGAGAGGTTAAACCAAAAGTGTGATTCAAACCTGAAAGTGTGAGATGTTGGGACCGTGTTCTGTATACACGATATATCGTTTGAGTATATGCAGAAAGGTCAGGAAATGTAGGTGCCATGTAAACGGGTGTACATGGTAGTGACAACGTAATATACACAATTAATTTAGAGAAAACTTTATCACATATATATACACATTATACCTATTCCTGATTAATTATCTGAGTTTCTAGTGTATGTAATTTGAGTACATAAAGAAAAGTCAGCATATGACAAGTGCCATGTAATGAAAAGTGTACATGGTGTGTTTAAACAGGGAGGAGAGAGAGGAAAAAAAAAAAAAACGTTTGTTTAAAACAAATTCCTAAGTGTAAATGGAAGGTACACAAAAAGTAAAGTGTTCAAGCAAAACTATGTATATGTATACCAGGATAATATCATGAACTAATAATACATGAGCCCTAACCTAGGTATAATTAATGTGACAGCATAAATTATGAAATACATGCTAAAATCGTTATATGTATATAAAACAGACTGGTATTTAATAAACTATAATCTGTATGAAAATGAATAATCCTACTATCAGGTACTAAAACTTACAAAATAGAAACAAACTGAAATAAAGGAGGGAAAAATAAAGCATAGGAATGCTACATACTTATTACTTGGTTTCCGGAAACCGGAGGGTTAATTTGCCTGAGACTTTGGCCGTAAAGCGTGTGGCCGTAAAGTGAGGCTGAAAATTATTGCGACGCCGTGGGAAGTGATCCGGGCGACGGACTTACGTTTTAGAAGTCCAGAGGACTCGATCAGCGAAGAAGACCGGGTTTTTTGTGCGTGGCTGGCCGTGGAGAGACCTGTAAGGAGTTTCCTGGACACAGCTGACACCGAAGAAAAACGCGGGTTTCTGAAAGCAAGATGGCGCCGTCCGTGAACCGGAAGTGGATTCAGGATGCAACGCTGACCTCGAAGGTATGGAGCCAGGTAAGGGGTGTCCCTTAAGTAGGGAAGGGGTGTGTCATACGCCCCTCCCACAAACACAGGCCAAAAGGCCTTACTACATATATATATATATATATATATATATATATATAATTTTTTTTATATTTTTATTTAGATATAGGGGTATATATATAGTGATATATACGTATATATTTATGTATATAGATTATATATATTATTTTGTTCTACATGTATTTTGATATAAATATATATATATATATATATATTAATATCACAATACAGTTAGAATGAAATAACAGACATCTATATATTTTTTAATTATTTATTTTTAATTATTTTTTACATTTTATTTTTTAACGTATTTACAGATTTTTATATATATATATATATATATATATATATATATATTTTCCCAGGTCCCAGCACTCAATGTTCCCGGTATTTTCTCTGCTCCGGTGCAAGTAATCTCTAACCAATGTATAGCGTCCAAGTAGAGAGCACTCTGGAGTCTTAATATTACATCAAAATAAATACTGCTTTATTGTGCAGAATACAAAAAATTTTGACGTTTCAGTCACAGTAGACTTTTCTCAAGACCCTCAAGGGCTTATTCAAGTAGATAATAGTAAAACTTTTTTACTATTATCTACTTGAAGAAGCCCTTGAGGCGAAACGCGTTTAGATATTAATTTTATTACCTTATAATAAAGAAATTATTTTGGCATAAAATACTTTATAGCCATTTTCTTCTTTTTTCTTTTCTTCACCTGACTACACATATATTTCCAATCTGATAAGAAGTCTAAATAATCCTTAGGTGGGAATGATACCACCCAAGCGCTTTCATTGAGCAGTACAAGTCTGCTCTATATACTGTGAGTAGTATATTTATACCTCCTAACCACCATACAGAGAGCACTATATATTTTATCTTTTCCTTGGGTCGGATAATATCAACTTGGACGTTGAATCAGAGCCAGATACTCGCCAATCAAATATTACTCCGCATACCCTTGAGTGGGGGTCATTCCACTTCACGTGTGCCATACCAGAGCTAGGTTTCAGCTCTGAAAAGTGTGAGTAAGATTATTTTCATTTTGCATACCACTTTTATTCATCTATATACTGTGCCATTGGAGTTCCTTTTGTTTTTTTCTCCACATATTTACTCTACTGGATTTCAAGCACTCTACTGTGAAGACATACTCTATTTCCCCTTTGAGGATTGCAGCCTTATTATCATTACCTTTTTGTGTGGCAACCTAGCGCGTATTTCTCTCTCTTTGTTATTCATTATTGTTGCAGTCATGACACTGAACTGCTGGTTTATAGCATAATAATAATAATAATAATAATAATAATAATAATAATGATAATGATAATGATAATGATAATAATGATAATAATAATAATAATAATAATAATAATAATAATAATAATAATAATAATAAATGTATTTATTGAAAGTGAACAACTTATTGTAAATAGAGAATTGTTTTACATGTACTTTGCGTACTTGCTGCATTTACTCACTAATCTCCAGATTTCGGGTGGACAGTTGATTAACTTTACCAACTCACAGCCAAGCTCTGATCAAGATGGTATTACTTAGCGTAAGTTAGGCGCAGTATAGTCTCATTGCAAACAGGGGAGCGAAGGTTTAAAATAAGATCAGTATTACTTTACTGAGAGGGTAGTGGATGCATGGAATAACCTTCAAGTCTTGTGATGTCCTGATGAGAGTTTCCTAGAGGGACTGAAACGTTGACTTGCTGGAATTCGTTAAATAAAGAACCTACCTGAATAATAAGAAATAAAAAAAATTAACAGTGAAAGTGCCAATTTAATACAGAAATACCAGTTCTGCCTCTCTAGTCATGAAGGATTCAGTAATAAGGATGCTGAGCAGAAATTACAGGCCTTTCATTGGCTATCCTAGTTAGTTATTTGCTGGATGGATTGTTGTATATATTGGAGCTGACATGTGAACAAGGAGTTTATTTATTTTCTTTCACATTGTATAGTTTTCTGTAGAGGACCCTGGGAGGAAAAACCCTGTATTATTGTATTGTAGACCCCATGCAGGGGTCTGTGCATAAAAGCCGTGCGTGTTCCAATAAACCTCAGTTTTGTCTGGTTACTTACCGGGTAAATGAGTATTTACTTGTATATATACAAAAGATGTGAAATAGATGGCGCTATATAGTTAGACGTATAGGTTGAAAAGTCAATATTAGCTGCTGTATACACTCTATGGGTACTCCTCAAAACCCACCATACATAGACAATCACCAAAGAAACAATAAAAAAACTTCAGGCTTAACCGGTGTTTCCACCTTCTAAGCCTTCAGTTTTTTAAGAGTGAAGCGCTGTATTATATGTGAGGTAAGTGTGTTTATCTAGTAGTTCAAAAATACTTACCCTGTACGTTTTTTTTTGTGTACATATAAAAAAAAAAAAAAAACAGAAAAAGATATATACAAATAATTGTGCAGTATGTTAAATACTGTGGTAGGAAGTTGAGTGAGTAGCAAATGTATCTAAGCTCACATTTTTTAGAGCCTTTTCAAGTTTTTAGGCTCTAAACTTCCAAACTTCTGTGTCTTTTTTAACAGAGATCTGCCTCCGTTAACTTTCTAAAAATCCCTGGACATTAAGTTCTCAATTTAAATATTTTTGGATAAGCTTTCCAAAATAGTTTTATATTTTTGGGTACAATTTTAAAAATATGTTTTTGAAAAATATCAAAATATATCGTATATAAAAAATGTATATTAATACAAAATTATTTTAAAATTAAAATATATTTTATAACATGAAATCTTTTCAAAAGTTTATCCAAAAATCTTAAATAATTCCAAAAGCATATTTAGCAATACTAAATTGAGGCCAATGTCTGCAGGAAAAGAAAAAAATCACAGAATGGTAGTGGGGCACTACGTAATCGACGCTCCACTGTAAATATGTCCCGCAGTATCATAGAGCTCAAAATGCCTGGACAGTAAGACCTCAATAAAGGACTCCTGCACTTTAGAAGCCAGATGTAGAATAGCAGTAGGACATAATCCATTAGGACAAACGTCAATCCAACTGATTGCTGAAGTGCTCCCTGCATGGCAACAAAAGTGCATCTAATTGTTGTTACTATAGCCACCCTTTGAACAAAAAAAATAAGAAAATAACCAGCCTTTAATACTTATGAAACATGTCACTAACGATATTGTCATACTCACATTACTTCACCATTGGCTGCTATTTCCTTTTTTTGCATATACCACGCATATTGCACTTTGGATGCACCTGTATGTACCACAACAACATATCCTAAGACGGGGATTGTACCGTTCAAGCTCTTCACAGCTGAGCTCTGTTATAGCTCGTATAAATGTGAGTGGATTATATATAGCTATACTCACCACCGCTAAAATTTTAACTACTGTATTGCACTATTGTTTTTTATTCTCTGTTTTATTCCGAGGTTCGTCTTCTTCTGGATATACTTGAGAACACATGTATGTATATTTTGCACATATAAAATACTAGGCGCGGGATACACTTTCCTTTTGTTTCTGTACATTATCCACATGGTTTGGGAATCCTTGTTTGTATACTGCTGCCTGTCCATCATTAACTATAGTGAGCGCCTATTATCATATTTTTTTCTCAACTTTAAGTTGGAAGGCTATTCCATGCATCCACTACCCTCTCAGTAAAGTAATACTTCCTGATATTATTTTTAAACCTTTGTCCCTCT
Organism: Pelobates fuscus; assembly: GCF_036172605.1. Lineage (NCBI taxonomy): Eukaryota > Metazoa > Chordata > Amphibia > Anura > Pelobatidae > Pelobates > Pelobates fuscus. The sequence goes on along the minus strand of NC_086321.1, from coordinate 22,750,705 downwards.
AATTTAAGACTATGCTCTCTTGTTGTGGTAGTTTTTCATCAATAAATATACTCTGCTCCTTTACTTATTGCACTTAACCTGAAATATATAGTGCACATAAATGTATGTATTGCATTTACTTCCTTACCAATAACCCATCGCTCTTTTTTTTAAACCCATTTACACTTGTTGGGTTGATACTTCCTCTAACATTAGGTGAGGAGTCCATTCTAGATTCTTCCCTTACAAATGTCATGATGAGTAATTGTAGAGGCAGAACACTTTTGGCTTCCAGTTGCTGCTTGTAGTCATCATCTGACCCTGCCTAACAATGCCAATGGATCTCCATGCTGTGCTTGTAAGCCTCTCTCAGGGCCGGACTAGGGATACGAAGCAGCCCTGGAAAAAAATCTATGCCAGCCCCATAAGTCATTGTGCTATGTAGGGTGTTTATATGTGTATATATAGGCAATTGAAATAGTTGGCTGCACTCTCGGATTTCCTTAAATCGTAACTTTTATTGCAATTTTTAAGAGAAGATCAACGTTTCATCCCCTCTTGTGGACTTTCATCAGGATCATGATGAAAGTCCACAAGAGGGACTGAAATGTTGATCTTCTCTTAAATATTTCAATAAAAGTTAAGTTTTAAGGAAATCTGAGAGTGCAGCCAACTGTTTCAATTGCCTGGATACTGGAGCCCTGGTAATGCACCCGGTCACACAACTTTAAAGCCTGAGTGCGAGGTACAACAGCTTTTATTTATATATATATATATATTGATACATTTCTTCTTCTAATTCAAAATATTAGTTCTTTCAGGGTAATTAAATTATACAGTAAAGCATACGGACATGCAGACAATGACAATCTTACTGATGCACACAAATAGGCTCATTGACAGACAATCTCAATGACACACACAGACAAGGTTACTGGCACACACACAAATTTAGTACAGACAAACTCTGATCTACAGACAAGCTCACTGTCACACACACACACTCACTACAGACAAGCTCACTGATGCGCACACACTCTCCCTACAGACAAGCCCATTGTGTCAGGGTACCTGAAGTCTCTACCTCGGAGGAGGTTAGACTTCCCGACGGCCGTTCTCTCAGCGGGTCTGATTCATCCAATCCTCACAGCTCTCATAGTCATTCCCACGCCTTCCGCGAGAGTCCCGCTTCCTTTTATGACACAACGCTCAGGAGTCGACGTCATGACGGCAATCACATCCCGACCTGTCAATCTAGTTCGGAACAACCAATCAGGGCTCGGCAAGGGCGGAGTCATCAATTAAAGAACCGGGGTATAAAAGAGGGATGTGGGTAATGGTTCATTGCCCTGTCGTGGTTCTAGCTTGTCTGGTTCCTCAGTGCTCTTATGTTTATTGTTCTATTTGGTTTTGACTCGGCTTGTACTATCGTTCCTGTTTACCTCTCGTGTCCTTTGACCTCGGCTTGTCTCTCGCTTACCTGTTCTCTCGTTCCCTCGACCCCGGCTTGTCTCTGACTATTCTCTGCTCTCTCCTTACGTTAGTCCGGCCATTCTAAGGTCCGGTATACGTACATCTCTCCTGTTCGTACTCTGCGTGTTGGATCCCTGTCCCGATCCTGACATTACGACAGGGCCATGGATCCTGCAGGTACAAACGCTCAGCTTGGTTCGCCTGACTCGAGATTTGAAGCCATGGACCATAGAATGGACCAAATGGCTCTAGCACTGCAAGCATTACTATCCCATCCAAGTAATCAAGCAGAGGAGATGCGTACTCCATCTATCTCTCTTGCTAACACAGGCCTAGAGGTAGCCACAGGGGGAACTTCTTCCCGTGTTACTTCCCCTTTACGGTATGGCGGTGCTCCGGATACTTGTCGTGGTTTCCTAAACCAGATAGGAATTCATTTTGAATTACAACCCCGCGCCTACCCTACAGACAGGGCGAAGGTTGGATTCATAATATCGCTACTCATTGACAAAGCTCTTAGATGGGCTAACCCTCTGTGGGAGAATGATAATCCAGTAGTCTATAACTATAATGCTTTCATTACTACTTTTAGGAGGACTTTTGATCCCCCAGGGAGAAAGGCCAGTGCTGCTAGATTACTATTACGTCTTAGACAGCATAGTCTAACCCTTGTGGATTATGCGCTAGAGTTCAGATCCTTGGCGGCAGAGGTCAAGTGGAATGAACAAGCCTATATGGACGTATTTCTGAACGGATTGTCAGATGCGATCTTAGACGAGGTTGCCACAAGGGATCTTCCTGAAAATTTAGAGGAATTAATTTCATTTATTTCTCGTATAGATGAACGCATGAGACAGAGGCAGAACACTCGTGATAATGGTTATAGATCTTCCTTAAGACTAACTCCCGCATTTCAGAATTCTGAATCTACTATTCTAGCTCTCCCAGAACCTATGCAGATTGGTAACACTCACCTTTCAGAGAATGAAAGACAATATAGGAAAAGGGAGGGTCGGTGTATGTATTGTGGAGTAGGAGGCCACCTACGCCTTAATTGCCCTAACCGTCCGGGAAACGCTCGCACCTAAGTTTCTCCAGAGGACAGGCCTTGGGTGTTTCTATTTTGTCCTCTACTTATGATTACAGGGATCATAGGCTACTATTACAGGTTTCTTTAACTTGGGAAAAGGGAGTACTTAAAGCTATGGCATTAATAGATTCCGGAGCAGCTGAAAGCTTTATTGATCAAACCTTTGTCAAGAAACATTCTATCCCATCTCAGTTAAAGGAGACTCCCTTGGCCGTTGAGGCCATAGATGGTAGACCGTTATTAGATCCAGTTATTTCTCATGAAACTTTACCAGTTAAACTAACCATTGGTATTTTACACGAGGAGGAGATTTCTCTCATGCTTATCTCATCCCCTTCAGTTCCTATAGTTTTGGGGTATCCCTGGCTTAAAAATCATAACCCTACTATTGATTGGGAACAAGGTGAAATAGTCTCTTGGGGTCAAGGTTGCCAGAAAGGTTGTGTACAGAAAGTCTCACCGTTGTGCCTAGTGGACACACCTAGTAACTCTAACAAGCCCACAGATTTACAGATACCTGCCCAATACCAGGATTTAAAGGCAGTCTTTGATAAGAGGAAGGCTGATACTTTACCCCCACACAGGTCCTTTGATTGTAAGATTAATCTCCTACCTGGTACTATGCCCCCGAGGGGCAATGTATATCCTCTATCCACTAAGGAGAACTTAGTCTTAGAGGAGTACATTCAGGAGAATCTAGACAAAGGCTTTATTAGGAGATCCTCTTCTCCAGCCGGAGCCGGTTTCTTTTTTGTAGATATACAAGACGGCACACTACGGCCTTGCATTGATTATCGGGGCTTGAACAAAATAACAATCAGAAATGCTTATCCGATCCCCCTAATTACTGAGCTATTTGATCGCCTGAAAGGTTCTAAGATTTTTATCAAGTTAGATCTGAGGGGAGCTTATAACTTGGTGAGAATTCAGCAGGGTGATGAATGGAAAACGGCTTTCAATACCCGGTATGGCCACTATGAGTACACGGTAATGCCCTTCGGGCTTTGCAATGCCCCTGCTGTATTCCAGGACTTGATTAATGAGGTTCTTAGGGAATTTCAACATGAATGTGTTATAGTTTATTTGGATGATATACTAATACATTCTAAAGAGCCTGAAATTCATCACAAACAAGTCAGAAGGGTATTGCATAAACTTCTACAGCATGGGTTGTACTGCAAATTGGAGAAGTGTAGCTTTGACCAATCTCAGGTAAATTTTCTTGGTTACGTTATTTCTGGAGAGGGGTTTAAGATGGACCCTGTTAAACTCCAATCTATCTTGGATTGGCCATTGCCCAAGGGACTCAAGGCCATTCAGAGGTTTATCGGTTTCTCGAATTACTATAGGCGCTTCATTAAGGGGTACTCGTCTATTATCGCTCCTATTACCAACATGACTAAACAGGGTGCTGATACTAAGACATGGTCTCCAGAAGCGCTTGTTGCTTTCAGTACTCTCAAGGAACAGTTTGCCTCAGCACCGATATTAGTTCATCCAGACACTTCCTTGCCTTTCTTACTCGAGGTAGACGCCTCAGAGACAGGTGTAGGCGCTATTCTGTCCCAAAGGTTAAGTTTGAATAAACCACTGCATCCATGTGTTTTTTTTTCCAGGAAATTGTCTGGGCCTGAGAGCAGGTATGATATTGGTGACAGGGAACTGTTAGCGGTAATTTTGGCTTTGAAGGAGTGGAGACATTTGTTGGAAGGGACTTTACACCCGGTTACTATTTTGACGGATCACAAGAATTTGTCATATATAGGGGAAGCCAAGCGATTATCTGCCAGGCAGGCTCGTTGGTCTTTGTTCCTTACTCATTTCAACTATGTTCTCACTTATAGACCTGGTTCTAAGAATTCTAAGGCCGATGCATTGTCCCGCCAATACGAACCTTCTACTATGCCTGATATGGTTTTTTCTTCTATAGTTCCCAAGCGTAATATTGTTGCCAGCACTAGCATTAAGATTCACTCTCCGTTGCTGGATGAGATCAAGAAGTTACAACATCTGGCACCCGGACCTATTCCGGGGGACCGTTACTTCGTTCCTCCTAAACTCCAACTGGAACTTATGCAGGGTTTTCATAACAGTAAATTTGCCGGACATCCTGGCATACGCAAGTCATGTTCTTTGATTTCTAAAGATTTCTGGTGGCCTTCATTACGTAAGGATCTTAAGGAATTCGTCGGGGCATGTGATGTCTGTATGAGGACTAAACAACCTCATACGCTTCCATGTGGGCTTTTGCACCCCCTAGAAATTCCTGTGAAACCATGGTCTTGTCTGGCTATGGACTTCATCGTTGATTTACCGGTTTCTAAAAAACATACGGTTATCCTCACAGTAATTGACAGGTTTACCAAAATGGCTCATTTTGTACCTCTGCTCAAATTGCCCTCTTCTCCCGAATTGGCTGAAATTTTCGCGAGGGAGATTTTTCGTTTACATGGGATTCCTTCTGAAATCGTTTCTGATAGAGGTTCCCAATTTGTTTCCCGGTTTTGGAGATCCTTCTGTTCCCAGCTTGGTATCAAATTAAATTTTTCCTCTGCCTATCATCCCCAGTCCAATGGGGCTGCCGAACGCACCAACCAAAAGGTTGAACAGTTCTTGCGCTGTTTTGTTTCTGAACACCAGGACGATTGGGTCGGTCTGATTCCTTGGGCGGAGTTTGCGCACAACAACAGTGTTTGCGATTCTACTCGTTCTAGCCCCTTTTTCATGAATTATGGCTTTCATCCTTCTGTTCTTCCATCGGCCTCCCCCTCCCAGGGAATACCGTCGGTTGATATTCATGTTGCCAATCTGAGGAAGTTGTGGGATCAGACTCGACAAATCCTTATTCATAATTCTATGGTGTCCAAACGACACGCTGACAAACGCAGAAGGGTGGCTCCTGTATTCTCTCCGGGTGATAGGGTATGGTTGAGTACCAGAAACATCCGCTTGAAAGTTCCTTCCATGAAATTTGCTCCTCGTTACATAGGCCCTTACAGGGTTCTGTCTCGGATAAATCCTGTTGCATATCGTCTGGCTCTTCCGCCTGCTTTACGCATCCCGAACTCCTTTCATGTTTCTTTATTGAAGCCTTTGGTATGTAACAGGTTTTCCTCCACTGTGCCTTCCCCTCGTTCTGTCCAGGTTGAGGGTCAGGAGGAGTATGAGATCAATTCCATCCTCGATTCTCGGATTTCTCGGGGGAAGGTGCAATATCTTGTTGACTGGAAAGGATATGGTCCTGAGGAGAGGTCTTGGGTGGTCCAGGAGGATGTGCATGCTCCTCGCCTTCTCAGGGCTTTTCATGCTCGCTTTCCGTCTCGCCCCGGTTCCTTCCGCCCGGTGGGCGTTTCTGAGGGGGGGGGTACTGTCAGGGTACCTGAAGTCTCTACCTCGGAGGAGGTTAGACTTCCCGACGGCCGTTCTCTCAGCGGGGCTGATTCATCCAATCCTCACAGCTCTCATAGTCATTCCCACGCCGGCCGCGAGAGTCCCGCTTCCTTTTATGACATGACGCTCAGGAGTCGACGTCATGACGGCAATCACATCCCGACCTGTCAATCTAGTTCGGAACAACCAATCAGGGCTCGGCAAGGGCGGAGTCATCAATTAAAGAACCGGGGTATAAAAGAGGAATGTGTGTAATGGTTCATTGCCCTGTCGTGGTTCTAGCTTGTCTGGTTCCTCAGTGCTCTTATGTTTATTGTTCTATTTGGTTTTGACTCGGCTTGTACTATCGTTCCTGTTTACCTCTCGTGTCCTTTGACCTCGGCTTGTCTCTCGCTTACCTGTTCTCTCGTTCCCTCGACCCCGGCTTGTCTCTGACTATTCTCTGCTCTCTCCTTACGTTAGTCCGGCCATTCTAAGGTCCGGTATACGTACATCTCTCCTGTTCGTACTCTGCGTGTTGGATCCCTGTCCCGATCCTGACACATTGACACACACATGCTCGCTACAGAAGAGCTCACTAACACACAGATTCAATACAGACAAGCTCACTGACACACACAAACTCACTAGCAGGCGCGCACACACACACAGATGCTCGCTCGCTCACTCATTAGCAGATGCACACTCACAAAGGCAGACAGTCACTGACACCAAAGCAAACATCCACACATACAGAGACAGGCAGACAGTCACTGACACTGAGGCAAACATCCACACATACAGACACAGGCAGACAGTCACTGACACTGAGGCAAACATCCACACATACAGACACAGGCAGACCGTCACACACACAAGCAGACCGTCACACACACAGGCAGGCAGTCACACACACGCACGCAGTCACACACATGCACGCAGTCACACACACGCACGCAGTCACACACACACAAGCAGTCACACACAGACACACTGACCTGCTTCTTACCTCCACATCCCTTGGAGCTCCTGGAGGCTGGTTGTTGGGGAAGCAGGGACTCCTTCCTGCTTCCCATGCTGCAGTCAGCCAGGCCCCTGCCGCACAGTAAGCTCCGTCCCCGCCGCATGCTAAGCCCCGCCCCGTCGCGCCCTAGCTCCGCCCCCGCCGCACATTTTTGTTTTTTAATGATCCCGGCCGGCCATGTGTGAGGTGTGCCAAGCCGCCTGGCTCCCATGGGGCCCTGTGCGGCCGCACAGCTCACACATGGCCGGCCGGGATCACAGAAGCCTGAGCAATGAATGGGCGGCCCACCGGGAAATTTCCCGGTATCCCGGTGGGCCAGTCCGGCCCTGGCCTCTCTCTCTGACAGATGTCAAATCATGTACCGTTACAGGGTTATTTACTTAAGTGAGAATTATTAGGAATTCAAAGATTAAAAATGTATATCAAATTATAGGCCAAAATAGCTGCATTTTAAAAATGAATCCTCCTAGTTAGCTTTGCAACCAATTTAGCTATTTCAGTTAAGATTTTAAATTCACTCTGAATGATACTCAAACCTACCACTCCGGACATGATCTTTCTCACTGCTGGATTGTGTCACCAACTGTCTAACCTCTATTTCTGACTGAATGACTTCATGATTCCTAAAACACAACCTATCTGAAACCAAATTCATTGACTTTCCTCTATTTAAAGATACATCTGTGCCTGTTTCCCTTAGAGTACCAGAGCAATCATAGCCTCTACCAAGCAGGCATACTACCTTGGTGTTATCTTTGTTTACAAACTCTCCTTCACCCTGTAAATAAAATCTATCATTAAATTCTGTTGCTTTCACCTTCAACCCATCTCTTGCATTGCCCATGCAAGTTTTTGTTATTACTAAAAAGTATTCAGTCGATGACCCTTTACAGTCTTGTTTTTATTTTATCTTCCCAATTTCTCACATGTATGCCTATTCCAGAGTTACCCCTCTTTATGGAATGCCCTCTCATGTTAAAACCCTAGAAACACACTTCTTCAGAGAAATCTATCGTCTCTCACCTTAACCCCTTATCCCCTACAATCTTGCTCTGCCACCTCCTTCCTACTGCGCTCCCTCTTGCCAAACACCCTCCTATCCTCAGGTACATTTAAATAACTTAATTCCCTTATATCCATAAATGTATTAGTCCCTCATCACTTTAGTGTGTAAGCTCATTTGGGCAAGGCCCTCTTTACCTAGTGTTCCTGTATGTCATGCTTGTTTTGTTAAATATTAAAGGTTTGTCTTGCTTCCTATTGTACAGCTCTGCAGAACATGTTGCCACAATATAAATAATTGTAATTCCTGACAATTTTCAGTTTACTAAATAACTCTCCTAGTTTCTTATAGCAGAATGAGTGCATGGGCCAATATTCTTGCATGGGGGCTGAAGTCAAAGGTGTAACTAGAAATCCCTTGGCCCTGGCAAGAATTACCCTGCCCCCCCCCCATGTGTCTCATCCCAAACTAGCCCTTCCATGTGTCTCATTTTCCCATCCAGCCCCTCCATTGGTCTCATTCCCCCTTCCATGTGTCTCAGTCCCGTCCCCTCAAGTCCCTTCAATGCATCATGTTTCAATTCCCCCCATCCCTCATTGTGTCTCAATCCACCCCAGACAGTAGGTATTAATAATTTGCACAGCAGTCAGGCACTGCACTGTTATACGTAGATAGGCAGACACACAGACATGCACCAGCACACACAGACACAAACAGACAGGCACCAACACATACACGTATATAGGCAGGCATACACACTCACAGATAGGCAATCAAGCATAGACAGGCACACACAGACACAGGTAGGAGGTACACACAGGCACCAACACACACACACACACACAGGCACAGACAGGAGATACACACAGGCAGTCAGGCACACATACAGGCACAGACAGTTATACACAAATGCACACACAGGAACACGCAGGTAGACAAACAACTGTCTGCAGCTGTGAATCATACCTCCCATTCCTCACACTCTGCATCCCATTTACTCAACTCTGGATATTTTCTACCCATCTCCATCCAGTCCCCATCCCACGAGCATTCCCTCTACCCCAGCCCCTCACCCTGAATTCCTTGTGCTTACTCCCCTTCTTTACCTACAGTGGCACCTCACCTGTCACCATCTGCAATTCATCCGCCAGGTAACATTACCTCAATGTACCCCAGGTGTCTCCCATAGCTTTATCACCATCCTCAGTGTCTTCTCTAGTATTATCTCCATGTACCCACAGTGTCTTTTCTAGTATTACCTCCATGAACCCCCAGTGCCTTCCCATAGCTTTTCCTCCATCCCCAGTGTATCCCTCTAGTAGTATCTCCATGTATCAATTGTGTCTCCTCTAGTATTACCTCCATGTATCCACAGTGTCACCTCCTTTCATTACCATTGTGGCGAAACCGACCTCGCCACGTGTCCTTGGAGGGGGCTGCTTTCCCGCCTCTTGCCTTTGGACTATGGACCCGACTTTATGTGAATGTGTTAACCCAGATAACTATGTCATGGAGCCCATTCGTGTAGTTAAAGACTTTGGCTCCATGGCAATTGAACTGTGTGAATAGGATCCGAGCGCTATTCGGTAGTTTTGTGCGCTCAGATCCCAGCTATCTGGGGATATGTGACATGTCTGTGTTTTATGTATAAAATGTGACTTTGTGTATTTTATAGTATTTTAATGCTTTGTGCTCACCATATGCATAATGGAGTCTTGTCTCTGTCCTGGGAGATAATTGAATTACTTCTCAATTATCTCCAGGATAGAAGACTCTGAAACCGGTCTGGGCCAGATAGCCATGTGCCAGCCAGGGCCCAAAAGATATTTTACTAACTTCTGAACCCCTGGTCTGATTCATGCCATTGTTTTTGATATGTTGTTCCCCTGAATGGATTGATTGTGAATATGTAATTTTGATGTGAATTGGATGTATGGTTTTAGAGTTATGAATGTTGGTTAAAAAGTATGTTTTAAACTGTATGTATAATTGGATTACTTCTCAGGCTAAGGGGAGGGAATCTGTGGGATTCCAGCTGTGAATCATACCTCCCATTCCTCTCCCTCTGCATCCCATTTACTCAACTCTGGATATTTTCTACCCATCTCCATCCAGTCCCCATCCCACGAGCATTCCCTCTACCCCAGCCCCTCACCCTGAATTCCTTGTGCTTACTCCCCTTCTTTACCTACAGTGGCACCTCACCTGTCACCATCTGCAACTCATCCGCCAGGTAACATTACCTCAATGTACCCCAGGTGTCTCCCCTAGCTTTACCACCATCCTCAGTGTCTTCTCTAGTATTATCTCCATGTACCCACAGTGTCTTTTCTAGTATTACCTCCATGAACCCCCAGTGCCTTCCCATAGCTTTACCTCCATCCCCAGTGTGTCCCTCTAGTAGTATCTCCATGTATCAATTATGTTTTTTTATAGTATTACCTCCATGTATCCACAGTGTCACCTCCTTTCATTACCATCATGTAGTTTCTTCACTGTTTTCTTCTTTAAAGATTTAGTTCAAACAGAAAATTGAGTAAATACCAAACATAATGTAACACTGTTTAAAATTAATAAAATAATCACAAGGGAAAATTCACTCACTTGGATTAAAATTTGACTCACAATTTGCACTTAGCTGGTATACTGGAAAAAAAACACTTAAACCAACACCAAATCAACTTTAAAAATGCACTAAGCAGTGGGGACATATACGATAAATAATATTTTATTAATTTCCAATAATAATAAAAAAGCTAATAACAGTTTTTGACAGTATAAGCAAAATCAGTAAGTCCACCTCATAGAACTTTGCTGATTAGGCTTCTTCAATTAGATAAACCTGTTCTTGAACTTGCACCTTTTTAAAAGTTTCTGGTCCATAGTTGTGTGTTTCTTCCATGAGGATTTGATACTAGTAAAGGTTCTCTTTCAATGGACAACATCTGACGTTGTCCTCATTGACGGGCAAGATGTACAGTGACTCCTCTTGTCTCAGTTTTCACATGGCAATTTCCTTCTTTACCATTGGATCACAGTCCAGTTGCCATAGATGGCCTATATTCACATTGTCCAATCCTACAGTTTATTCATTCATGTATTCCTGCAATTTTTAAAGATTTTCATGGTAATTTAAACTTTTGGGTGTTTGTCACATATTTGATATCTGGTGTGTGTGGAGTACCCATACAAGTGAAAATCCATTGATTGTCTATTATAATTTCTATTATTTTCTAGCTTACTGAAAAGATATACACAATTATAAATTGTTCACATGGTGCCAAACAGTTTAATAACTTTCTGAGAAGTTACCTGGGTTAGGCCAGGCATTGGTCCCCTCCCTTTCTGGAGCTGGAATTGTCTGCAAGGAGCTTCTGTTAGCCCACTGAGATAAGCTGTGCTGTGCTCATTGGTTGAGAGTGTAGACTGCATTCTCTCAACCTCCCCCCCCCCCCCCACTGCCCCCCATACTTCTACCGGGCTTAGTTCAGTGCAGGGAGCGTCAAAGCTACAGAGGAGGAGGAACCAAGTGCCCAGAGGACCTTATGTATCTTGTCGAACTATTCTTAAATGGTTCTACACCACAGCATTCTGCAACATAACAACTATAGCAAGTTGCAGTGGTTGCAGTTTCTTTAATAATCATCTCTCATATTTCTCTAGTTTATGATTGTACTAAAGACTGGTAGATAACAACAGGATTTTACAAGCACTGCTTAATATTGGTCAAAGTAAGCAAGTTTAAGATAGCAAAATAAGAAAAAGTGACTTGCCTGATCTTCAAAGTAACTCTCAAGTAGACTGGAAGAAGGTCTCATGGACTGTTGAATTAAAATTCTTTAAAAAATGATTTGGCTCATTGAGCAGGTTTTGTATGGCATTGGGTAGACAAAAAGATGGTTTTGATTGTGTCATAAGATCAGTCAAACATGGAGGAGGCGGCATGGTTGTCTGGAGCTTTTGTGCTTGATCCAGAGTCGTCAACTTGCAGAGTAAATGACACTTAAAAGACTAGCAAATATCCTGTGGTATCACCTACTTGGTTCATCCTACAGTAAAATAATGACTGAAAACATTCCTCCAGGTTACTTTAGAACTACCTAAAATAGCAAATAGTCTTCAAATCATAGAATGGCCATCACAGTCTCTAGATCCCGTTGATATCACTTGTGGTGATCTATACTAAAAGGTAAAAGCAAGTACACCACATTTATTGGAACTTCTGGAACAGTTTTAGGAAGAACTTTCTGAACATATTTTGATTTCCTTTGTGGAAAGCCTGCCTTTCACATCTACTTTGATTAGTAAAATTATTGTATTACATTTAGCATATTATAGAATAATTATTTGCTTATATTATAATGTAGTATTTAATATATAATTCCATGATTTCTGTTTATCTGCAATTACTTTTTTGTTTCATAATTTAATATCACAGAACATTTAACAGGATAAACTTCCATGAAAACAGGAAAAACGGTCAAACTTTTTGCCCACAAAACTCCACCTGTTCATAAAGAACTATTCGGAAATGTCTGTCTATCACCAACTAATGTAAGCAAAAATCCAAACTTTTTAGCACTGATAATGGTTAGATGTTTTTCTCTGTTTTTTCCTACATATCACAAATATGTCAATTGTTTATTGTTTCATCTCTTAAGTAAACATATTTTCTCTTAGCAACATCATTTTTTTTTTTTTTTAAGTTTTCTAAATGGCAGTAAATCGAATAATTATTGATGCTCAGAAACGGTAAGTCTACCAGGTTCAGATTTTATACATCCCTGTCTCTAATTACCTTGGAGTAGGAAGAGAAATGTTGAAGTGCAATTAGTAGATGCTTTTATTTGAAGACCGTATAATCTTTAACCTTGCTGAACCCCTGCTAAAGGATTTGAGTCCATATGTTGGTAAGAAAAAAAAAAGAAGTAACCAACAGTGAAGAGGATAGAACTCTCATAATTCAATAACACCCACTTGCAGGAGTTAATGCAGTCAGTGGACATTTTAATTTTTCTTCCCATAAAATCCTGAGGGAGAAGGAAATGAATTAACCGATTCTATGCCATCCGCTATCCTGACCTAAAAGGTATCTGTCATGGTATTAAACTAAAAAGTAAATTAAATGTCAGCTATATATCATACTAATAATAATATGAACAAATGTATAGACTGGGAGCAAAACCTACTTAAATATAGGTTGTTCCTCAGCCTGCCAATCAATTCACCAAAGAATTGGCATAGGATCTCTATGCCAAAGAACTGAAAGACAGGGAAGCAGGAGAACCCTTTTACAGTAAGTCCATCTTCAGACTATAGGCCAGCAATTAGGTCATCATCACGTCAGCATCATAAATGAGTGTTGAGAACCAAGCCTGAGCATGAACAGGACAGAAGGTGGATGTTACAGTAATGTAAGACGCCCAAAGAGCTACAGCCATAGTACCATGGAAACTTTGTATAAAGTCAAACTAATAACATGAATTCACCAACATGTACAGCTTCTTATACAAAATCATGTGTGTGTGCATTGTGTTTGGAAGTATATTTGTTTTACTTAGATCTGCACTGAGGTGGCATTCAATTGAGACGTGGAATATATTGCCTATACTTTTGTCAAATAAGTCAGCAGATACATATAGATAGCCCCTAAAGCACTGCAGCAAGATCTAAGGGACTTGAGCGTCTGTCAAAAGAGTTAAGATATTCTTAAGCCCTCGATTTGAAGTACATTTCTACTTTGAAGTTTAACACTGACTTAAGCATTTCAGTACAGCACTTGAGAGTGACAAAGCACAGCTCTGTCTCTTGGACACAAGCAATACAGCTCCATTAAAGGAGTTCTGGTATACATTAGAAGTGAGCTGATAAACATTTTAAATATTTTTTGCGAAATGTTGAAGTTTTCTTTGTTAATCTTGTACTACTTATTGATTTCCATGAATGATCATTAATTTACCACTGAATACTCACTGAAGGATGAACATAAATAAAAAAAAATTAAAAATCAAACTGGATAAAATGTCTTGTGTTTTCCCGAATGAAATCCTTAGTTTAAAACCCATTGGAGTTTAAACCAAATGCCTAGGCGTCCTTCTCTATACTTGGTGCATTATTAATTATGTCAAAAAAGCATTACATTCCAAGGGAGTGCGTAAACGAGTCACCTATGCATGCAACAAATGTAAAGAATAATCATACCATATGCTGATTGCAAAGAATATAATACAACAAAATACATTATAAATGGAAAAAAAATGCAATCCAGGCTTTGGAATCCATATTACAAAGATTCAAGCTCAGTATGACTCAATAGATATTTTATGTTGCATATAAACATTTATACCATGCTTTGTAAAGATGTTCAATGCCCACCCAAATTGTAATGTCTTTAACAAGAGCCACAAGGCAAATCCACATACAGTCTCTCATACCTGCCAACATTTCAAAAGGACCTGTTGACAGTCCCCAAAGATTTTACTGGTTCAAATGAACAGTGATTGGCAATTTCCCTGATCAACTGCATCAAGTACAACTTTCTTATGTAGTCTCAGCTGAAGCCATGTATTCACCTTCACATGAGGACAAAGCTACAGTAGTATGTTCCTTTGACTTCTCTCTAAAATTAAAGCAATATCCAGGCCCATTTAGCATCGCTGTTGGTGTCTAGGTTCAAATCGTGGTTACTGTTCTTGTAGCACATTCTACAGCCAATTGTATGTTTAGCTGTGACTAAAGATTGTTTTGTTGGTTTACAACAAATAATTAGATGTTTCTATGTTTGTCAAGACTAAGGATTATGGATTTCGAGTTGTCTGACAAATGAGCTAATCAGAGAGCTTATAATACCATGTTTTAAAATTAAATCCTCTATGTTCTGAGTTGGTGGGATGATACTGGATAAAAAACGTCTCCGGTAATACTAGAGGAGTTCAAAATGTTTGGCATTACATGGTTCGGTTGGTCCATAAGTTGGGTACATTTCAGCTCTGAGTTCAAGAACTTGACCCAAATTTGCCTACATTACATTTCAGTTCAAAACAAATCTCCAAGTCTATTTGTTAGTGTTATTGGTTGCTATCACAAGTCCTGTTAGTGTTACTGGTAGTTATGTTTCATGCCCTCTCCAATAAATTTGATTGGCAGAGCACACTGATTGCCATGCATTTTCAGTAGGTCCCCAATTAGATGGGACCAGAGATCATCATTGAGGGAGGAGAGGATGTTCAACATTGAACTGGAAAATAAGTGAGTTGACTGGCATTTGCTTTGGCTTGTGTTAAAAAATGGGGACATAATGCAAAGAAATGAAACCGCTAACGGCAAAATAGTTCCTTTGACTGAGTGTGTGTCATGACATGAAGGGGTGCTGCCCTGCAACAGCACTGTCCCTTTAAGTGTGGGAACCAACTTAGCAGAGAAATAATTCTAGGACACGATAAATGGAGTAATAAAGAAAATGTATTAAGGCAAACCAAAAGGATATAGATATATATAATATATACAAAACAAAATATGACAATGCCACAAATATATAAATATATACAATAACCCAATATATACAATAGAGCAGGCAGAGTCCACGATAGTCCTAGGCAAAGGTAAAGGCTTAGTCAGGTGAGTGCAGCCACCAAGTACAAAATGAACATCAAGGGGCAAAGTCCTAAGCAGGTCACACAGAAATAATGCAGCAAGGTCAGAATCACTGGAGAAGGAGTCTAGACAGGAACACTGCAACAGGAGGCACAGGACACAGGACCAGGCAGAGACAAGAACACAAGGACATCGGAACACCGGATCAGGAAACACAGGATACAAGACACAGGAGACAGGAGACAGAATCACGGGAACCAGGAAACAGCAGGTACAGGGTCAAGGATAGAGGATAATGATCTGACAGGGAGTGAGGGGAGAAACCAGAATATATAGGTGCTAAACAAGGGCCAGGTGTAGTGCCCAACGAAAGGAAATGAGAACCGTGCCAAACAGAAAGAGTGGTGAGTGCGAGTACTGCACGAGGGCATGTCGACTAAGGAGTGTCGTGACAGTACCCCCCCCTTAAGGAGCGACTCCCGGCGCTTCAAAACCCAAAGATCCCCCACGGGTGACAGAAGAAAATCAGGGCCACCCAACCAGTAGAGGAAAACAAGGAGGAGGCTTAGGAGGAATGAGAGGTGGACAATCCCATGGGAGAAACCAACGAGGCAGAATAGAAACATACAAAAGCAAGGACTGTAGAGTAACATTTAGCAATAGAAGGGCAGACACAGAAACAGAAGGTAAAGGCACATAAGATAAGAAACACTCCATACCAGTGACCGACAAATGTGTTAACCCACTAGATCTGGGACTATTGCTAGTAACAGGTTCATCACTCAGAAGTCCTGGGTCTGACTTGGTTTCTGGCTTGTGGGATCCTCGGAACAAAGACTGCGATGCAACTTCAGTCGAAGGGAGAACAGTCTCTGCGTAATCTTGGGTAGGTACCACTGGAACCAAACAAGGAGAATCCCCTAAATTAATAGGTACAGGATCAAGAACATTCTGCGAGCCTTCCTCCACAGACCGCAGATATGCATCAAGGAAGGGTTCCCCAAATTTCTCCGAGCACGGGGCTAACCGAAGCAGAGACGACTCTCTCTCAAATTGACATTTTTCTGTAGCGGCTAGAGATACCTGGTTAATGAAGTCATTCTCTTCTTCCCTTGTGAACTCAGCTCGAGGTAGTTCTTTATTTGTCATAGATAGACTTTCAACTGAAGGCAAGTCTTCATTTAATACTTGCTGGAGTTTAGGTGGAGTGATCAACATCATGGTAACTGAAATGTCATAGAAGGAGCTTCCTTCATCATGGGAACAGGTACCTCCTTGTTCGGTTACACTCCTTTCCTTTGGCGTTTGGTTAAGCGGCTGATTAGAATAATCTTCGGCGCTTGGTTCAGGTACAAGCTTGGTAGTTGGGGTTTCCTCTTGCAGCAGAGAAATTGTTCTACCAGAGCATGTAACTTGAAGAACTGTAGAGTCTTCTTCAGGCTGTGGGTTTAGAACAAGCCTGGTCTCATTTAGATTCTTCTCTTGGGCTTGATCCATCACGGGTTTGTCACGTTGCACCCAGTTTGAGTCTTTGTCTTCTATTTGAAGATAACTGTCTTTTTTACTTGGCGACAACTCATTTTCCACAGTTGCGGTTGTGAGAGGGGTGCCAATCTTCAAACCCCCAGAGGTAGAAGGGTTAAAATTGGAATCATCAAGCCTCCCCACATCAACATCATGAGCTGCCTTTGGCACAATAGCCTCTTCTTCCACTGGTTGTTCTGAAGTTTTCACCTTTGGTTCTTCAGCCTTCTCAGCCAGTGTCTTGAAAGAAGTAGGTTGTTTACCACGTCTCCTACGTGGTGACTTTTTGACAGGAGATTAACCTTCAACGAGATTGGTCCCCAATTTCAATGGTCCAACCTTGTCGTCACTTGCATCACCCGGAGCACATTTTATAGGTGACTCTTCTAGTTCAGATGCATTGTCCTTTGAGGGACAGGCCTTCAGATCAGATCCCGTTACCTGGTTAAGGTCACTGGTGGTCTCCTCAATTGGCACGGTGAGGTAGGAATTCGTATCTCTAGTTGCAGACTCAGGGGAGTCTGTTTCTGCTTCGTGGTTGGGCAGAGTTTGCTTGAGACTTTCTCTGACCAGACATGTACCCTCTTGAACGGTGTTGAGATCGTTCATCTTGGTAGCCGGTAGCTTCACCTTGGGAATAGGCGAGTGGATCTTGCAGAACAGAGAGGGTAATATATGGGTACTATGTGTCTCGGGTACTGAGACAACATTGGGAAACTGCGTACTGGTACTACCTTCCCATTCAGACTGCTCGTCCTCTAAAGCTGCTATGCAACGAGCACCCAGTTCATCAAAGACTTGGTCCATGAGGGGATCGCCAGTGCTGTATAACCCCTCAACATCTTCGTCTTTAGTTTGGGCAGGAAGGCATTCAGCTTTAATTTCCAGAGGGACTTCGGTTTTGCAGTCGGGAGGACCAACAAGCCATTTTCCCAAGTCAGAGTCAGGAGGATTTGTTATGCTATGTACATCAGAAAAGGGAATACCATCATTATTATCAGGCATAAAGACAGTCATTCTTTCTTGTACAAGATCAATAATAAATTGCACTTCAGGTAACAAGGCAACAAGATTATTGTGCATTACTCTCACTTGTCTCTGCAAATATGATAAAGATTTTTTATGTGATATCTCTTTAAGAGACATACGGATAAGTGTATACACCCTACTTATCACAGGAGGCTCTCTCAACCATATATCGCAATTAGGTAACTGAAAAAGCAATGAATCACATATGTTTTTGTGAAAAGTTTGAAGTTCATAGATAAATCCACATAATACAGATTTCTGGATTTGACAGGAGACATCGATAATAGATAAGCATAAATTAGAGGCCTTTCCAATCTGCCGCTGAATTTTTCCTAACTGATTACAACAAGTCTCAATGAGAGCACACTCTTGCTGTGAATCAGCATGAATACCAACAAGGTTCTTCATTGTGATCCTAGACATTATACTCTGCCGGTTCCAAGTGGTCAGATCATTCTGTCATGACATGAAGGGGTGCTGCCCTGCAACAGCACTGTCCCTTTAAGTGTGGGAACCAACTTAGCAGAGAAATAATTCTAGGACACGATAAATGGAGTAATAAAGAAAATGTATTAAGGCAAACCAAAAGGATATAGATATATATAATATATACAAAACAAAATATGACAATGCCACAAATATATAAATATATACAATAACCCAATATATACAATAGAGCAGGCAGAGTCCACGATAGTCCTAGGCAAAGGTAAAGGCTTAGTCAGGTGAGTGCAGCCACCAAGTACAAAATGAACATCAAGGGGCAAAGTCCTAAGCAGGTCACACAGAAATAATGCAGCAAGGTCAGAATCACTGGAGAAGGAGTCTAGACAGGAACACTGCAGGCGAACACTGGAACAGGAGGCACAGGACACAGGACCAGGCAGAGACAAGAACACAGGACCACAAGGACATCGGAACACCGGATCAGGAAACACAGGATACTCAGGATACACAGGAAACAAGACACAGGAGACAGGAGCCAGAATCACGGGAACCAGGAAACAGCAGGTACAGGGTCAAGGATAGAGGATAATGATCTGACAGGGAGTGAGGGGAGAAACCAGAATATATAGGTGCTAAACAAGGGCCAGGTGTAGTGCCTAACGAAAGGAAATGAGAACAGTGCCAAACAGAAAGAGTGGTGAGTGCGAGTACTGCACGAGGGCATGTCGACTAAGGAGTGTCGTGACAGTGTGCCAGTATAATAATGATAATATAACTTTAATTATCTACTTATATAGTTAATTTTGCTTTGTCAGGCTATCACTAAACTACAGTATGTCTCATATAATGAAATATAGATGAACAATGGTATCTTGAAAAAACCTTGGTATCACATTTTAACCATAATCTCATTGGAACCGATATTGATAATGTGTGCATTAGATAGATCAGTGAATGCATTTGACCTGTCAGTTACAGTTAACAGAGACAAAGAATAGAATGTGATCATATTCAACTTCTTTGTGTGGGCAATTTAAAGATGTCAGATTACTCATTCATCTAATTAAGTTTAAGAAAGCCATAAGGTTTTTATGAATTATTCAAATTTCTTGTCAGCTCAAAGAAAGTCACGTGTGATACAGTGTTATTTTTTAAAGGTCTTTTCCAGTCTGTAGTGTGTTTAATTTTCAATAATGTTGATATATAGTGTTATAAAGAAAAATAATAAATATTATAAATTGCTTCTATACTTCCCGTCAGTGTAAAATAACTGCTGTAGTTTTAAATTTCCAATGTGAAATATTAAATGCATAAATCAAAATGAGATTATTTTTCATGTAAAGTTAGGTAGTCTTGTTCCTTCAACTGACAAATTCATTTTTTTATGAAATGAATGTCTTAGAAAATAGATCCCCATTGAGTTCTTCTATTAAATGTTCCAAAGAAAAACTATTTTGCATAATAATATTTTATTCCTAGTAAAATGTGTGTCCTGAATTGTTCCTTCAAGTGTGCTATGGTATACAGGCAACTGTAACTATCGTTAAAAAATACATTTTTAAAAAAAGAATAAATAATGTTATTTGAGTAGTGAACATTTTGTATTTGTATCATTCCACATAACCTTGGATCAAGTCAATTCCTTCTTGAACAAGGTATGTTAGAGCAGTGCCACCAGGATGGCATTTTTGTTATCTGAATCTTTTTCAGCCTTCATATCAGACAGTTCATGCATGGAAGAGATTACTGAATAATAAGAGCGTATGGGAGAATAAACACTTATATTGTGAAATGTTTTACATTTATTCACCCAGTATTTTATCTTCCCTCTTAAGGGAATACACATTACTGCATGAAATCAGGATCTAAAAGAATACATTCAACTACAAACATTAATTTTAATATTTAAATAACTTTTTGATCTCTTTATGCTGATACATTTTTTAACCAGGGTCGGATTAACATAGGGGCCGATGGAGCTAAAGCCATGGAATAAGCAGATTGATTAAAAAATGCCCAGTGCAGGGGGAATTAAGAATGAGCGTAGAGCAATTATTTGGGCGGATCCTTTCTGGGCATGTCCATCCTGTGGGCAGCGGTAGTGCGAGAGATTAACATAGGGTATGTGTGTTCTTATAGCTGCATACTTCGAGTTTCTCTCTAGCACCACATCAGACAGGTAAATGTGAAGTATGACTATTTTAGTGTTTTCTGTCAATAATATTCTATAATTGGACAGAACATAATTTTCACCACCAGTACCAATGGGCTCTTAATCCTGCCCAGTCTGTTGCCTCATCACCTGCTATTATGTAAATGAAGCAAGGCTACAGCCCCTTCTGAGTGTTAAATGTGCATTTTCTCTGTAAGACTAAGGTATTCTAGACCAGTAATGAGTCAGTTATCACAGGCTCAGTCCTCATTTTGCACAAGGTGAATTGCCACCTTGAATTTGTCAATAATTTTATGGCAGGACAGGAGGCTTCATATTTGCTTTACCTTCTTTACTGAAACCTCCAGCAGCAAAGAAACAGTTAACAGAACTTTTCAAAACAACCAATCAGAACAAAGCAACAGTAGTATAAAACCCCTAAGCAGGCTCTTCCACTTCCTCTTTCTTTGCTGCTGCCTCCAGGTGAGCACTCACCAACTCAGAGTTGTCTCTGCTCTGGGTTGTTTTTTTATCCTACATGCTGCTTGCTTATTTGAACAGTCTGTTTAATCAGTCTATTTCATAGGTTTGTTTAAGCAGCTTAATTGCTGGATTTATTTAGGCAGGTTTCTTGCTGAATTTATTTTAACAGTTTGTCTGCTGTGTTTATCTAGGCAGTCTATTGCTGGCTTTCTCTAGGCAGTCTATTGCTGTGTTTAGCTAGGCAGTCTATTGCTGTGTTTAGCTAGGCAGTCTCATGCTGTGTTTAGCTAGGCAGTCTCATGCTGTGTTTAGCTAGGCAGTCTCATGCTGTGTTTAGCTAGGCAGTCTCATGCTGGATTTAGCTAGGCAGTCTCATGCTGTGTTTAGCTAGGCAGTCTATTGCTGTGTTTAGCTAGGCAGTCTCATGCTGTGTTTAGCTAGGCAGTCTCATGCTGTGTTTAGCTAGGCAGTCTCATGCTGGATTTAGCTAGGCAGTCTCATGCTGTGTTTAGCTAGGCAGTCTCATGCTGGATTTAGCTAGGCAGTCTCATGCTGTGTTTAGCTAGGCAGTCTCATGCTGGATTTAGCTAGGCAGTCTCATGCTGTGTTTAGCTAGGCAGTCTCATGCTGTGTTTAGCTAGGCAGTCTATTGCTGTGTTTAGCTAGGCAGTCTATTCTGTGTTATTTCCTATACCACTCCATGCTATGTAGCATGCAGTTTTCTCTCTCTGCTGTATGGGGACTGGATGTCCCTGCTTTAATGCTTTTACTCTGCCTGTACTCTGTTTCCCCTCCCTGGGTCCCCCTGCTGGGCTCTGTCGCCCATACCCTTTCTCCCTTATTCCCCACTTGCTCCCCGCGGCCCCTGGCCGCTTGCTGAGCAACTTTTTCAACCGTGGC
Source organism: Pelobates fuscus (assembly GCF_036172605.1). Classification (NCBI taxonomy): domain Eukaryota; kingdom Metazoa; phylum Chordata; class Amphibia; order Anura; family Pelobatidae; genus Pelobates; species Pelobates fuscus. The sequence continues at coordinate 22,728,639 of NC_086321.1, read as the reverse complement.
AGTGCCGCGCTAGTCCTTTTGTGGCCGCGGCGGCCATTTTGTTGGAGCCACGGCGGCCATTTTGTTGGAGCCGCATGGGCTCCATGCATTGCATACAGCCCGGTCTCACCCACCGAGCTGCCCTGCTGCCTGCTGGCCATGTGGCCAGCCTTCCCTCTCCCTATACAAGGGGAGATGGCCCAATTTTTCAGCTATCCCCCTACTTACTGTGCCTGTCTCACATGCTGCATATGTAACAGATCCTGGATAGCAGGATCTGTCCCAGGCACTCTCACAGCTCACACTGCAGCTTACTATGATGTCTGATGCAATGTGACTAGGTTCTCTATCCTAGCAGTAAGCTTGCCACACCTTTTGCTACTAAGGAGAATCTTAGATTTACAGGGGTATTACTGCTCAAATAAATATCTTTGTTTAAAAATCATTGTGTAACAAGACTATGCCACATGTGATATGCTACTCAAGCCTTTCTCTCAACAAACATTATATGGTCTGTTTTCAGCACCTAGCTCCCCTGCCAAGGTTTTGCTGCCCTTCCTGCAAGGGGCTTAAAATTTTCCACTATACATACACTTCAATGTATCCTAATATTATTATGCCTGTGTGGTCTGTAGCTGTGCATCGGTTTCTAGCTGTATGGACCCTTCTACCCCTCAGGGGGGCTGACCGACCCCAAATACAGTCCTGTCATAACCGTAATGAGAGGGACCGCACTACTGGGTGTACAGACCTCTATGATACCACCCTGAGGGTGACCCCCTCTTACCTACAGCTCTGCTGGATCTGCAATGCCCGGTTATGGTTATATGAGGGCGACCCCCTCCTGCCGTCTGCACTGCTGGACTGGCAATGTCTGGCTACTTTTATTTTACAGCTAACCACTACGGCACTACTGTACCTACAGTGTCCGATTATGTTCAGACTGAGGGTGACCCCCTCCCCTGCTGGCCTATACTGCATAGTATGCTTGTGCTTGTTGGGTGACCCCCTCTTGCACGCTGGGTGACCCCCAGCTGGCCGCACCAGGTATCACTCAGACAGTGTTACCTCTATGGCAGTTATGCAATCACGTCTGAAGGCCAACCACTACGGCACTACTGTACCTACAGTGTCCGATTATATTCAGACTGAGGGTGACCCCCTCCTCTGTTGGCCTATACTGCATAGTATGCTTGTGCTTGTTGGGTGACCCCCTCTTGCACGCTGGGTGACCCCCAGCTGGCCGCACCAGGTATCACTCAGGCAGTGTTACCTCTATGGCAGTTATGCAATCACGTCTGAAGGCCAACCACTACGGCACTACTGTACCTACAGTGTCCGATTATATTCAGACTGAGGGTGACCCCCTCCTCTGTTGGCCTATACTGCATAGTATGCTTGTGCTTGTTGGGTGACCCCCTCTTGCACGCTGGGTGACCCCCAGCTGGCCGCACCAGGTATCACTCAGACAGTGTTACCTCTATGGCAGTTATGCAATCACGTCTGAAGGCCAACCACTACGGCACTACTGTACCTACAGTGTCCGATTATATTCAGACTGAGGGTGACCCCCTCCCCTGCTGGCCTATACTGCATAATATGCTTGTGCTTGTTGGGTGACCCCCTCTTGCACGCTGGGTGACCCCCAGCTGGCCTCACCAGGTATCACTCCAACAGTGTTACCTCTATGACAGTTATGCAATCACGACTAAAGGACAAATCTCCCGTGCCCAAAAGGTCACTTGTCCTGTCCTCATGCCACCCCGCTGACCTCACTGCCAGAAACCATCGGTACCCTACAGGGGACACTCCACCGGCCATCCTAGATGCTACACCGAGCACCCCTGGTACGCGTTGGCTAGCGGATGGATTCATATAGAGGATCAGTCTTCATGACAGGGTCCGGTAAGGTCCCCGCAGACACCTGATGCAGGGTTTGCACTCTATCCGGGACTAACCACTGGATGTCGACGACACGCGGACACAGATGTTTCCTCGGGACAAATGGCGCGTTACAGCTTGGAAAGCGAATAATACTAAATTCCCTTTTGGAATGTACCTATATGACTTATAGGTATCGCCTAGTCGGTTTCTACCCCTGAGAGCCGCAAAACGGGGATCAAGGTTACAGAACCTTGGACCGTTCCATGAGCAATACGCATGACCAAAGAGGCGTCCATTCCGAAGTTGCCATGCTGGGCGAAGTGTGCGGTGGAGTGGACTCCCGCCCCATCCCCATCCTACATGCTCCCAATGCATATGTCGCCTGTGGACACTTTGAGATGGAGGGCACTCATTCCCTCAGAGCTGCTCGGCGTGGATGATTGGTTCTCTCCCTCGACTGGACATGCAAGAAACCCACATGGATTTTGCCATCAACATAGACATATTGAATCTGACTCACTCCCAGTCAACCTAGTTTCTTGTCTTTCATAGGATATTCGGTCCAGGCATGCTTCGCCACCCGAGGACCAAGATGTCTGTCTTCAAGGAAAATGCCAGGCATATGCTCCGCAACCTGCGGGTCACACTTAGGGGCCCAACCTGGTCTATTGACCAGTTGTTATTCGCCATCGAGGCCATACCTCCAGGATCCGGTACTATCAGCCGCTCCAACATGACACTTTCTCGGGTCCTCGACCTGGTATGGCCGAATCATGTGACCTTCGGACGAAGACCATCTAAAACTTAATTGATGACTCCGACATAGGGGGACCTGGCCTACCTAGGAGTTTCGGACCCCAACCAACTTCGGCCTGGACTCTGGAGTTCAAAGGAGGAACCTCTTCACGCCAACTGCATGGAACTACCTGCAGGTTTGTTCAGCGTTTACAGCTTTCCCAGGGGAAGTGGTACTGCTCGCTACCTTCCGGCCTGGACTTATCACTGGTTGCCCACTTGGGACTGCAGTCGGATCTCACGTAGGATCGCTATCTATAGCGTCTGGACAAGTATTCGTCATTTGTGACAATGTCTGCGGGACGAGACACTTATGTGGCGGACGGCTTCATCCGACCATGGAGAGACCCCAATGATTGGTTGCCTCACCCTCCGGGGTCTCGACTACTGGCATGATTAAATTCGGTGCGAACTGCCATACGGAGCGGTTCTCCAGCTGGCTGCCGGACCCTCAGCAAGGTGAGGGACGCGTTTTCCAAGCTTGGTCTCCTTCGGGACGTACGCATCCTGTTTACTTCCAGGATACTTCAGGCTTTGCTTCAGACCGAATTCCTGGGAGTGTCGTTTCGCCTGGCCTCACCACTTCGGAGGAGTCCTCCGTGCTTTCCCCTTTTGCTAGAGTTTGCCATGGGAAGGCAATCTACGACTCCCTGTCTCCAGGTCCTGTGTGGGATCCACAGGGGTAGCCTGCCATGACTGGTGTCTGGAGAGATGTTTGGGTCCCTATGGCTGTCCCCATTGTCTGGCTGGGATGCCCTCTCAGGGTAGGATCGTATGGGGCCTTTCACGTCCTATGTCAGCTAGAGGACGACTCATGTGCGTTTTCACAAGATTCTGGCATTGGTAAGGATCTCGTGGTCTGCAGTCTACCAAGAGGAGTATACCGTACAGGAGCCCTATCTCTTGCTATTCCTCAAGTCTAGTGGTATCGTGTGTTCTGCATTTCCTTGAGGAATGACCTGATGACAAGGACTTGCCTTGCGCCAGTTTTTCCGCTTACGGTTTTCCCCAGTACATCTTGTATTTCATGGCGTTCTGACGTCATGGTATCGACGTAGTGTCTTCTTCCTTCTTGCCGTTCAGTACATCGGTTTCTGCTCCACACATATTTCATTTCTATTCGTCCTCTGTGTTGTACCCCTATTCTCCGGATAGGCCACGGCTCTGTTGACAGGTTGTACACGACCATGTAGATCCAGGATCTGGTTCTTTCCTCCGTCTACTCATGGACAGCTGTTGATTTCTGCGTACGGACGTTTTGAACTGTTTCTGCATTTTCTATACACCGCTGCTTGGTTTAGGGAATGGGTTTTCCATTCTCCTTTCATTTCAGTCCTCTATGTCATATTGCTTCTGGTTCTACTATTTGGGCGTTAAAATTGCAAATATGAAGCCTCCTGTCCTGCCATAAAATTAGGGATTATTCTAGCCTCGGTGAGGGAATAATCTAAATTTTATTAAAGACAGGAGGCGAATATTTCCCCCCCTTTTCTTACGTTCCCTCCCTGGATTTGGGTCTTATAATTAATTGGGGATGTTGTTATGTTTTGTGAATGCATCGTTTTACATAATAAAGGTTATTTCTATTATTTAGTGATTGTCTGTGTGCTTTTTTATTCATCATGTTTGTGTTGTAATTATGTTTCGTCCATGCCTTTTAGTTTAGGTACATACTAGATACTAGGTCTTCATAAGATCTGTAGACTTTGTTTATTCATTAGGTATTATAATGTGCAAGTGATATTGTATGGATATGACATCTTGCCTTGACAGTTTACTTTCACGATGTTTTCCTTTTTCTTGCAGTGTAATCTATTTTCTCTCTGGGCTTGACGATTATTTCTCTGGATGTGTCTGCTACAAGGTGGATTCGTTGGTTTCCTTGCTCTCCTGCTCGACCTCATCAAAGAAAGAGGAAGTGGAAGAGCCTGCTTAGGGGTTTTATACTACTGTTGCTTTGTTCTGATTGGTTGTTTTGAAAAGTTCTGTTAACTGTTTCTTTGCTGCTGGAGGTTTCAGTAAAGAAGGTAAAGCAAATATTCGCCTCCTGTCTTTAATAAAATTTAGATTATTCCCTCACCGAGGCTAGAATAATCCCTAATTATCACTTCAGTGAAGAATCCTGGCTGTACATTTTTTGCTTGTATCTAAAAGACAAGCAATGGGTCCAGAAACGTGCCCAGATATCTAGGCCATGGTGATTGGCAATGGGGGTGGATGAAAAGTTATGTTCCTTCTTACTGATATTATTGCCACATCCACCACCAATGCAGTCTTCCGTTCCTTGTTTACCACCACAATGTCCGGTTGATTGGCCAGTGCTTGCTTGTCTGTTTGGATCTAAAAGACCCACAGGATTTAGCACTGTCATTCTAAACTACCCCCTGGGGTATCTCCTATCTGGACTTAGGCAAGTCAAATCCATATTCTATGCTCATATTTCAGTACACAATCCCAGCAACTTGGTAGTGGCTCTCAGTGTATGCTGTCCCTACTACCATCTTTCACCCAGTTACTATTTGCTGGATTGTCTCAGAGGCTTCTTTGGACAGTCTGCACCTTGGATCTTGCCTGCTGTTTTAGCCCCTCACTTCTATTAATCCAGTGCTAGGTGTCTGTTCCTATGCTGCTAGCATGTGGGCTTCAGTGCTGTCTTTCAGTCCTGCATTTTCCAAAAACTGTTAGAATTTGGTAATTTGAGCCACGTGTGTCACGAACGCACCCTACTTCAAGGGTGTGTGTGACGTAGTTGTGGTGGTGAAAGAGTTAGAGCTCACTATTTGTCTGCACTAGACCGGAAATAATGACAAAACCCCCCTTAGCACCACCCACACTTAAACATAATACTATAACTATTACTATTTTAACGCTGCCACCACCAAGACAATTTATAAATTGGGTTCCTTGGTCCCCCAGGTAAATCAATAATAAAAACCCACCAAATATTACTTAGCACAATATCTATGTAATTGCAAAATGCTAATTAGTCTCTTTAGGTAACGTGATTTTTAACCAGACAAAGGCAGAACTTAATAAATGAATGTTTATTATGAGCAAAAAATAGTCACAGTGCATACAAAAATATATGATAAACAAATTATTTACACCAATAACAGATAAAATCAAAAAGGATAAAATAACAGAAGTCCTAATTACTCACTTAGGTTTTCAATGTAAAACCTCTGCCCAGGGGGTCTCTGGCTTTTACTCACTCAAAATTATATCTTGGCCCCAAGCAAGTACACCAACACCCCTCCACATCATTGGATATATATCCTGTGGATTATCAAGTCTTGCCCAAGTCTTGCCCAGGGGTGGAGTTAAGCCGTACCTATCGAAATAATAAGTGACCACCTCCGTTGTTCCACACCAACGTCAATCCAAATGGAAACATTTGGCTCTATCTTCTCTTATGTACCTGCCACATAAATAATAATTGCATCTATGAATGTGTTATTACTTTCCCATTCCCTAGTATGGACATCACAATTCCTTCCTCTATGGTCAAGTCAGGCCACTCATGTTTGGGCTTGTTTAAAAGATTGCGCTTCTCACATTCCAAATATAACAAATGAGGCTTAATTATTATTCTGTGAGGTAAATATTAATGTTCTTTCCTTCCTTTGCCCATCAAGTTCTTGGTGAAGGTTCTTATTGTCTTCTTGCCTTGTATAAATTCTAGCATTCCAGTTACCATATGTGTGTATTTGGTCTACCTGGTCTTAGAATCCTGTGTGACACCAGCAGTTGGTATTTTGACCCTCTGGTGTTGTTTCCAATCCTTTTTTGAGTATTGTGAAGTAGTGGTGGGTTTAACACAATACGGCCATATGGTGAAACTGAATTCCCATATTTGTTTGCCGAGATGATTTTGAGTAGCCGCGAAAAATTTAATAAATTACTTTTATGTGTGCGCTGTCCCCTAATCTGTATACTCTATTCACCTATGTCTGTTTAGCAATGTGCCCATCTATCTAATCTCTACATCAGATAAGAATCATGCCATGTTCCCTTATATTTTGTTTGATATTGTTCTACTTTGATATTTCTTCTGTATAAACTCTATTTTGTGCATCGCATGGAAAGGAAATCGACTGTATTCTGATGTAGAAATGTGCAGTTATCTGATCACTGCTTCTTCGAGTCCTGATTATATACGTTTTCATCACATTCCTAACATTACAAGGATAAGCTCTTCAGTCATCTACATAAGTGGATTTTCTCAATCCAACTCAAAGCAGAAAATCTGTCTCATGAATCCAATTTCAGCAGCTTTTCTGCGCCGTTCACTTTAAGCCGTGTTTGAACAATGCGGCATGTGAATTTGAAACAAGCTGTGATGCTTAATTCAGACAGGTTGACATGAATTGAATCAAAACTGATCCTGTGAATCACACTTGACGTATAGCTGTGTCCACTGTCTTTAAAGAAAATCCTGGCATGTTTTAAAAATGCAGGTTAATTCTGATGTTTTAAATGTGACAATTACTACTACAAAACACACTGAAAGAAGACATAATGTAATACTAATCAATATAAGCAAATGTTTACATCCTCACAGTGACGAGCTACAAGAAAACAAATATGCAATTTCAAGTTAAATGGCAAGTGTTGAACTGACATTTAAACGTCAACTATGAATTACGTATTGTACTTTTAAATAGATTTTATTATTTTTCCAGCTGATTAGTTTGAAGACACTTTCATGCTTTATATTTTTATGCTACTACAGTTTTTACAATGAAAGAAGAATTTAGGGACTATTCACCAAACACATGGCAGGCGAAAAAATTCAAGCAAATGGTATAGGTAAAACCCATTGAGCTATTCGCTGATTGGCAGATTTTGGTAATTTCAGCTGTACGAGCATTCCATTCAGATATCATTTGGTTAGCTATTAAAAAGAAGCTGACACTCAATACACGTATTCTGTTGTGGTTATTATTCATGAATACCTGAATTGCAACCAATAAGCAAACACATTCCTTTCATTAATTTAAACTAATTCTTATTGTGCAAGCCAGGGCAATTCTCTGCAGTAATCATAAGACCCTTTACCCTAAATCATTTTTAGTATTTATGTCCTCATGGACAAGTTAAAGGGACACCAAAACAACTTCAGCTTAATGAAGCAGTTGCTTGTCTGAAGATCATGCCCCTGCAGTCTCACTGTTCAATTCTCTGCCATTTAGGAGTTTTCATCATTTTGTTTACACACCTTCCTTCATGTGACATGTTCCTTGCACGTCTGTATTGCACAGTCAGTTTAATCTAGAATTTTTGTAACAAAACTGTATGAACACTGGTTAGACAACTATGGTGTTCCCCTTAGAATATTCCCCTTAGAATATTCCTAAAGTGCCAGTGCTCAGTGGGGCACCTGCAGCTAACTGTACTTGGCAAAATAGGAACCTGCCTACCCACATGGCAGATGCCTATTCTTCCCCAAAAAACAATAGTGTCCATTAGGGGTGGGAATAGGGCCGGTGTGGGAGCTCTGTACTTACTGTATTTTCCCTGGCACACCCTATAGTGTGCCATCCGCCAGGACACGGCATACTCTTAGCATCAACATCACTACAGAGTGCACATGAAATATGTGCAGGGAGAGTACAGTAACACCAGTGAAAACCAATGGCCACCAGGTAGAGGATCCACTCCAGCCCTCCCAGAGAAGGGTAGGGAGGCAGGGTGGACCATTTAATAAATAAAACAAATGTGTGTGTGTGTGTGTGTGTGTGTATCTTCTGTGATCATGGTGTGCCTGTGATAGTGTGTGTGTGTGTGTGTGTGTGTGTGTGTGTGTGTGCGTTTAGGTCTGTGAGGTAGCACTTAGCATTGACTAAAAGGGTGGCAAAAATGTGCCACACATATATTTATAAGATTTTACAATTTTTTTTCTATAAATCTCCATTGAGTTTGCAATTGTTTGATTTCCATGGGATTAGAGTATTTTTTTGACTTTTTTTTTTAAACAAAAGATAAAAAAGTTTAAATAATAAAGAAACATTTCCACAGCCTTTTTTGCTCATATTTACCAAGGGTGCCAATATTAGTGGATTATACTGTATGCCTGTGGTTCTGTGTGTGTGTCTGTGATTGTATGTCTGATTATGTATGTGTGTGCGTCTGTGGTTATGAGTGTGTATGTGTGTCTGTTCTCCCTTATTTGTTGTCAAAGGCTGCACATTCCAAGTGGTAATCATTATTGCCCTCCTAGTTTGATTGGGGTATTTTATGTACCCCCTCTATATATTGTTCATAGAGTTGCCACTGTTGCACAATTTAAACTGTGAAATAACTAGTAATAATGTAAGGTGACTGTGGACCTGTAAAGCCAGGTAATAGTAAGAGACACCTGCCTTTAAATTATAATTCATAATGATAGGTTCGGCACAATGGCAAAGTTTCCGAGTTTTTGTTTTGAAGGGGACAGCAGATGTGATACATATTTTTAAACCAACCACCAACCAACCAACCACCATCAACTCTAATGTTTAAACTTCCCATCTTATATTTGTGTCTTACACAATATCTTTTTGGGGAGATTTTTATTTCTTGAACCCTTTTTCAATCCTGACTAAAATTGTAGAAATATATTGCATTAAGGGTATTATTCATCACCATAAACCGTAAGACCATATTTTTATAAGAAAAATAATAATATAAAATCCCAGCACTGTACCTCGTCTTTTTGTTTCTTATTGCCCTAGACTTGTGCCTCATTGGTCTTTTACTCTTCTTCCTTTCCATTTCCACCATGTAAATGTAATGTCCATAAAAAAAAAATAATCGGGTTTCAGATCCACAGTAACAGCATCTGTCCATTTGTCATTCATATATAGATATGAGGTTTGTTCATGTGATTTTTATTTTTATTTTGGACTTTAAATACTTACAAATAATTATTCTTCTTTCCCTCATACATATTTAGACTCTTATTACTTTAAGTGTTATACTTTTAATAAATCTGTTTTTATAGCTCAATACTTATATACAAAATAAAAGTGAAATTGAAGCTATATTATATGTTGTACTTGCCCCGTTGTCTTTTTTTTATTTTTATTTTTGTTGTGCATTGATACATCACAGATATTGACAAAGTAGTAGGTAGAGGCGTAATTTCCTAAATGAGTGAATAAGAATACCATTTGTAAAATACATATGGTAGGCTGCACAATTTTTAAATATTAAGATGAAAATGCTAGATAAACTTTAGGAATGAGGTGTAGAAGAGTACAAAATGCACTTGAAGAGTCAGCAATAGATGCCTAATTCTATTAGTTTGTCTTATAGATTATATCTATACCTCATTTGAACATAAAAGAAAAAACACTTCTAACATTAAATTATATTAAAGATTGTATAAACCCACATGGAGGTCTCATAGCACAGGTTAACGCTTTTTGAACAAACTTCAAGGCTTCAAATTATGAAATGAAGACGTGGTGATGGACCATTGTACCATAGACTGAATAGTTTCAACCAATTCCCAGGCTAGGTAAGGACTTAACTACCTGAGACTGGAGAAGACATTATGTCAGCTACTGCTGGTGAGCTCTCACTATATTACCATAGACCAAGTAGCATGTTTTGCCAGAGTCCTTCCCAGCAAAGGGACGATACAGGGACATATGAAGTAGACTTTGGCGACTTTGTCAGATCCTCTTTCCAGCCTACCATATGTGTGGCTGGTGCAAAGTAGACAATCCCCTAATAGCTCTCAGTGGAAAGAATAACTGTGGAGTGATACTGTATAAGATGGCAACTTTGCCCGGCACATAATGTTTGCGTTTTCCCACCATGCCAATGTTCCATTCCATCCATAAAGTGACACAGCTAGATAGTTAAGGAGCTAGTTGGATTTGCTGAAATCCCCAAATAGACCACAGAGAGACCCCAACTGCAGCAAACCCCACTAGAGATCAGCTCTATAACTATTCACAGGTAATTTGTGCTCATGGTCAGCAGGTAAAATAGATGAAATAACCACGAAAACTGCAAATGTCTCTGAGGATGCTCTTCAACTGAGCGATCCGCAGTCAAACTCCAAATACAGTTACAAAAAAAATAAAAATTGAGTGGCCAGGCTGGGTAGAGTGGTGTTCCACAGGAGTGCAGTACAATCCTTCTTGTTTAATAGTGTCTGTGCATATTCATTCTGCCATTTAATGAAGGACCTAAACATCAAAGTACTGAAAGGGGGTTTTAAAAATACCCAAGAAATAAAAGCTTTTGAAGCCAGAGTGATCAAATTGTTTAACAGCAACAATAGAGGACTAAATATTGATTTGGGTTTCCTGTCCCACTACCAACACTTTACATGAACACTCCCCCAGCATTATCTTACTGTTCTGTCATATGTATCAACACTTTAAAACACATTCCAATATGTTTATTCTATCAATATACAAAGTACTATGTGTAGACCTATGCTTTCCCATACTCGTATGCGTGCATGCTTATATATGTGACTGTGCATTTATATTTAAGTATATGAGTTCATGTGCATGTATGTATGTATATGTAAGTGTGTTCATGTGTTTATACGTTTGTATCTATCTATATATATATATATATATATATTTGAATGTGTGTATATATATATATATAAAGTGTACCATCTTCTGCACTGCCTGCTTGTTTTTTTTTCCCTCTCCCCCCTCACTCAGATCTTCAGAAATATATGTATGACCCTCTGAACTCATGTTGCTTTAGCCCCTGTATCACAACTCAACTTTGAATTCTATGTGTCGTCTTACTCAGAAATGCTCCAGACTTGAGAAAGGGAGGTTCTCCTGAAAACGTCATTAAACATTTTTGTCAGTCCAATAAAAAAGTCCAATAAAAAAGGTATTACAAGATACAAATGTGATCTGTTTTTTACATCTACATCACTGGACTAATACGGCTACAATCTCTACTTGAACACTATATAAACCTTGATATTTAAATATTTTGTGTAAACTTCCAAATAATTTTAGATGTTTCAGATTTCAACTTAAAAAAAAAAGAAAAGACAAATCTGCTGAAAATAGGAAAATTTCAGTTATTTGTGATAAAAAATTCTACATGAGATGAAAAATGGGAGGAAAGCACAAATGTTTACATCTTTTTCCTTTTATTCAGGAAATATCACACATTCCCTCATCAAAACAAAACAGAATGGAAAGCACAACAAACATCTGAATGTGTTAATATTATTGTGCGAATGTGTTAGCATAAGTGTCAGAATTAGTAGTATATTAATAATTTGTAGAACTCACTGTGTTTAAAGAAGTCTTTGTTATTTAGCAGATATAGCTTGCATGATAAATACATGTTTTTATATTATTTGTTTAGTTACAGAAAAAGTTGTGTTTTCACTAGACGTAAAACCGTACAAGTGGTATATCTAGATTTTGATGAGAAAACAAACAAGTATCCAAAGCGTTCAACCTGTAGGCTTACATTTAATGATAATACCAGGTAAAACAAAACACTCTAAGATAAAAAAAAAACACAATCAAACAAAAAAGGGAATACTTAACCCCTTAACAACCTAGGACGGTTTAGGATCGTCATCGGCATTTTTGCATTGCCGACCGATGTACTTAGCCGATCGCCATTGTTCCTCCGGTGGCGATCGGCGGTGCTCCCGGTGTGGGGAGACTGCCTGCAGCCCAGACAGTCTCCCCATGGTGGATGAGGACCCCTGGGGCCATGTGATTGCTTAAAAGAACGATCACATGGTCACAATAGGTGTCCATGTGTCTGCCTGTAGGGGGACTGTCTGTGATGACAGGCAGTCTCCCTGCTAGTGTAAAATAAAAAAATAAAAAAATACATGTTAATGTTAATAAAAAAAAAAAAAAATTATATATGTGTATATATATATGATATATAGACATATATTATATTTATATAATATATGTCTATATATCATATATATAATGTCATACTAAGTGTGATGTGGAATTATTAAAAAATCTTTATTGTACTTGTATTGAATTATTGTACTAACTCCATTTTAACTTTATACTGTGACTTCTTCTTCCATTTTGTCCTCCTAACCTGACTTCTTCAGTCCTCCATTTTGTTCTCATGACTTAACTTGTTCATTTTAAAACTACCTTACGTGACTGAACTTCTCAACCCAATTAGTACAGTAGACAAAGACTGTGTTTCCTGCAAGGACAAGTGCCAGGAGGTGCTGGCTACTCCTTAAGACTTGCCGGCTACTCCTTAGGACTTGTAAGATAGTATAGTTTGAAGGCCACGAGAACACAGTAGTAATGAAATGTTCTATTCATAAGAGACCTTGCACCTGGACATGAAGCCTGATATCATTGACCGTGTAAAATGACGCTCAGGACCCCCTTATCCCCACCCGTGTCCAGAATAATCCCACCTCCGGTGGGTGGACACGGGACTAACCTCTAAATTTTTTTGAACCAATAGGTAAGACACTAACCCCGACACTTAACAAATTAATCCAATTGATGATGTTTATTTGCTGATATTCTAATAATCAATGATGACGCAAAATGCCTCTTAAAAGGGCCTGCGCGCCCGCTTTTACTTCACTTGCCAATAAACTTTCTCGAAGTTATTTTAACCTGAACCTTGTGTGTCAGACTTAATTACTTCAGCGTATATACGCAATTTAATTTTATTGATTTGGACAGGAACAGATAGACATTTGAACATTTTGGTTTACTTTCAAAAAGTACCATAACAACTTGGCGCCCAACGTGGGGCATCGGGCTATGTCCGGCCGGTGAGCCGTCCCAAGGAAGACAAGGGTGGACGGAGGAATCCGGGGGGAAGGAAAGGAGATTGATCACCTCCAGGTACACGGTAGAGACTTCTGCAGAGCCACCGGTATGTTCCGGCCCCTTTGATTGACCCGTCCACGTGTCTGTGACTGCTTCCCGGGAGGACATCAAAGACAGGTAATATCTTGCCCGGTGCCTCGTTACTCACTTGTTTACCTGCATTTTAGTCTATCTGTTGCCTGGGTGTGTCTGAATTGTTTGCCTGTTTCCCCATTTTGGGATAAAGGGGGGGGAGGACCTGGGGGGATTTGCCTGGGTCTTCAGTATATCTGTCTATCTGTTTGTATTTTACCCCTTTTGGGATAAAGGGGGGTTGACCTGTGGATGTGTTCCCGGGGGTCTTCTGTTGCCTGTTTACTTCTTTTAGGAGCCTCGTGGCTGTGGCTGTATGGAAAAAGAAGTTTGTGGAACTGTGGGACCTGTGTAGCATCATAGTTTCCTGTGATCCAATTTTGTGTCACTTTGATAGCCTAGCTAGCTTCACTGTGCGCTTTCGGACCATCCAGCTCTAGTTGAGTTGGGGACGTCCTGACCCGGACCATCCAGCTCTAGTTGAGTTGGGGACGTCCTGACCCGGACCATCCAGCTCTAGTTGAGTTGGGGACGTCCTGACCCGGACCATCCAACTCTAGTTGAGTTGGGGACGTCCTGACCCGGACCATCCAGCTCTAGTTGAGTTGGGGACGTCCTGACCCGGACCATCCAGCTCTAGTTGAGTTGGGGACGTCCTGACCCGGACCATCCAACTCTAGTTGAGTTGGGGATGTCCTGACCCGGACCCTTCGGCTCTAGTTGAGTTGAAGGTCCACTGATTATTTAATCGTGGTAGTGAGACTTATAAAGTGGGTTTTATAGGGGCACTACGGGAGTGAGGGTGGCGCGGCCACTTTAAGTGGACTGCTGTAACGAGGGAGGCTAGAAAGGATTTCGGACCGGTGTTAGCTGTTATCCTTGGCCGCTGGTAGTGAGACTTGAGGAAGTCATTCTCCGAGCGGGGACACTACGAGGTTGAGGGAGGTGACTTTGGAGTAAGCACATGAAAAAGGAAAGGGATTATTGTTGATTTCATTCAAACTGTAATGCATGCATTGTATTTCAACTGTATTGTTGCCCTGTTTGTTTAATAGGAGTCTTATGAACTCCTGTGTCTGTCTCTAAGGATTTTCCTTGCCTTTCATCTTTTCTGTACTTCCTATATTATTATACTATCCACTCCCATTCCTCTTAAAAGAGAAGTGATTGGTCACACACTTCTCACCTCGCTCCAATCCGTGTCTACCACCCCGGGTAGGCGGATTCAGTGACTAGTCTACGTTTTGGGAAGACGCATCTGAGAAAGTCCCACGGTTCTCAGGTGGCAGTCGAGCATTGTAGACGTTCTTGTTCAGTTTTCCCTCTCTCTCTCTATATCTAGGACGCTGGTATAGGGGTAGGGGGATTATGGGGCAGGATTTAGGTAAGCCCAGTAAGGGCTGGTTAGCATGTGATTTGGTAGAAAACAGAGAGGGTGAGGAGATGGTTAAAGGTGTTGTAAAGATTGCAAAAGTATGTAAAATTACTGTACCAACGGGTGGAAGATTGCAACCAGAAAGTTGGCGTAAGTTACTGGCAGAAATGAAAGGCAAGCTTACAGATAATGGTTTATTAAAGACTGCTGAAGCATGGTACAGAGTAGCGAAGGCTATTCAGCTAGAAGGTTGGGTTGAGGAAGAAATAAATCACAAAGGTGTGAAATTGTTTGTGTATCATAATAATTGTGTTACTGGGGTTTACCCTCAGCCAGCGCCCCAAAATGGCGCCCAGGGGATATTTATCCCCAAGGTTCAATCAGCTATAAGTGATAGTCAGCTGACTATGTTCCCCACTCCTAATCCTCCCAATACCCTTCCCATCACCTCCCCTGTCTGCCCGGTCCTGAATTCTGACGGATCTTTCTTTTCCCCTTCCCCGTCTCTAACATTCCCATCATCCTCATCCATCCCTACGCTACCTACTGTACCTTCCCCTAACATTTCATCTGCCATTCCTTCCCTACGCTCCCTCTCCGTTCATGATCCCCTCCCCTCCTCATCCGTCCAGCTAACCACCTCTTCCACCCTCGCCCCAGCTCCTCCCTCTACACCCACCCCTACCAATCCCTCTCCGTCCCCGCCCATCTCCACCCCAGTACAATACCCCACCTCCTTCCCCTCCCCAGCCTGGCCCTACCCCTTCCCGTATCCCATGGCCCTGCCCTATCCCGGATATCCACTACCCCTTCCCCAAGCCACTCCCCAGGTTCCGGTCATGCCCAGTCCGACACAGTCTGCCCCGGATGTGCCCACATCCAACATGGCCGCCACTTCTTCCCTTAACCCTAATACAATACCCTTTCCGGCCACTAATATGGCGGCCCCCAGTACAGCCCTGATGCCGGTAATTCCCGGTGACTACCTATCCCCCGGTTATGACTCGCTAGCCACCCCCGCATCTGGGACCCCCGCTCATCCTCCGGTCCTGTCACCTTACCCGGGCCCTGCACGAAAGAAAGCTCAGATCATAGAATTAGATGAGAGAGATGAGGATAGTTCATCCCAGGACTCGTCGGAGGCTGCAGGAGCCGCTGCAGGAGCCTCAACTCATCGTTCCATCGATGATCCCTTTGGACACAAGGGCCGGGGTGAACGGACCCCTCCTAAATATGTTGCCTTCAACCCCACTCAAGCTAGCGCATTAATGAAATCGCTCCCTGACCCAGAAAAACAGCCTATGCCTTTCTACTGAGGGATAGTTCAAATTCAAAAGACCTACTCCGCCGCATGGCGTGATTTGCTGAGCATTTGTGCTATTAAAACAGGGGATGCATACTGGCCGAGTATGGCCCGTCACCTCAGTACAGATCTGCTTTCCAGTGATGTTGATTACCCCTCCGGGGTAACCTTTTGCACCCAATTAAGAGAATGGGCTAAAGACAAACTTGCAGATCAGGCTGCTGGCCTCACTGATGTTATTCAAGATAAAGGAGAATCAGTAGAAAGGTTCCATGCAAGACTGTATCAAATGTTTACAGATTTAGGATTTGATCTTACTGACAAAATTCATTCACAAATGCTGTCGGGTGCGTTTGTCCAGGGTGTTAAAGACTCTATACGTAAGGGAATCATTGCTGCACGCCCTGAATATAAGGTTGTCCCCCTGGATACCCTGCTTTTAGTTGCTAGAGGTTTGGAATCTGTTCAGACCCCAAGGAGACCCAATCCAGCTCCCCTCATGGTGGCCCGCGCTACCCCCATCTCCTCTGGCACCAAGGGAGTCAAGTTAGAGGATGTAATTTGTTTTAATTGTGGGGCTCAGGGACACTACAGAAGTGACTGTCCGGAACCTAAAAGGGAACCAGGGGCACCCAAAAAGTTCTCCAAGCCTGCCCCAGGCCCCAAGACCGAGAAAAAGGTTCCAATTGTTGAAGAACCAGATGACTAGGAAGCTGGCAAGCCTGTGTCTGTAACCCCTGTAATGGCAGTGTCTACAGGGGATAAAGGGGGGCCACTTGCCACAGTGACTTTGCCCATTGAAGGCCACCCTACCACATTCCTTGTTGACACAGGTGCAGCCCGTAGTGTTCTGCGAGAACAAGACCTGCCAGACCCATCTTTTCTGTCAAATATTGATGTCTCTTGTGTTGGAGTGGATGGCCAGCCGAGACATAGCCCTCTCACAACTCCACTACGAGTTGGTTCTAGCCTGCTCGCTCGCTTTGTAGTATCCTCCACATGCCCAATTAACCTGTTAGGTGCTGATGTTCTCTCACGCCTGCAAGCATCCATCACCTTTACCCCGGATGGGCAGGTAGAAATGTTTACACCTCTATCTGTATCAG
Source organism: Pelobates fuscus (assembly GCF_036172605.1). Lineage (NCBI taxonomy): Eukaryota > Metazoa > Chordata > Amphibia > Anura > Pelobatidae > Pelobates > Pelobates fuscus. Next base: position 22,711,308 of record NC_086321.1, on the reverse strand, counting down.
ACACTTCAGCCCTGTGCTCCTTGCCTCTGATGCTGCATTTAGAAAAGCCCAGTGAGGAAGCAGCAGAATTAAGGTCTAATTTCCCAGAGGAATTAAAAACACAGGTGCCCGCCAAGTTATGGTCCTCAGGCCCAGAGGACATAGGTCACCTGAATGTTCCCCCTGTGATGGTAAAGCTCATTCCAGGAGCTAAGCTACCAAGAAAACCACAATATCCCTTAAAACCAGCACAGTCTGCTGCCATTTCTATCCACATCAAGGCACTCTTAGAGAAGGGTGCCCTGGTAAAATGTAAATCTGAATGCAACACCCCATTATTTCCTGTGAAAAAGAAAACTCCAAAGGGTGAGCCAGAGAAGTATAGGATGGTCCAGGATCTCCGTGCTGTCAATGAAGCTACCGTCCTGGATACCCCTCTTGTACCAAATCCCCATACTCTGCTCTCTGGAGTCCCACCATCTGCAAAATTCTTCACAGTCATTGACCTGGCCAATGCCTTTTTCAGTGTCCCCCTGGACCCTTCCTGTCAATACCTGTTTGCTTTCACTCATGAGATGCAACAGTATACCTGGACTGTCATGCCCCAAGGGGCACAAAATTCTCCAAGTCAATTTGCGAAGGCCATGGGTACCATCCTTGATCCATGGCAAGCCGAGCACCCAGAAGTTGTTCTGCTCCAGTATGTGGATGATTTGTTACTCTGTGGAGCTGATATACCCACTACTGAAAATTGCTCAATTAGTCTCCTTTGCTATTTGGCAGAACAAGGATGCAAAGCCTCGCTCATCAAACTCCAATTCTGCCAACCTTCAGTAATTTTCCTTGGACATTGCCTATCTCAAGGCACCAGACATCTTACTCGGGACCGGGTAAGAGCTGTACTGGACATTCCACCTCCAAGGACTTCAAAGTCTCTTCATGCCTTCCTAGGCCTCATTTCCTACTGCAGAGCATGGATCCCAGAAGCCTCTCTGCTTATGCAACCTCTCTATGATGCACTTAAGTCTGACCCATTCTGTTTGCCTAATGAAGCTCTGGACAATTTCAATGCTCTCAAACGTGCCATTGCTTCTGCTCCTGCCTTGGGCCTACCTGACTACTCCAAACCTTTCAAATTATATGTCTCTGAAAGACAAGGCCATGCAACAGGAGTTCTCACCCAAACTAATGACTTAAGAGGCCGCCAGAGGCCTATTGGATATTTCTCATGTCAACTGGACATTGTGGCCAGAGGGACTCCTTCCTGTCTCAGGGCTGTTTTTGCTGCGAGAGAACTCATAGAGAGAACCTCAGACCTGGTCCTTGGCCACCCTCTGGTTGTTTTGGCCCCTCATGACATTTCTGCTATTATCAACCAAGTCCAGCTCAAGCACGTGTCTCCAGCCAGACACCTGCGCCTACAGTGTCATCTTCTTTTGCCTGACAACATTTCCATCCAAAGATGTCAAGTGCTTAATCCGTCCACTCTTCTTCCACTCCCTGAGGGGGGTATCTATTATGGATTTATCACAGATGAAACCTACATCTACCTGCTCTGTGGATGTATCAAGAAAGTCATGCATCCACATTTGTCATTTTACGAAGATGAGACACCTCTTTGTGAAGGCCCGGATTACGCCTTCTGCACCATGTGGTACAAGCCGAACATTACTCCTGAACCTTGCTATGAAGATGAGCTTTACCACTGGACCGATGTAAAGCTCACTGCACAAGACTTCTATTGTGACTCTGAAGGCAATAGCATGGTCTTGGTCCAGCTACCTCAACAACTTAACTACCTTTACCGTCATTGGGATACTGCTATCCCACATATTCCTGTTACCAAGTTGAAGACAAGGTCATGGAATGATCTTGGGCCCATGGCAAAACTATGGGCCACCATGAATGAAGAACAGCTACAGGAAAATGGTATTGTCAAATACCCAACAACTGACCTTCTAGAAGCATGGCCACGCCATTTCCTGGAAAAGGAATTTCAAGATCTGGTCATAAAGAATGATTATGACCCAGAAACACCTCATGACTGTTTTGAACAGATGAAAATGGAAACAGTGCACTTACCAACTGTACATGAGAATCCATTACCAGATCCGGATTTTACCCTGTTTGTGGACGGTTCAAGATATGCTGATGAAGAAGGAAGATACCATACAGGATATGCCGTAACCACAACAGATGAAGTTATTAAATCATCATCCTTACCGCCAGCAATGTCTGCGCAAGAAGCTGAATTACAGGCTCTGACCTCAGCATGCAAAATTTCCGAAGGAAAACGTGCCAACGTCTATACAGATTCAAGATATGCTCTGGGTGTGGCACACGACTTCGGCCTAATTTGGAAGACAAGAGGATTCCTTACCACCGCCGGTACACCAGTCAAGCATAGCACTGCAATCAAGGAGCTAATGGATGCCCTCCTACTCCCCAAAGAGGTGGCCGTTTTAAAAGTCAAGGCCCATGGGAAATTGGATACAGATGAAGCAAAGGGCAACCATTTGGCTGATCAGGCTGCTAAGCTAGCGGCCAGGGATCTGCAGGAAGTGGACGAAGAAGTGTCCGGACAAGAAGAAGAAGAAGTTCCTATTTTTGCTCTGCAAACTCTTCCTACTGATTTACGAATTTTGCGAGAACAGCAAGCTGCAGTCACTCCTGAGGAAATCCAGAAATGGAAAAAGAAAGGAGCTGTCCAAAAGGACGGAATATATTACAACAACTCCAAATTTTGTCTTCTCAGAAATTTATACCCAGCAGTGGTCCAATGGGCTCATGGGCCTGCACACCTGTCAAAAGAACTGATGGCCGCCCTCATACAGAAGTATTATGAAGCACCTGGAATTACAACATTGATCAGCAACTTCTGTAAAGCCTGTGTCATTTGTGCAAAATGCAATCCAGGAAGACCAGTCAAGGTGCCTGCAAAACACCTGGCAAAGCCCATGTACCCCTTCCAGCGAATTCAAATTGACCACATCCAAATGCCCAAGAGTGGGCCCCATGAATATGCACTAGTCATAGTGGACATGTTCTCAGGATGGCCAGAGGCATACCCAGTGGCCAATATCACTGCAAAAACAACCGCAAGACGCCTACTTACCGAGATAGTATGTAGGTTCGGACTTCCAGAAGTCATTGAAAGTGACCAAGGCCCAGCCTTTACAGCAACAGTGACTAAAGAAATTTGGACTGCTCTAGGGGTGACTCTAGCCTTCCACACCCCTTACCACCCACAAAGTAGTGGTAAAGTGGAGCGCATGAATGGCACTCTAAAAACCAGAATGTTAAAAATGTCACAAGAAACAAAGATGCCCTGGCCAGAAAGCCTGCCAATAGCTTTATTTAGCGTTAGGCACACACCTAGAGGGAAGCATTCACTGTCCCCATATGAAGTTCTATTTGGGACAGCACCCAGACTAGGTTGTTATTATCCGCAACAGTTGCAGCTCCAATCAGATGTTTTAGTAGATTATGTAACTGAACTTGCAAGTGCCTTAAACAAAATACATGCCCAAGTTTTCTCTTCAATTCCAGATCCCGAATTGGATACAGGTTCCCATAACCTGCTTCCCGGAGATTGGGTCCTGGTCAAGAAGTTTGTGCGGAAAAATACCCTGGAACCAAGATTTGACGGTCCATTCCAAGTTCTTCTGATTACCGCAACCTCCGTCAAACTGGCCGGTAGGCCAAATTGGATCCACGCTTCCCACTGCAAGAAATCTCCTGCCCCAGAGGAAGCGAGTACCGCACAAACATGTATCTCTGGTACACCTTCTCCCTAATTAGCCTTATAAAGGCCCAGCAAGTAGCCATTACCAAAGATATTAGTGGGTACACCTTCTGGTATAATTCATCGTGCACCCAGGTGGCTACTTATACCTTTGATTACTGTGATATTGTAGAATGCCCATTTCCCACACCACAAATCCAGAGCATCTATAGAGATATCCCTCATTCGAAAGACCCATATGTTTGTGTAGTTGACAAGCAATGGGGGCACAATTGTGACCATTGGGGGGCGGCGGGATGGAATGCCGGGCCCGCCTGGGGTTACAAACCAAAAAATGCCGTAGCTAAAGTAGATGATCATGGTAGATCTCTTCTCCAGAGAATGACTTTGAGAAAGCCTGGGGGGAGTACACCAATGAAATTAATCCTTAACATTGAGCATCCAAGCCCAACAGATGCAGACCAGTACGTGATGGGAATGTATTGGAAAAAGGGTTCCTACCAAAAATTAGGGCATTTCTACCTCAAAGATATGTGCAACTCTTCTGAGTGGCAAGGGGCCACCCATATGGTCCCTAACCCATTAAAACCTCATATCCAGACCTTTCAAGACATGATGGCCATTGCTAACCCCACCTTTGAAGATACCATGGCCGCTGAAACAGGTTTTAATGATGTAAATCTATGGTTAGAATGGATGAAATATAATGCTAATAAGCATAATAGAACTGCATGTTATGTGTGTGGCGGTGCCCGGCCTCACCTGGGTACCGTGCCTTTAATCCTACCAGTAGATATAGAAGAATGTGTTTTAAGCCTTTTTGCCTATCACTATAATTTTAACAGGTCCATATGTATTGCATGGACAAAGGAGTATCCTCTCCTAACCCAGGATGTCAAACCCCCAGATGGTATTACCGTGTATAAAGGTAATTACACTTGTTATGCTAATTACGATGGAATAGGTAAATTCTTGGGTAACTTCTCCAAGGGGTATTGTGCTACCTACAGAAATGTCTCTATGGACTTGTTGCAGTTTCACACCAGGTCATTAGGGGATATTTACTGGTTGTGTGGGGATTTACAGCTAAGATCCAGAATGGACAAACAGTGGTGGGGGGAGTGTACTTTGGCTAAAGCTATTATGCCTATACATATTATCTCTGACACACACCTCGTCACCCATGGGTCCAAACACACTAAGGTTAAGCGTGACGCCCCAGTGAAAGGAAGTTTTGATCCTCATGTGTATATTGATGCCATTGGAGTGCCTAGTGGGGTGCCCAATGAGTTTAAAGCAAGGGATGAAGTTGCCGCAGGATTTGAATCAATTTTTACCATAGTTACCGCAAACAAGAATTTGAATTGGATAAATTACATTTATTATAATCAACAGCGTTTTGTTAATTATACCAGAGACGCCCTCCAGGGGTTGGCCGAACAGCTGCAGGCCACATCCCAAATGGCTTTCCAGAATAGAATGGCCCTAGATATGATCTTAGCCGAAAAAGGAGGGGTTTGTAAAATTTTGCCCGACACCATGACATGTTGTACCTATATCCCAGAAAACACAGGCCCTAATGGTAAAGTTACATTAGCCATAGAAAAATTAAATGACCTGTCTGAAGAGTTAAAAAGGAATTCTGGGATAAAAGATCCCTGGGAAAGATGGTTTGGTTGGATGACAGGATGGCAAAAGGCTTTAATGCAGATTGGTATGGCTATACTAATTTTCCTTTTTATTTTTGCTCTTCTCTTTTGTTGTATCCTCCCATGTGTGAGAAAATCCCTCATGAAGACTGTTGACCAAGCGGCACCCACTTTTACCCATCTCGAAGTTGATGACCAAGATTTCCAAGACGTCAACTCACCCTGTCTGCCGCTGCAAACAATCCCTTTTGTTGATAAAGTGCAGGAATTCTAGGAAGGGACTAGCTTAGGGACAGCATCTGTCAGTGAATGGTAAAGGCCCCGTGTGGAGAAGTGGTGGGTTAGCTGCCATGGGACACCCATGGGTGTGAAGTGTTCGAGAGCCATACTGATGGATGAGTTAGCCTATTAGGGTCACTCCAGGGACAGACTTGCACTTTGCATTAACACCTAGCTAGCGGCCACGGGGTTTCTGTGCCTTTGGGTTAACACGTCTTCTGATACTAACATAATAAAGTTTTATCTCTTAGAATCTAACATTTCATAGGGGGGACTGATGTGGAATTATTAAAAAATCTTTATTGTACTTGTATTGAATTATTGTACTAACTCCATTTTAACTTTATACTGTGACTTCTTCTTCCATTTTGTCCTCCTAACCTGACTTCTTCAGTCCTCCATTTTGTTCTCATGACTTAACTTGTTCATTTTAAAACTACCTTACGTGACTGAACTTCTCAACCCAATTAGTACAGTAGACAAAGACTGTGTTTCCTGCAAGGACAAGTGCCAGGAGGTGCTGGCTACTCCTTAAGACTTGCCGGCTACTCCTTAGGACTTGTAAGATAGTATAGTTTGAAGGCCACGAGAACACAGTAGTAATGAAATGTTCTATTCATAAGAGACCTTGCACCTGGACATGAAGCCTGATATCATTGACCGTGTAAAATGACGCTCAGGACCCCCTTATCCCCACCCGTGTCCAGAATAATCCCACCTCCGGTGGGTGGACACGGGACTAACCTCTTAATTTTTTTGAACCAATAGGTAAGACACTAACCCCGACACTTAACAAATTAATCCAATTGATGATGTTTATTTGCTGATATTCTAATAATCAATGATGACGCAAAATGCCTCTTAAAAGGGCCTGCGCGCCCGCTTTTACTTCACTTGCCAATAAACTTTCTCGAAGTTATTTTAACCTGAACCTTGTGTGTCAGACTTAATTACTTCAGCGTATATACGCAATTTAATTTTATTGATTTGGACAGGAACAGATAGACATTTGAACATTTTGGTTTACTTTCAAAAAGTACCATAACAAGTGTATTTTTATATTAATATGTACTTATATTAATATAAAAATACACTTATAATCAAATTACACACATATATGTATAATATATATAATAACTATATATATTGTATATATATTATTATTATAAAATACAAATAATAAGTAAATTAAATTAAATTAAAAAAATATATATTTATCTATATGAAATTTTATTCTAACTGTATTTTGATATTAAAATATATATATTTATATCAAAATACACTTAGAATGAAATTGTATATATATCTATGTATATATAAATAAATACAAATAATATGAAATATACATATGTCCATATACAAAATTACATAAAGAATTATATAAATATACACATAGACTTCAAATATATAAATATGCATATATATTTAAATTCTACGTGCGTATTTATGTAATATTTTTACATAATTAAGTAATTTTATTGATTGCAATTTGAGGGACCTGCCTGCCAACCTAGGCCAAAAGTTCAGAGAATTTAATTTGCTATCACTGTATTTTACCCTGTAACTTTCTATGACACCCGAAAACCTGTACATGGGGGGTACCGTTTTACTCGGGAGACTTCGTTGAACACAATAATTCAATTAGTGATTCACAACAGTAAAACCTATCACAGCGATGATATTGTCAGTGAAAGTGACTTTTTTTGCATTTTTCACACACAAACAGCACTTTTACTGATGATATAATTGTTGTGATACGTTTTCCTGTTTTGAAACACTAATATTTGTGTTCAGCAAAGTCTCCCGAGTATAACAGTACCCCCCATGTACAGATTTTATAGCGTTTTTGAAAGTTACAGGGTCAAATATATGGGTCAAATATTTTTACATTAAAAATGGCCAGGTTGGTTACGTTGCCTTTGAGAGCGTATGGTAGCCCAGGAATGAGAATTACCCCCATGATGGCATACCATTTGCAAAAGAAGACAACCCAAGGTATTGCAAATGGGGTATGTCCAGTCTTTTTTAGTAGCCACTTAGTCACAAACACTGAACAAAATTAGCGTTCAACTTAGTTTTTTACTTTTTTCACACAAAAAACAAATATGAAAGCTAACTTTGGCCAGTGTTTGTGACTAAGTGGCTACTAAAAAAGACTGGACATACCCCATATTGAATACCCTGGGTTGTATACTTTATAAAAGATATGTACATGTGGGGTGTTATTCAGAGATTTATGACTGATAATAGTGTTACAATGTAACTATTGATACATTTGAAATAATTTATGTTTTGAAACCGCAATATCCTACCTGTACCTATAGCCCTATAACTTGCAAAAAAAAGCATGTAAACACTAGTATTTTAAAACTCAGGACAAAATTTTTAATCTATTTAGCAGTTTTTTTCATCCACTTTTGTAGATGAGTAAAAGATTTTTCAAGTTAAAGTAAAAAAACATGTTTTTTTTTCAATTTTTCATCATATTTTTTTTAAATTAAATTACATGAGATTATATAAATAATGGTATGTAAGGAAAGCCTTTTTTGTCCTGAAAAACACAATATATAATTTGTATAGGAACAGTAAATGAGAGAGTGGAAAATTACAGCTAAACACAAACACCACAAAAGTGTAAAAAGAGGCCTGGTCGCAAATGTACAACATCGCAAAAACAGTCCAGTCCTTAAGGGGTAAATTACAAGTGTGGTGGCTTACTCGCAGGGGACTGAAGTGTTGCCACGAAGGACTCCATTTCCTTCGTGATTATAGCTGTATAGCAGGCTCGCCCAAACAATAGCCAAGACTTAGTGAAGGATAAAGAAGAATTTGTAATTTAGGACAAATGAAACTCTTTGATACCTAGGTCCCCAACAGGGTGCCACCAGGAAAAAAATAGCTGTTACACAATACCTGGCGCCTGTCAGGATCGGGTCAGGGATCCAACACGCAAAGTACAAACAGGTACAGGATACGTATACCGGACCTTAGAATGGCCGGACTAACGTACAGAGAGTATAGAGAATGGTCAGAGACAAGCCGAGGTCGAGGGAACGAGAGGACAGGTAAGCGAGTAACAAGCCGGGTCAAGGATAACAGAGGTAAACAGAGTAAGTCAAACAAGCCGGGTCGTAACCAAAAGGATAACTGAAAAACACCAGAGCACTGTGTGACTAGACAGGCTAGAACCACGACAGGGCAATGAACAACAGGGCGAAGTATGTTTAAATACCTTGGCTAGAGAGGATAGACACGCCTCCGACGAGTCCTGATTGGTCTCCAACGGATTGAGTGACAGGTCATTCCGGATTGGCGTCATGACGTCGGTCTCCGGGCACCATGCTACATAAGGAAGTAACTCCCTCGCGGCCGGCGTTTATGTAAACGGGTCGACCGCGAGAAACAGGAGAAACATGGCGTCCGGACGGATAAACGTCTAAGTCTCTACCTCTCTCCGAGGTAGAGACCTCAGGTACCCTGACAGTACCCCCCCTCTCAGATACGCCCACCGGGCGGAAGGAACCGGGATGAGATGGGAAGCGGGAGTGATACGCCCTGCGGAGACGAGGAGCATGAACATCCTCTTGAGGTACCCAACTTCTCTCTTCAGGACCATAACCCTTCCAATCGACCAGATATTGAACCTTCCCCCGTGAGATTCGAGAATCAATAATAGAGTTAACCTCATACTCCTCCTGACCCTCCACCTGAACAGAGCGAGGAGGGGCTGTTGTGGAGGAAAATCTGTTGCATATAAGTGGTTTCAGCAATGAAACATGAAACGAGTTAGGGATGCGTAAGGTAGTAGGAAGAGCTAGACGGTACGCAACTGGATTGATTCGAGTCAGTACCCTGTAAGGACCAATATAACGGGGAGCGAACTTCATGGAGGGCACTTTTAAACGGATGTTCCTTGTGCTCAGCCATACCCTATCACCTGGAACAAAGACCGGAGCCGCCCTTTTACGTTTATCAGCGTGTTTCTTAACCAGCATAGAGTTGTGCATAAGGATTTGTCGAGTTTGGTCCCACAACTTCCTCAAATTGGCCACATGAACATCAACCGACGGAACCCCCTGGGAAGGAGAAGCCGAAGGAAGAATAGACGGATGAAAGCCATAATTCATGAAGAAGGGGCTTGAATGAGTAGAATCGCAGACGAGATTGTTGTGTGCAAACTCCGCCCAAGGAATCAAACCGACCCAATCGTCCTGGTGTTCGGAAACAAAACATCGTAAATATTCTTCAATTTTCTGGTTGGTACGTTCAGCAGCTCCGTTAGACTGAGGATGATAGGCAGAAGAAAAGTTCAACTTGATACCTAGTTGTGAACAGAAGGCCCTCCAAAATCGGGAAATAAATTGAGAGCCTCTGTCAGATACAATTTGGGAGGGTATCCCATGTAGACGAAAAATCTCCCTAGCGAATATCTCTGCCAATTCGGGAGAAGACGGTAGTTTAGGCAGAGGAATGAAGTGAGCCATCTTAGTGAATCTGTCAACCACGGTGAGAATAACAGTCCGTTTTTTAGAGATAGGTAGATCGACAATAAAGTCCATGGCCAAACAGGACCATGGTTTCTCTGGAACCTCTAAGGGATGCAGGAATCCACAAGGGAGTGTATGGGGTTGTTTGGTTTTAGTACAAACCTCACAAGCAGCGATGAAAACTTTAGTATCTTTACGTAAAGCAGGCCACCAGAAGTCTTTGGAGATCAAAGCAAATGTTTTGCGAATACCAGGATGTCCCGCCATCTTGCTGTTATGGAGACACTGCAACAGTTCCAGTTGAAGAGCAGGAGGATGAAATGTCGACCCGCAGGAGTCTGTTTAGGTGCTAGATGTTGCAGCTTAATGATCTTGGCCAGTAACGGGGAGTGAATCCTGAGATTCGTATTAGCAACAATATTGCATTTCGGAACTATAGAAGAAAGAACCGGTTCCGGTATAGTAGAAGGTTCATATTGGCGAGATAAAGCATCGGCTTTAGAGTTCTTAGAACCAGGTCTGTAAGTCAGCACATAATTGAAGTGAGTCAGGAATAAGGACCAACGCGCTTGCCTAGAAGACAGACGCTTGGCCTCCCCAATGTAGGACAAGTTTTTGTGGTCCGTCAAAATAGTAATAGGGTGTAAGGTCCCCTCCAATAAATGTCTCCACTCCTTTAAGGCTTTAATGACCGCTAACAGTTCCCTGTCTCCGATGTCATATCTGCTCTCCGGCCCAGAAAGTTTCTTGGAAAAAAAACCACACGGGTGTAGTGGTTTATCCACCCCTAACCTTTGTGACAGAACCGCACCTACTCCTGTCTCAGAGGCATCGACCTCGAGTAGAAACGGCAAAGTCGTATCAGGATGGACTAAAATTGGAGCAGAGGCAAAAAGTTCTTTGAGATTCTTGAAAGCAATGAGAGCTTCAGTAGACCACGTCTTAGTATCCGCCCCCTGTTTGGTCATATTGGTAATGGGCGCAATAATAGATGAGTAACCCTTAATGAAGCGCCTATAATAATTGGAGAACCCAATAAACCTCTGAATAGCCTTGAGTCCCTTAGGCAATGGCCAATCTAGAATAGACTGGAGTTTGTCAGGATCCATCTTAAAGCCTTCCCCAGAAATCACGTATCCCAGAAAGTCTATCTGGGTCTGGTCAAAACTGCATTTATCCAACTTACAGTATAAACCGTGTTGCAGAAGTTTGTGTAACACCTTTCTGACTTGTCTATGGTGAGTCTCAATCTCTCTAGAGTGTATGAGTATGTCATCCAGGTAGACAATAACACAATCATGTTGGAATTCCCTAAGAACTTCGTTAATCAAATCTTGAAAAACTGCAGGTGCGTTGCAAAGACCAAAGGGCATGACCGTGTACTCATAATGACCATAGCGGGTATTAAACGCTGTCTTCCACTCGTGGCCTTGCTGAATTCTCACCAAGTTATATGCCCCTCTGAGATCCAACTTGGTGAAAATTTTAGAATCCTTTAACCGGTCAAAGAGCTCGGTAATCAGGGGAATAGGATAGGCATTTCTGATGGTTATTTTATTCAAACCTCGGTAATCGATGCAAGGTCTGAGTGAACCATCCTTCTTTTTAACAAAAAACAATCCAGCCCCGGCAGGAGAGGAAGATCTCCTAATGAATCCCTTGTCTAAATTCTCCTGAATATACTCCTCTAAAACAGCATTCTCTTTAGTGGATAGAGGGTATACATGACCCCTGGGCGGCATGGTACCAGGCAATAGATTAATTTTACAATCAAATGTCCTGTGTGGGGGTAGCGTATCAGCGTTCTTCTTGTCGAACACTGCTTTTAAATCCAGGTATAGAGGAGGTATCTGTATCCCCTTAGACTGGGTAGAACTGTCTGGTGTGTTAATTACAGCCAATGGGGATACCCTGCGTAAACACCTCTCCTGACAACCCTGACCCCATGAGAGTATCTCCCCTAACTCCCAATCGATAATAGGATTATGTCTCCTTAACCATGGGTACCCCAGAACTATGGGAACAGAAGGAGACGAAATGAGCATAAGTGATAAGTTCTCCTCGTGTAAGATACCAACAGTTAAGTTAATAGGTATAGTCTCACGCGAGATAACAGGCTCGAGTAGCGGTCTACCATCTATGGCCTCAACGGCCAAACGTATCTTTCTTAACTGGGATGGGATAGTGTGTTTAGTAGCAAAGGCTTGGTCGATAAAATTCTCAGCAGCACCGGAATCTATCAAGGCCATGGTCTTTAGCACTCCCTTCTCCCACGTTAAAGAAACTGGTAACAGCAACCTGTGATTTTTATAATCATGAGTAGAGGACAAAATAGAAACACCCAAGGCCTGTCCTCTAGAGAAACTTAGGTGCGGGCGTTTCCCGAGCGAATAGGACACTTCAGGCGCAAGTGACCTCTGACTCCACAATACATACATAATCCCTCCCTTCTCCTGTACTGTTTCTCCTCCTCTGAAAGGCGAGTATTGCCTATCTGCATAGGTTCAGGAAACAGTGAGGTATTGGAATCAGGACTTTGAAAAGCGGGTGCTAACTTAAAGGTAGGTCTAAGATTCCTCTCTCGAGTGTTCTGTCTCTTTCTTAAACGCTCATCAATGCGAGAAATGAACGAAATTAAGTCCTCTAAATTCTCAGGCAGCTCCCTAGTAGCAACTTCGTCAAGGATAACATCTGATAACCCGTTCAAAAATACATCTATATAAGCCTGCTCATTCCACTTGACTTCTGCCGCCAGAGACCTGAACTCTAGTGCATAATCCACAAGTGTTCGGTTCTCCTGTCTCAGGCGCAACAGTAATCTGGCTGCATTGACCTTCCTACCAGGCGGGTCAAAAGTTCTTCTAAAGGCAGCTACAAAGGCATTATAATTATATACCAACGGGTTATCGTTCTCCCATAATGGGTTGGCCCATCTCAGAGCTTTCTCAATGAGTAAGGTGATAATAAATCCAACCTTTGCCCTATCGGTAGGATAGGAGCGAGGTTGCAATTCAAAATGAATACTGATCTGGTTTAAAAAACCACGACACTTCTCCGGTGAACCACCATAACGTACTGGTGGGGTAATACGGGAAGAGGCACCTACAGTGGCTACCTCTAGGCCTGAATTTACAGAGGAAATTGGAGTAGTACGCGTTTCCTCTGGTGGGTTATTAGCACGAGATAATAACGCCTGTAGTGCTAAGGCCATTTGGTCCATTCTATGTTCCATGGCATCAAACCTGACATCAGAGGGACAAACCTGACTGTTTGTACCTGCAGGATCCATTGGCCCTGTCGTAATGTCAGGATCGGGTCAGGGATCCAACACGCAAAGTACAAACAGGTACAGGATACGTATACCGGACCTTAGAATGGCCGGACTAACGTACAGAGAGTATAGAGAATGGTCAGAGACAAGCCGAGGTCGAGGGAACGAGAGGACAGGTAAGCGAGTAACAAGCCGGGTCAAGGATAACAGAGGTAAACAGAGTAAGTCAAACAAGCCGGGTCGTAACCAAAAGGATAACTGAAAAACACCAGAGCACTGTGTGAATTGACAGGCTAGAACCACGACAGGGCAATGAACAACAGGGCAAAGTATGTTTAAATACCCTGGCTAGAGAGGATAGACAGCGCCTAGGTGTCTGTACCTGACAGATAATTTTATTAGCAGCCAGACACCTCACCTAACATTTTCATAATAAAAACAGGGTTTCCGTGCCATCCCCAGAAAACTCTCTCCCATCCTGTTAAATAAGTGCTCAGATCGGAGGTGCTTGGTCCAAGTTAGTTGGAAGTGGAGTTTTGACGATCCTCCAATCTGGTGCAGAGTTCCACAGCGCTGGGTCAAAAATTCCAGTCACCTGAAATATGTCGCTTTCCGCCAGTAAATGGAGTTCCCTCAAGACCCTTTTTTTTTTAGTTGATTATTTGTATGTATGTATCAATTTAGCATTTAAGTGATAGGTTTAATAATTATGTTGATTTAAGAGCTGAAATATAAAATTAAGGCAAAAGTTTGTTGGAAATGTACATTTCAATTTAGAAGCCTTAATTTTATATAAAAAAGTAAGAGTGATGATAGCAATAGTATAATAACTTAGCAGATAATAGCCACTGCTTTAAGACTAAATCTTTAAATGTTATCACTCAGTAGAAAATACAGAATATTAGCTGTCCATATATCAAACACAAAAGATGCCAATGTTACAAAATGTTGACATACAACTTATTGGACATAAAACAGAAGTGTGTTGCTCAGTACTGCCTTTTATTTAATAAAATAGATTGTGCAATTCGGTACAAAGTTACTCTAGAAAGGGAGCAATGCTAAATGGAAGAAGGAATGGTATGCAACATTCTCAATGACCTGCTGAAGAGAGATTTACCCCAGACATGTTCCTCTAAGAGATACCCAAAACTCATGTAAATGGTAGGCATTGGTTAAGTCATATATTAATTTCTTGATAAAACATTGGTTTGTTATAATGTATCATTATGTATGGAGTGACATGTAGAAAACACAAGGAAAAACAAATGTCCTAACAAATAGTAACTAAATGGATATATGAAAAAAAAATAACAGAAATAAAACTTAAATACAACAGGAAGAAGAACTCTATATGCACTTATAAGCATCAACAATATATAAATTAAAGAGAGGTATGGCGAAGTGAAGTACTATTAAGCTCACACCAATGTAGCATAGTCATGACTGCAATGTCTTATAGAAAACCAATAATGGTATTGTATTTGTTAGCTGTGAAGACAATTAGAGGTACAGTATAGACAAGGTAAGATAGTGTGACAATAATAAACACAATGTAATTGCTTCATCAAACAGAGGAAAAAGGTCTTTGTTGGCAGATTGCTCACATTAAACTCTAATTTAAGGGCAAGGAATGTCACTGTGTGGATTAAGAAGATTTAGCAATAATTAAATCAAAATCTAACTGCTCACTCGTGGGAAAGAAATGTACTGTTCGTGAATTTCCACGTTAATTGTATCTACTGTAGTGCCAGTCGGCAGTGAATAATATTACAATAAATGTTTTTCTGTTGCACCAGTCAAAATATAATGCAGATGCTATTGGGGCTGTGGTGTGTGAAATGTTGTTTAGTTGGTAAAGTTTCACTTCTGAGGGACATATAGATTAAGCCTACATAGTTGGTTACTACCTTGAGTTTTAAAAAGATCATGGTGCAAACAAATATAAAATATTGGCAAAGGATAGGGGCAAATGACAGGGTAAAACGTTTCATGAAGGTGAAAAAAATAAGTAAAAATTGTAATACATGGTTTAAAAGCCACCAGAGCACCAAAGTATAAATGTAAGATTGAGCATGCTTTTCAGCTTCAGTTAATTAATTAGACTATTATTATTAATATAGTTATTGCCATGTATATAGCGCCAACAGATACCAGCACTTTACAATGTTATAAGAGGGGGATTTAACTATAAATAGGACAATTACATGAAAACTTAAAGGAACGATAGGTTGAAGAGGACCCTGCTCAAACGAGCTTACAGGTGGGGTGTAAAACATTAGGACAGGAAATAGCAATCAAATAGGGTGGGAGTAAAGCAGAGCTGGAGGAGAGAGTAGACTGCTGCCCTTTAGGAGAGAGCAAGAGACAGGTATGTGAGGTAGAGGTTACTCTGGGAGGCCATAAGCTTTCCTAAAGCAATGTGTTTTAAGGCACTTCTTAAACGATTGAGGACTAGGGGAGAGTTTGATGGCAGTAGGCAGGCTATTCAATAGGAAGAGAGCTGCCCGCGAGAAGTCCTGCAAGTGTGAGTTGGCCGTACGGGTGCAAGCAACGGACAGGAGAAGGTCACGGGCAGAGCAGAGAGACAGAGAAGGGGCATACCTATGGATCTGTGAAGAGATATAAGAGGGGCTAGAATTGTTCAGTGCTTTATAGGTATGGGTTAGCACTTTGAACTGATACAGGAAGCCAATGTAAGGACTGACAAAGGTGTGAGAGGACTGACTAGAGAGGAAAATCAATCTGGCAGCAGCATTCATTAGAGACTGTAGAGGGGCAATACAGCTTTTGGGAACACCAATTAGGAGAGGATTACAATAATCCATGCGGGAAATTACTAGAGCATGGCCAAGCTCCTTGGTAGCATCTTGCGTAAGAAAGGGGCGGATGCGGGCTTTGGTTTTAAGATGGACTTGGCAATGTACTGGATATGAGGCTTTAAAGGTGAGGCCAGAGTCATCTATGACACTTACACAGAGCGCTTGCAAGGATGGACTTATGTGGATACCACTAACTTGAAGGGAGAGCGAAAGAGGAGGATCAGTATTAGGTGGAGTAAAGACAAGGAGCTCAGTTTTAGAGAGATTGAGTTTCAGAAGTCGGGAGGACATCCAGTCAGAGATGGAAGAAAGGCAAGCAGTGATGGCAGGGGAAAGGTCCGGGGAGAAGAGATATATCTGGGTGTCATCAGCATACGGGTGGAAGTGGAATCCAAAAGAGGTAATACGTTTGCCAAGAGAGGCAGTATAAAGAGAATATTGAAGGGGACCAAGGACAGAGCCTTGGGGTACACCAACCGAGATAGGACGAGCAGAGGAGGTATCATTGGAAAAGGAGACACTGAATAAGCATTGGGAGAGATAAAAGGAAAACCACAAGAGGACAGAGTCACAGAGACCAAGTGATTGAAGAGTTTGAAGAAGGAGAGCATGATCAACGGTGTCAAAGGCAGCAGAGAGGTAAAAAAAAATTAGTATGGCGTAGTGGCCTTTGGATTTTGCTGCGATTAGGCCATTATTACCTATGATAGGAGCAGTCTCAGCAGAGTGGAGAGGGCCGAAGCCAGATTGCAGAGGGTCAAGGAGAGAGTTGGAATTGAGGAAGTGAGTCATACGGGTAAAGATAAGTCATTCCAGAAGCTTTGAAGAAAAAGGGATGTGGGATGATAGTTAGAAGAGGAGGACGGTTTAAGAGATGTTTATTTCAGGATAGGTACTACAGTGGCATGTTTAAGGTCAGCAGGGACAACATCAGAAGAGAGAGAGCAGTTGAAGATGTGTGTTAAGGAAGGCACAAGACAAGGGGAGAGAGATCTGATAAAGTGAGATGGGACGGGATCGAGCGGGCAAGTGGTGGTTGACAGCTGCTGGATGTCAATAGAATTAAGGTTCCTCCTGAGTTTAGTGGGATTAGGCTGAGGTTGTTGGGTGAGGGGGTACTCGAGAGCAAAGGATAAGAGGTGGTGATCAGAGAGAGGAAATGGAGTGTTGCAGATATTAGATACTGTACATACATAGGAGAAAATGAGGTTGAGGGTATTGCCAGCTACATGGGTGGGAGAATTAGCCCACTGCGAGCCCGAGGGAGGATGTAATAAAAAGTAGTTTAGAGGCTGTTGAGGTCAAAGGTGGATTAATGTAAATATTGAAGTTTTTTTGGGGCAAAGTGGTTCAGCCAAAACTATTTTTTTGATAAATAAATAAGGATGAACCTTAGTCAATAGTGAAGTCAATAGTAGTCCCAGTAGTGATAGATGCACTCGAGGGTATAACCCACAATTTGGGGGAGTTGCTTCAGCAGGTCCCAGGTGGGACCTCTGAGATAGCTGTCCAGAAGAGTGCAGTTCTAGGAACAGTTAATATACTGCGGAGAGCCTTCAGACTCCCCGGTAAGTCATTACTCAATAACTGCAGAACCGATTCTCCAGTGGGACTGGGACAGGTTTTTTTCTGATGTGCTTCCCAATGCTACACTTCAACTGTATGCTTGTCACAAACTCCACTTACACATAAATACAAGGTTAATTATAAACTTTAAGCTTGTTTTTATTCTTGTCATTAAAAGGCAGCAGTTCAGCAGTTAAGCACAGGTAATACCAGCAGCAAGTAGATATTTGTGGCTACAAAATACCAACAGCTTTCCTTGGTCCATCCCTGCATTTAATGTCTTCATGGAACTCACATCTACTTAAACTACAAGGACTACCAATTAGTGTATATAGTTTTGCAAACTGTATGTAATTAAGAAAAAGTGTAAACAAGAAGACTGGGCACACAAACATTGACAATCGCAAAGTCATTGGGACAAAAATTGCAAAGTTTAGGCTTATAAAATAATGCTTTTTATGAGCCAAAACATTGCAGTTGTTGCTCCAATAATCCTGCAATTGTCCGGATTCTTGTGTGTCTGGTCATCTTGTTCACAGTCTCTGCAAGGCATACAGTGAGGGAAAAAAGTATTTGATTCCATGCTGATTTTGAACGTTTGCCCACTGACAAAGAAATGATCAGTCTATAATTTGAATGGTGGGTGTATTTTAACAGTGACAGACAGAGTTACAAACAAACCCCAGAGAAACGCATGTCAAAAAAAGTTATAAATTGATTTGCATGTCAATGAGTGAAATAAGTATTTGATCCCCTATCAATCAGCAAGATTTCTGGCTCCCATGTCTCTTTTATACAGGTAACAAGTTGATATTAGGAGCATTCTCTTAAAGGGAGTGCTCCTAATCTCAGCTTGTTACCTGTATAAAAGACACCTGTCCACATAATCAATCAATCAATCTGATTCCAAACTCTCTGCCATGGCCAAGGCCAAAGAGCTGTCCAAGGATGTCAGGGAAAAGATTGTAGACCTACACAAGGTTGGAATGGGTTACAAGACCATCACCGAGCACCTTGGTAAGAAGGTGACAACAGTTGGTGGGATTATTCGCAAATGGAAGAAACACAAAATAACTGTCAGTCTCCCTCGGTCTGGTGCTCCATGCAGGATCTCACCTCGTGGTGGAGTTTCAATGATCATGAGAATGGTGAGGTATCAGCACAGAACTACACGGGAGGATCTTGTTAATGATCTCAAGGCAGCTGGGACCATAGTCACCAAGAAAACAATTGGTAACACACTACGCCAGGACTGAAATCCTGCAGCGCCCGCAAGTTCCCCTGCTCAAGAAAAAACATGTACAGGCCCATCTGAAGTTTGCCAATAAACATCTAAATGATTCAGAGGAGAACTGGGTGAAAGTGTTGTGGTCAGATCTGACCAAAATCGAGCTCTTTGGCATCAACTCAACTTGCCGTGTTTGGAGTAGGAAGAATGCTGCCTATGACCCCAAAAACACCATCCCCACCATCGAACATGAAGGTGTAAATGCTTTGGGGGTGTTTTTCTGCTAAGGGAACAGGACAACTGCACAGCATCAAATGGACAATGGACGGGCCATGTACCATAAAATCTTGGGTGAGAACCTCCATCCCTCAGCCAGGGCATTGAAAATGGGTCGTGGATGGGTATTCCAGCATGACAATGACCCAAAACACCCAAAACACACAGCCAAGGCAACAAAGGAGTGGCTCAAGAAGAAGCACATTAAGGTCTTGGAGTGGCCTAGCCAGTCTCCAGACCTTAATCCCACAGAAAATCTGTGGAGGGAGCTGAAGGTTTGAGTTGTCAAACGTCAGCCTCAAAATCCCTCCTGAGATGTGTGGCAAACTACAAGAAACATCTGATATCTGTGATTGCCAACAAGGGTTTTGCCACCAAGTCGAAGGGGTCAAATAATTATTTCTCTCATTGTCATGCAAATCAATTTATAACTTTTCTGACGTGTTTTTCTGGATTTTTTTTTTTATTTTTTTTTATTTTGTCTCTCACTGTTAATATACACCTACCACAAACATTTTAGACTGATAATTTCTTTATCAGTGGGCAAACGTTCAAAATCAGCAGGGTGTCAAATACTTTTTTTTTCCCCTCACTGTACTTCACTTCACAGATATTTATTGAAACTACATTCACAGTGGTTATGGATGGACAGTGGTGCTGAAATGTATTGGACTATAGAATGGAAGCATGCATACAAGCCCATCAAATTTACTGCACAGTTACATTTACATTTAGGCGACACAAACCGATTTGCTATTTGCTTTGCTGTAGTGTTGTTTTTCCCATACTGCAGAGAGACTCAAATTGTATCTCTCTGCATGAACCTCTTTTCTCTCTCACTCTGCAGTAATGTTTTATGAATGCATTCAACGCAGTCAGGAGTGGAAAAGGGTGGTTCTTTCTCTGAGCACACTGACTACAGGGATTTGTTTCCATGTTACTTTTTATGCATGCAATACAGATTTATGTCCATGTAGAGACAAAATTCATACATTTTTAGAAAGATTTATATTGTTTAACAAGATTATTTCACCCTCACTACTATTAAACAAGGTATGCAACTAGTTTTAAAAATGTATTCTTGCAAATAATTCAGACACTGTCTTAAATGCTGCAATGTAATTACGTGTCTGTTAGTCCACCCATTGTACAGTGCTACGGAATTTTGCTGGTGCTATATAAATAATAAAATTATAATAATAATAATAATAATAATAATAATAATGGATATTTTATAGTTTGTTAAATATTTCATATCCTTATATTTCTGTTAAAAATGAATACATGGAAACTAAAATCGTGTAAGTTCTATTTTATGTTTTTAGTATTCCTAATTAGTAATCTGTGCTGTTATACAATCCTACACAAACCATTATGGTTCCACAAATATTTTATTTGTCTATTTATTTTTTTTTTTTTTTAAATTTCTTTTGGTGTGCATAGAAATTACAAACTTGCCGGCACTGCCGCAACAGCAGGTGCCGGCGGTTCTGGTATAGCAAACAAAAGTTACAACTGCACAATTTTTTTCTTTAACATACAAGCTTGCTTTCAGGCGAAGTAGTAGCTATGTCAGTGAACACGCAACATGCAGCGTAGAAAGGTAGACAGGAGCGGATATGCAAACTGACATTAAAAAAAATTAAAATAAAATAATTACAGGCATGTACAAGCTCAGGTGTCTGACATAATGATATTTGTCCTAATTCTTGCCTGCTTCACATCCTAGGCCCTGAGTCTTGCTATAGAGTTATGTCGAGTAAAAGCATGAATAAAACAAAACAATAAGTAATGCAAAGTAAACTTTGGTGTAGTCGCTTAAGTGTAAACCAGCTAATTTCTAGTAGCTAGCCTCTGCTTTATAGATTCTACTGGGATTTCCCTGCCTCTTACTACTAATGGCTATACATATGCGGGCTGGTAGGTAGGCTAGGTAATGCCCAGGTCCGTACTAGGAGTAGTCACTTAGGCATAAAAAAAACCAAAAAAAAAAAAACGATAACAATAATGCTTTTAAATACATAGAACAGGCTCATGTGGTCTTAGGTCACGTAGCTTAAAAGAAAATACATATAAAGAGGTTCTAAGCAAGTCGGTGAGACCTGATTATTGAATGTTGAGAAGGGAAAATAATCTGTTTGTAACTTATGAGGCAAGCATATGTGTCTGTGTGAGAGTAGATTAACAGGCTATTTGAACACATGCCTAGTGGGTGCTATCATGCATATAAAAGTAAAATTATGTGTACACATCCAGGGGGCGCCACACATCAGTTAGCATTGTTAAGTGTGCATACGAATATCATGCTAGGCTTTTGATGCCACAACAGCTAGGAATACCATTTTGCATCATTAGTTGAGCATTATTAAGTACCATACGTTTGTACATACTAATTGTGTGCTTCTAAGTGTCGTTTGTCTGTTGAGTGTGATTGGTAAGGTACAAGATTAGACAATGTAGGAAAAGACATGTGTGGTGCCTTAAATGTGGGTGATGCAGAGTCCCGGTCAGGCTGTTTAACCGATCCCAGTCAGCCTCAGGGTTGGTGCCCATAGTAGTGGTCGGTGGTGGTCTCTGACCATGTCTCCCTTCTGGGCCTTTATCCAGGGTAGCCCCCATGGGCTGAGTGCTGTGGCTCTTCGGTAGGTTATTGCGTGTTCCTGGGATCCCCTGGACTGGCTTGGTCTCTTGGGTGGTGTATCGGGCTGTGGGCTCATCTGGGATTCTGGAGGGGGTACCTTCAGTGTGGACTGGCGTTGGAGATTGCGGCGGCGTTCCGCTTGATTAGTATTATGGCGGTTCAGTGTAGGTTTACGTCGGATCGTCCGCACTCTCCGTCCCGCGATTCGGGCTGCTCCGTGTCCCCTGCCCGGGTTTTTTATCTGCTGTGTTGGCTCTCGTGTGGTCTTTACTGACCTTGCCGCTGCGGTATCTTTACGGAGGGCAAGTTTGGCCCAGAAGGCTTGCAGTATGCGGTCTATCCTCTCCGCTAGTGGAAGCAGTGTTCTGCTGGGCGCATGGATACACGTGGCATCCGCCATGATTTTCCCTTCTTGTTCTGTCAAGCAGGTAGGGTCACATCGACCCCTAGGTGCGGTCTCTTCGCTTGTGGTTGCCGGGATGACCCCCCCCGGCGTGGTGGGGGGGGAGGTGGGTGTTTTCGGGGAGACCTCCAGCCGAAAAGGCTGCTGCAGTGGAGGGATCGGCCGCCTCCCTCGTGCTGCTTGGTCAGGCCTTCCGTAGGCCTCGGGTCGATCCCCGGTTAGCGACTGTCGCTCGCGGTCGGGTTTCCCGGCTTTAGATGCCGCTTGTGAAGTTCCTGTTAGCTGGGATTGTCGTGCAGGCGTTATTGAAGGTTTTTGCTCAATTATGGCAGTCATTTTGGGGATTTTGCCCGGGAGCTCATACATTGTGCGACCGATCGGCATGTTTGCTAGGCTCCGCCCCCTCTATTTATTTTTTTATCCTTGACTTAAGATAACAGAAAAAAATATTTTCCACTAAATACATCGCTCAATCATGAAAAAACTAATAGTTTAATTGAGGTTCAATTCTTTTTATAGATGACATTTAATGTATATATTGACTTTAATTAATATTCCATTGGTTTCCTTCATGACTAAAAATTGTCTGGTACAAAGGCTATAAATTGGAAATATTTCCCGACAGCGTTATTGTAGGTGGATTTTCTTAATGTAAACTCATTTGTTTTTGGCTGTGAACAATATCATAACAGTTAAGAGTGATTTGGGACACATTCTTAATTTTGGATGCTGCAAACCATAATCAGATAATCTTAGGGACATACTTTTCTTTTGATGTTTGGCAGGCTATGGTGGATATATCTGCCAAGTCTGAAGAAAACCTGTTAATTAGTTTTTAAGAACCACGTAGATGAATTAGCATTGGGCGGCTCATTCTCACATTAGCTTCCAGAAAAGTCAAATTAATCATAACTTTTTGTTTAATGCCTGAAATAAAAATGTATCCACGTATATGTGAGTATTCATACACCCATAAAATATACTTACTTGTAGAAATATGAGCAACACATATTTTACAAGCTAGTACACCAGAGATATAACTGAGACAACAAGGCGATCGACAGGGAATTCGAAAAGAAAAATTGAGCCACATTAAGCACAGGGAAATAAATAAAGGAAAACAAAGTCAACGAGTTGTTCTTAAATACTTCTCATTAGTTGCTTACATGTGGAGTAATTAACATAGGTCTACAATTTTGCAGTTTAAGTAGGAAAAGCTTGTATGACACATACTGTATATTAACAGGACTTTTGAAGTGACACAAGAACATCCCATGAGACTTACAGAAACACTATAGTGTCAGGAATACAAACATATTTCTGACACTATAGTTATAATAGCTCCATTTAGGTGGTCAGCCCCCTGTTAGAAAGGTAAAAGGTGAGTGGCACATGGGTCTCCTTACAGCTGGCGCCACCCCCCACTCCACCTCCTTGGCTGAGCTCATCAAATGTGACAATCTCAGCCAACCCAATAGGCACTTGATCATGCATTGCAAAACACAGCACTGTGCCATTTAGCATATATGCACAGAGATATATTGCATCAATGCATCTCTATGAGGGAAATTAAATCTGAACGTGAGTGCTGCACATTGTGTGTGGCCCAGGAAGCTTCTAGGCAGCAAATGCTTGCAGGGACAGAATATAGACCCCAGTAAATGCTTGCAGGGACAGAATATAGACCCCAGAACGTCTACATTAAGCTGTAGTTGTTCTGGTCATTATAGTATCCCTTTAAAGAAAGGAGGGTTCATAGGCAAATGCAAGTATTTTTACAGTAAGAACAATGATGATGGGAAATTCTCTTGCTTGTTTTAACAGATTGCATGAACATTTTTAAAAATAAGCCTGACATTTTTGTGAGGCAAGGCAGGATGTTCAGGGCTGTAATAGTGAATGTTTTTTTAAACGTATGTAGAAATTGCTTCAAAGTAAGTTTATATTATTATATTATATTCTTTTGGATCAACAATGGGAACAGTTTCATGAACAGTTGGACTTAATGGACGTTAGCCGTTTCAACCTATATCACTATGTAATTATTTAATAATAAATTGTATAGAGAATGATTTACAAATTGGAATTGGCCTGTTTATTCACTAAAGCGAGAATTGTTAGGCATTTAAAGTGAATTTAATATGTAAGGCCATAGAAGCAAAACTGAAAACAAGGCTGGTTTGGAGATTTTTTTTCCAGTTCAACCATTTTGTTCTTAAAATTTGAAATTCATTCAGAATTTCGGACAATTCTCACTTTAGGGCATAGACATGACATTGTAGTGATATGTAACATAGCTACAAATGTAATTCCACCTCAATTAGATTGAATGCAGTGGCTTTGTCCCCCTCCAGCAGTTACCAAACATCCAAAATGGCCGCCTAATCTTTGTGTCATAAATAACGCTGATATCAAATTCCATTAAGACACAAATAAATGTGGGGGCGGGGCCTGGCCATCATGGTGGATAGATGCACATGGTGAGAGCTCCTCACATAAAGCTTCGATTTCACTACTTAGAGAGGGGATCATACCCACAGCGAACACTCAAACAAGTACCTACCTAACCCGAATGCTGGGGTAACCTCCCGACCAAGTATGGAGCTCCACCAAGTAGCCTCGTGGTCCGAAAGGCTTTTGCGGCCTAGACGCCTAGGATACTCCATGGAGGGGAGAAACGGCCGATCTCCTAGCCTGGACATGCCGGCGTCCACAGAACCGACTCTAACGCCCTGTCCCCCCCCCCTTTGGACCGGTGGGGGATATCCCGGTCCCCACTGGTGTAATCTTGGAGCTCACCCTACACAACAAAGAGAAACTACAGCTCTAAACGAAGGCAGCCTGCTACCTAAAATGGCGGCACCACCAGGGCCTACAGCAACAGAAGCCTGCTCACAGCCACCCGCCACTGTGGACCCGCTCCTACAAGCATTTGACAGAATATGCTCAGAATTCTGGAAGAAACTCACTGACCGAGCTCTTGCTGCTGCTCACATGGCACAAGCAGTGGTATCTCGGATCAGGTCTGCTGACGCATCCCGGCGCAATCCTCATGCAGCAGCAGCGTGGAGACACAAGCAACGGGCACACAAGCGCCGAAGCAATGGCACCTGGGCGAGAGGGCCGGGGAGATCACAATCTCTGTTGCGCTCCCGGATAGGGAGCCACGGCGTAAACCGACGACCAAATCCCGGACCTTTATGCCGCCCCCAGAAGGCGAAGACACTCATCGCAGAGACTCCTCACATCCAGAGAGCTGCTCGTATGAGCACCTGGAGAGGGACACAACGGCGGACCAAGTATACAGACATGGACAGAGACTTACCGGGTGGCACACTGCCCTTGACGCTCAGGGGAATAGGCTGAACCTGGTATTAGTCCAAACGCCTGCACAACGCAGTCACCTGCATAGGCGGTTGCCACATTGCACACTACACACTACACCCTTCTCTTACCTATTTGAAAATTGTTAAGGTTACTGATAGTAATGTTGTCCCAACAATTAGCGACACACTGTAATGCTCGACTATAATGTCTAGTCTTATCACCAGTGGTTTACTTTAACTTTCTAGAGTAACATCGCAGCAAGATATACAGACATATAACAAATGAAGCCTCTCCCTTACACTAGCCTATAACTTGCCTATTGAATGTTTCTTGATTTAACTCACATGTCTAGCTATTTAACTATCTGATATTACTGTACACGCCTGTTACTCATTGCGGTTATTCTCATGCCTACAAACTAAAATATAAAAATGTACTTGTAAATCATCTGTCCCGCATGTTTAGCGTGGAAAAAACTTGAGGATTGCTCTCGGGGCACCTCAGGCCTGCATGTACCCATTATACGCACTGCAAAAAAAAAAAAAAAGACACAAATAAATGTGAATGTTTTTCCTGACCCTTTTCAAATCTCACATTATACAATTTTCTTCTCAATTACAGTTTGCCATTAACAGATGAATGTCCGTGCAGTTTCTGTAATAAGACCCTCTTAGTTTATATTCATTTCTAGTGTGAATTAATTGAACATGTTCTATTAGTAGGCCTCTAACTTCTTGTGAAAGTCTTCCTGCACTCAGATTCCCTCTCACCCTGAATTAATGTTTTTAACTGACTTTCCATTTAAAGGGATACTGTAGTGCCAGGAATACAAAGCTGCATTCTGGGAACTATCACTCCCCTGTGCTTCCCCCCACTCTCCCCTCTCTTGCACCCCCCCCCCCCCCTTTGGTTGGGTTTCTTAAAGGTTAAAAAGCCTTTATTTAATTACCTGATCCCAGCGCGAATGTTCCTCGGTGCTGGGTTATCACTCTGCCCCCACCAAAGTCCTGTGACGAGCAGGTGCTAATGCGATTTAGACTTCCCCATAGGAAAGCATTGAAACAATGCTTTCCTATGGGAAAAAATCTGTCTCTGAGTGTCCTCATGCAGAGCGTGAAGACGTCCAGTGTCAGATGCCGGATCAAAGGTCCGTTTCAATCCAATCAATCTCTAGTGGCTGTCTGGTATCTCTGGAACTGCAATGTTTAACATTGCAGCATTAGGTGCAAAAGGGACACTGCACCCAGACTTCGATGAGCTGAACTGGTCTGGATGCCTACAGTGTCCCTTTAAACAGTAAAATCTCCCAAGAAAACAGTAAAAACTCCCCATCTTAACTATCATCCTGATTTGACTACTCTGGTTAAATTCTGCAATTTTGGATATTAATTCACCACACTGTTTAGATAGCTCTTAAATAATGTATGGTCTTACATCTTAAGTCCATATTTCCTATGAAAACTACACATTGTACATCGTTTTGTAATAGTAATAATATTAATAATATTTATTCTCTCTTGCTCTAAATCCACTCCCACTCTGCATTGTGCTTTTTGTAATTTCTATACCCCTTTCTCCAAGCTCTTACAAATATGGCTACCAAAGGGCCCATACAGATACGGAACCACTTTACCACATGTCATTACAAGCATGCAGCTCACAGTAGTCCATTCACAAACTAACTGCAGCCTGATAATAAGGTTATTTCTGAGCATTGGTAACACTCCTGTGACAATTCAGACCCTGGTGATAATCTGGTCAGACTGAATAATCTGAACCCTGGTCAGGATTCAGTCACACAGTGACTACAATCTGGCCACCTGACAACAATCAGGTCACCTGACAACAAGCTGGTCCCGCACTCAACAGTCTGGTCACAGTCCCTTAGATACAAATTAAACTAGTTTAACCTTGTGGAATGCCCTAAAACCTACCAGAAGAGAGGTAAGGGTTTCTATTGTGTGCTAGTTTGATAAGTATGAGTAACCAGTTAGACAAGGAGCATAACTGGTCGGTCTGGTGACAGAATAGAAAATGCAGTTCTCCTTTACTGTTACCAATACCTATATATACAATCAATCTTTCCCTATACATTTCTATTAAATGCACACACGTGTACATAGAAATATACATAAAACATTGTACATTTACAGTGTTGTAGTTTATGTTGGCGATTTCAAAAACACATTATACTACAATGCAAGGGCAACTGCGATTTATTTTTTATATATATATATATATATATATATATATTTTGAGATCATCCTTAGAAAAGTTTTACTTTATACTTCTAAAAAACAAAATACAATTCCACAAATTCCTGCAGACAATAAAAAGGTACATTTATGTCATCACATTATGATGTCCTCATGAAAATCAAAGTAAAATGGCAGGTAGTAGTAAATATATGAAGAAAAATTTCTCTTAGGAAGTAGAAAGTGTATTAATTTTTTATTTAGCACTTTTTCATTATGAAACAAGAACGTTCTGTATTCTATCCTTTCCATGACACTTTCATTTGTGCACTTATGTTATGGTATATTCATCCCAGTACAAGATTGTTCAAACATTATTTATGTTAAAGGAACAATGCAAGCATTAAAACCATTTCATCTTATTGAATTGGTTATAGTACCTGCAGTCCCTTGGTACTGTCCTTTCATTAAAGGGACACTATCGTCACCAGAAAAACTACAGCTTAATGTAGTTATTACGGTGTCTATAGTCAGTCCCTGTAGTAATTGTCATGTACTTACTGTCTTTTCAGAGAAAAGGTAGTGTTTACCTTACAGCCTAGGGACACCTCCACTGGTTACTCCTCAGATGGCTGCTAGAGGTGCTTCCTGGGGCAGTGCTGCATGGAGACACTGAACTTTCCTCATAGAGATGCATTGATTCAATTAAACAATGAGAAGATGCTGATTGGCCAGGGCTGTGTTTGGCTTGTGCTGACTCTGCCCCTGATCTGCCTCCTTGACAATCTCAGTCAATCGTTTTCTATTGGAAACATTGTGATTGGCTGAGATCACCACTTCTAGTGTTCCTTTAAGTGCATATGTGTTTTCAACAGTTTTTTAAAATTATTTATTTTACACCATACAACAGTGCAGCCACTTTACTTAATGTTTTATCTTTTTAAGGCTAATTAGATTGTAAGGATTTGAAATACTCTACGTGTATATAAGCAAGAATGAGAAAAGGCTAAAATGTATAATCTATAATATATTTGATTACATAAAAAGCGGCATTTATTAATGATTAAAACAAATAGAAAGTAGTAGTACAATATTCAGTATTGTTACATATTGCAAAACAAAAATAATTTGTTATTTATATGCCATCTGGCAAATTGCAATTGCTTGTGATAAGATAAGTTATTAGCAACCACAAGATATTTCTTAGATCCTCTTCCAAGATGGCTGTTAAGTTTAGCAGATATGAGCAGAGTTCTCAGAAGCACTGCCAGGACATCTGACCTCATGCTTATAAAACGTGTAGCAGGCTGAAATTCACAGAAACTACATTTCTGAATCACCGTAGGTGCATTTCCCTCCTCATCCTTCCAGCAAATAGCAGCATCACAATCACAAAATCTCTCCTGACATCTGTAACTAACAAGTGGCCGTTCCAGATAGCACTGCTTCAGTCTCTTCGATGCATTAAACCAATCTTTAGAATAATATCTGCATCTATTTAGACTCTTCAAAACATTCTGGCTGAGCAGAACGCTACAATTACTTTTCACTATAAGTGTCATATGAGATTGCATAGTTTGGGTGATGATTGGCGCTGTAGACAATTTCTATTATAACTTATCTTTATTAAATGTAAAAACGCAAATGTCATTTTTTTATACTTCAGGGTCCAAGGTTGAGGTTATTACCCCAAGAAGTTGTGTACGATTAATATTATCTTTTTTTTTTACAATGTGAATGAACATTCCCTGGAGGTATGACGTTCTAGGGTTCACGACATTAGGACCACAGTGCATTGAGACCCACAGAGTGACCACAGAGTATACAGATGCCAGAAGGTCCATGTACTCCCCAAGTCCATTTTCTATTCACAATACTCTCCAATTACATGGGAAAACATGGGCCAACTCCTCTACCAAATAATTACCTTCCAACTCACCCGAAAAGGATAGACTACGCAGCAATCTAATGCGGTTTGTAGACTCCCTTGTTTTTTGACCTAACTACTGTCACGGATAAATCATCCTTTAATTATGTTCAGGGGAACCCAAATAAATTCAAGCACTTGGAGAAGCATTAAGGCACACAACACGTGGTGATAGTTGTGAATCCAGAAGAATTGCTTTTAGCTTTAATTGGGTGAGATCAGCTATATACAGTAGAGGATACGTGCTTGTGTTCAAGGAAACGAATGTAAGAAGAGACATATTTCTAAATGTCAAAAGATTTTGGCAGTTTACAGAAGTACTCGGGTGGGGGCTAGTTTTTGTAAGAAAGAGAACTTAATGTAGGACAAAGTTCATAAAGCATAAAGCATTACATGAGCCCAAGTTAGCCAATTTTAATATAGGCTAGCCATTTTAGGCACCTACAAGCTTGAGCCTTGGCATCAAGGTGCATTCCTTCACACTACTAAGAGGTTCCTAAAGACTCCATGCCTTTTTTGGTCACAGGGAACCCATGGAAGGTTTTATGGAACTAAGATATTTTTATAGAGCATGTGCACATGTAGGATGATTTAATGTAGGCACAACATGTAGGCATGCCTCCAAGATGACATTATGTGAAGTATAGCCCACGGCAGCTACGAGGGAGACGTGACATTGAAATAAATGTGAGTACTGCTAAAATGGGACAAATATATCAATATGTGTATGGATCATCTTAACAACCACCATACTTATCATCTCTTAACCTCAGACCCTCCAACAAAGTTCCTATGTGAACTAAAAACACCTGTGTCCAGGGCCTATGACAACAAATGTATTAGCTCTCAAGAGTTCAGTTACCTGCTGCCCAATTACAACCCCATTGTCTGCCTAAGGTCCACAAGACACAAGAACATCACAGACCCCTCCCCCCCCCAGGAGATCAATAGTATCTGGCAACAGCTGCCTCACCGAAAGACCAAGTAAATTTGTGGACAGTATTCTACATAGTCTAGTGAAACAGTTACCATCATACCTCCAAGACACCAAGGACACCCTACTAGCTACTAGCACTTGAAAACCTTGATGTCACACCGCATAATTTACTGGCCAGCCTGGACATTGTCTCCTTGTACAGCAACATACCACATGATAAAGGTATAACAGCATGCAAGCATTTCTTGGACCATACACCATATGATCAAGCTCAAAAAGATTTCATCTTATCCTTACATTTGTCCTGACTCAAAACTATTTTATCGTCAATGGTAAATTCTACCTTCAGGTGACCAGCACCGCTATGGGCACAGCTTGTGCTGCCAGCTTCGCAAATCACTTTTTAGGATGGTGGGAACAGTATGTCATCAGTTCCCCTACCTATGGCAAATACCAAAAGTATATCTTATGTTGGTATAGGTATATAGATGACATACTGCTCCTATGGACAGGTCCCATCTCTATATTTAAACAATATGTGGAGGACTTAAATCACAATGACATCAATCTAACACTCACTCATGTGATTCACTAAAGTGAGATGATCTTTCATGATTTTAAAATTATCCTGTCACTAGATGGAACTCTCCAAAATCAACTGTACCGTAAAGCTACCTCCACAAATAGCTTCTTGCATTGGGAAAACCACTATACACCCAGACTAAAATCATCATCCCATACAGCTAGTTTCTGTAGACTCGCAGAAACTGTTCAGATGACACCGATTTTTTCCAGGAATGTCAAGAACGTAGAAGAAGGTTTCGGTCCCTTGGATACCCCAATAGGGTACTTAAAAGAGCATTTCATAAAGTATGCCAAATTGATAGAGTGCCTAGTTTTCGAACAATGAGGCCCCCAACCAACAAAACCATCAGCTGCAAAGCCACATTTGATGGAGGCTGGTCCACTATGACTGACACTCTAAGAAAACATTGGCTCATATTAACACACTATCAGGACCTAAGAGAATCCTTACCTACATATCCTGCAATTACAGCCCGTCGATCTAAGAAGCTCCATGATTTACTTGTCATGATTTACTTTACATGATTTACTTGTACATAGTCACCTTGAGAAAGACCCTACAAATCCACACTAGTTAACTGCAACCAAAGGTACTTATTGTTGCGGCCACTGTAAGGCATCTAAATATATTTCACCTTGTAAAGTCCAACCAAACCAATATCACAGTTAACACAAATGCATTTGTCAACTGCAGTACTACTAAAATCATATATATAATCACCTGTTCCTGTGGCAAACAATATATAGGGAAAACCTATCAGGAATTTAGATGACGCATCCTACAACACGTCAACTCAACTACCAGCTCTGGCAATCTAACTCCCATTGCCAGACACCTTATCAACTTTCCCAATGCTGATCCAGACCACATGAAATTTCAAGCTATAGAGAAACTGATCCTCAATTCACATAAGAGCAATTCCAATCTGAAACTATTCCAAAAGGAGTCCAGATTCACCTATAAATATCAGATGATGGCACCAAATGGGTTAAATGAAGAATTTAACTACACCCCATTCATTCACACATAATAAATGCTCTCTTAACTTATCTTAATATAAATCAACTTATACCACCTTTCTCCATGATAAATACCCATTTAACCAAACAGTTAATCTGTCCTACTACATTATCCTCACTACCATTGATTGCATTTGTTTTTCAATTGATTATCCATCAACAATACTTTGATCAATATGTACACCTAGAACTTAGACACACTGATTACACATATTTGGCTGTTATTCTTACAATTATCCAGTATATTCCAACACTTCAACATTCTAAGATTTGGTTAAATCATTTGCCAATATTTAATTTTTCTTTATTTAAATTATTGACATTAGTTAACCAAAATTCAGATTCCGTAAGCACTCCTCTTTTAGAACAACTACATTCCCCAAACCACTCTACAATACAATGACCCACTTGTTTAGTTGATCATCCAAATTGACCTTCTACCACTCTCATTGGCTGACTAATCTGTCAATCAATGGCTTATATGTCCCTGATTGGACAATTCTCCCCCAATCAACTATAACAGCCTGATATTTAAAACCTCTGGTTTCAGAGGCTCATTTCTACCTGAAGAGCCGCCCAACCGGCAAAACGCGCGTCAGGGCTCCACTCTCCACTCAAGGTTGGCCTGCAGACTCCTTATTGAAAGCTCCAGATAGCCTACGTTCAATTTGCACGTGTATCATAGCGAACTGACCCAGGTGGTTAGATTCTCTGGCATTCTGCTACATATTGACTGATAGACTCTACTCATGCTTCCTAATATAGGTGTCCTTGAAGGCACAGACTGGCAAACATTTTTAACAGAATTAGATCTCCAGCATTCTGCTATATAGTGACAGTTTGTATTGATCTATTTAAATATAGGTGCGCTTGAAGGCACAGATAAGTTAACCTTTTTGTAAGCAGAATTACTTTTCCGCCTTTCCCATTACACAATTGACTCTGGTATACTGATAATAATAGGTGCGATGAACTAGACCTAGCCTTTGATTTTAGCACAGGTGCCCACGAAGACACAGATTAGTAAAGTGATTATTCAGCCCGCCATTTTTATCACCATTACCATAACCACTTCTGTTTACTCTTTACCAACAGTCCTTTTTTGGACTTCACTCCTCACACTCCCAGTAGCTGTCAAAACAGAGACGAAGCACTGTTTAGCCGAGGGTTCCTCCGGCACAATATAACTATCATTTTCATAAGCACACTATGTTATATACCTTTAATGTTAGCTACATTTTGCTTTGATTCTCCAAACGATACTATTCTGTCTTGCTGCCATTGAGCTCTGTTTTCAACTACTCCTACACACATCCTAGAGCAAACTTTAGTTTTTGTATATATTTTGTATTTTTTTCCTTTTTGTAGCACTGTATATATTGTAATTTATTAATTATTTTGTATTTTGATTTAATTTTCTAGTGTGGTTATTCCCCTCTCCACCTAGTGGTCATACAACAGCCTTTGTATACCTTTTTAATTATCTAC
Organism: Pelobates fuscus; assembly: GCF_036172605.1. Classification (NCBI taxonomy): domain Eukaryota; kingdom Metazoa; phylum Chordata; class Amphibia; order Anura; family Pelobatidae; genus Pelobates; species Pelobates fuscus. The sequence goes on along the minus strand of NC_086321.1, from coordinate 22,677,483 downwards.
AGTATTAAAAGTTATGTATTAATCACTCATTCATTTGGGCTAACTACAAGAGCCTCTTCTTTTCTTACCATTTATTAAATATTTTTAGTTTTTTGTGTGTGTTTTTATTAATATAATGCAAGAATTGGGAAAACATTTTAACTAATCAAGAATAATCATAGCATTGCACATTCAACACATTATGCATAAACAGAATAAAAGACATACCATATACCATAAAGACACCATCTGGTGCAAACCTAAAGGTTTTCTTTTATACCGCTGGACTTTCTGTCATTGACTATATTCCATTATTCCCTGTGGCACAGCCCCTATTTATCTTTGTTCATTTCTGTTTTTTGTTTAAAGGGTGAGAGGGATCCCATTTGTTGTGGTTGCTGCCTACCCATTAATATATTAGCGCTGATCCATTTCTTGTGTACTTGTGTGCTCCAATCAGTGCAGTGTACTGCAGTATCAATGGTGGTACGGGGAGAGGGGCAGGCTTAGTAGGTTTGGTTTCTTTTTTTATTCATTTTTCAGTATAAATGTTTATTTTCCTATCTCTGATGCAGCTGTTAATGGGCCAATTCAGCCCTCGCTAGAAAGTTCACTAATACTCTTTGAGAATTTAGATGATCTTTCTTTAGAGAGGGGTACAGCAGGTTAGTGTGGACTGAGGTGAGTGGAAATGTCTCCGCATTATATGTTATTGATTTAATATACATTTGATAGCAGTGCAGAGCACTGAGTTAATATGTTTTATTACCATCATGTTGGTGTTTCAATCATCAGTATTGCATCTTAGTAGATATCATTAAATTCCTATAAATTCCTAATTAAGGAGACTTTTGTGTTTTTCAATGGGGTGGTTTTTTTTTCAGAATTAGCCCCATGCACATGAAGCATATCTCAAATTACTTTATTCTTTTTAAACATAACAATACATATATTGAGAGAAAAAAGTATTTGATCCCCTGCTGATTTTGAACGTTTGCCCCCTGACAAAGAAATGATCACTCTATAATTTTAATGGTAGGTGTATTAACAGTGAGAGACAGAATAACAAAAGAAACAAAAAAATCCAGAAAAAATGCATGTCAAAAAACATATATACATTCATTTGCATGTCAATGAGTGAAATAAGTATTTGACCCCTTCGACTTAGTACTTGGTGGCAAAACCCTTGTTGGCAATCACAGAGGTCAGACGTTTCTTGCAGTTGGCCGCCAGGTTTGCACACATCTCAGGAGGGATTTTGTCTAACTCCTCTTTGCAGATCCTCTCCAAGTCATAAAGGTTTTGAAGCTGACGTTCGGCAACTCAAGCCTTCAGCTCCCTCCACAGATTTTCTATGGGATTAAGGTCTGGAGACTGGCTAGGCCACTCCAGGACCTTAATGTGCTTCTTCTTGAGCCCCTCCTTTGTTGCCTTGGCACTGTGTTTTGGGTCATTGTCATGCTGGAATACCCATCCACAACTCATTTTAAATGCCCTGGCTGAGGGAAGGAGGTTCTCACCACATGGCCCCGTCCATCGTCCTTTTGATGTGGTGCAGTTGTCCTGTCCCCTAAGTGGAAAACACCCCCAAAGCATAATGTTTCCACCTCCATGTTTGACAGTGGATATGGTGTTCTTGGGGTCATAGGCAGCATTCCTCCTAACACTGCGAATTACGGTTCATGCCAAAGAGCTAGATTTTGGTCTCATCTGACCACAACACTTTAACCCAATTCTCCTCTGACTCATTCAGATGTTCATTGGCAAACTTGTACATGTGCTTTTTTAAGTAGGGGGACCTTGCGGGCTCTGCAGGATTTCAGTCCTTTACGGCATAGTGTATTACAAGGTGTTTTCTTGGTGACTATGGTCTCAGCTTCCTTGCGATTATTAACAAGATCCTCCCGTGTAGTTCTGGGCTGATTCCTCACCATTCTCATGATCATTGAAACTCCACCACAAGGTGAGATCTTGCAGGTAGCACTATACCGAGGGAGACTGATGGTTATTTTGTGTTTCTTCAATTTGCGAATAACCACACCAACTGTTGTCACCTCTCACCAAGCTTCTTGGCGATGGCCTTGTATCCCATTCCAGCCTTGTGTAGGTCTACAATCTTGTCCCTGACATCCTTGTGTAGCTCTTTGGTCTTGGCCATGGTGGAGAGTTTGGAATCTGATTGTTTGCTTCTGTGTGCATCATGGGAAATGAAGGCCAGAAACAATTGATGGTGTCAAGGTTAGCCATCACTGGTTTAGGGTGTAAGTTGCTTGTGCATTTTTCACCCAAAAGTACATACATTTGCATGTATCTACATTAAATTACATCTTCCATCTGAGTGCCTGGTCCCCCAATCTATCTAAATCTCTCTGCAATGACACATTGTGTAGTTCTAGTTGATATTTCTTTCAGGTACATATTGTAAGGGTGTCATTCCGACTAAATCAATATAAGTATTTGTATTAATGACATTTTAAACCCTATATAACCTTAGAATCTCAAGATGTATAAAAGCTATTATCATTTTCTTTGGTTTAATTATACAGATGTGGGGTGTTTAATTTGATGGCTTCTAATTGGCAGTTGTATTTACTTATTCTTAAGAAATAAATGTTGTAGAAATAAAATGTAATTTTCCAAGGAAAAATGTGAGGATGTCAACAGTATAATCATTAAATAACTTAACTTTAAGTATTTCTTGTTGATATTCAGTCCCAGTACAGTTTCAGTTATTTGGATCATTACTGATACATTTTCTATCACAATTATTTATCGTATGTGAGTGAGTGGACAGCTCTGTCTGCTTCTATTTAGTATATAAAACTATGGTGAGGCACAACCTTCAATCCTATCCTTTGGGGATATATATAAGGCAAGAATGGATTTTATTATAAGTTCAGGAAATCTGAAAGAAACCATGGTTTCTTCCAAAAAAACCTCAGATGACTTTGTGAAATGCTTTCTCGGCATACGCAGTGTGGTCCAACAAGGGAGTTATGGATCTGAAGTGTCTGAAATTAAGTTTAACCCCTTAAGGACACATGACATGTGTGACATGTCATGATTCCCTTTTATTCCAGAAGTTTGGTCCTTAAGGGGTTAATCATGTCTTTGTGTTTTTCTGTTCATGATGTACTGGCAGTACCTTGTCTAGATGAATGAGTCTTGGAGTATATTTCTTGAATGAGTCTAGGAGTAATCATTCCTTGAGGCTATTATTTTTCAATAGATTTTTTGTGTTCTCATTAATCAGTAACATGGGTTAATAATTTTAGTGGTTTCTGTCATGTTTCTATGATTTCGATACTGCTAATGAATTTTTCTTGTAGCACTCCTACTTCATGGAATAGCTTTACCAGGTGGAGAACAGACAGAGATTTGAAGGTTGGATACCAATAATATATACATAGTTATATTGAGCTTGAGAAAGACCTGAGGAGAAGCCAAAACCTTGGTCACGTATGTAATTATCACAGTTTGAAATTTGATATATATCCACTGTTAAACATTTTTGGATTTTTTTTGTTTTGTTTTATATAAACAGTGAAGGACAGCACCAAGGCATTCATTTAAAGGTAGAGTGCCAGTTTAATGATGTTATATATAATATAGTTATAGTTCAAAATACATCTTCTAATAGTATGACCAGTAATAGAAAAATATAGCTATGTTAGCTTGCATCTTTAGAACGGAATAGCAACCAATCAGTCAACCCATTTTGGTAGAAAAAGAGTAGTAAGCATTGTAAATATATAATGCATTTCTATTCTCTTCTCCAGTCTCCTTAATGTTATGTTTAGCCAATTACCCCAATAAGCATTCTTAAACATATATATACCGTATATATACTCGAGTATAAGCCGACCCGAATATAAGCCGAGGCCCCTAATTTTTCCCCAAAAAACTGGGAAAACTTATTGACTCGAGTATAAGACTAGGGTGGGAAATGCAGCAGCTATTGGTAAATTTCTAAATAAAATTAGATCCTAAAAAAAATATATTAATTGAACATTTATTTACAGTGTGTGTATATAATGAATGCAGTGGGTGTGTATGAGTGCAGTGTGTGTGTATGAGTGCATTGTGTGTGTGTATATATTAATTGAATATTTATTTACAGTGTGTGTATATAATGAATGCAGTGTGTGCGTATGAGTGCAGTGCGTATGAGTGCAGTGTGTATGAGTGCAGTGTGTATGAGTGCAGTGTGTGTGTGTATGAGTGCAGTGTGTGTGCAGTGTGTGTGTGTGCAGTGTGTGTGTATGAGTGCAGTGTGTGTATGAGTGCAGTGTGTGTATGAATGCACTGTGTGTATGAGTGCAGTGTGTGTATGAGTGCAGTGTGTATGAGTGCAGTGTGTATGAGTGCAGTGTGTATGAATGCAGTGTGTGTATGAATGCAGTGTGTATGAATGCAGTGTGTGAGTGCAGTGTGTGTATATGAATGAAGTGTGAGTGTGTGTGATGCAGTGTGTGTGTGTGATGCAGTGTGTGTGTGATGCAGTGTGTGTATGAATGCAGTGTGTGTATGAATGCAGTGTGTATGAATGCAGTGTGTGAGTGCAGTGTGTGTATATGAATGACGTGTGAGTGTGTGTGATGCAGTGTGTGTGATGCAGTGTGTGTGTATGTGTTGGTGGGGTGGGCATTTTGATTGTTCTATTATTAATTTTATTCATTATTATTTTATTTTTAAATATTATTAGTATTTTTTTATTATAATTTTTTTCGTCCCCCCTCCCTGCTTGCTAGCTGGCCAGGGAGGGGGGCTCTTACTCCCTGGTGGTCCAGCATTGGTAGTTCAGTGGGGGCTGTGGGGGCTGCAGAGAGCGTTACTTACCTGTCCTGCAGCTCCTGTCAGCTCTCTCCTCCTCCGCGCCGTCCGTGCAGCTCCCTCTGTCAGCTCCCAGTGTAAGTCTCTCGCGAGACTTACACTGGGAGCTGACCGAGGTGCTGAACGGACGGCGCGGAGGAGGAGAGAGCTGACAGGAGCTGCAGGACAGGTAAGTAACGCTCTCTGCAGCCCCCACAGCCCCCAGTCTGTATTATGGCAATGCAAATTGCCATAATACAGACTATTGACTCGAGTATAAGCCGAGTTGGGGTTTTTCAGCACAAAAAATGTGCTGAAAAACTCGGCTTATACTCGAGTATATACGGTATATATATATATATATATATATATATATATATATATTTGTGCTCATTGCAGAAAAGTCGTATCTTAGAGCACAATATGACCTAAGGTACACAGGAGTATATGACAGTCGGTTGTGGTGTCCCGAAAACGGCGTACCAGTAGGCCTGTAAAATAAAGAGGGGAAAAAGGTGAATGCCAGATAAACATTCATTTAAATTTTATTTACAGTGTGTGAATTCTTCATTCTTAATGTTAAAAAAGCATGTCTAAGTTCCCTTACCAGTTGTGAAATGTGACAACATTAGACCGCTGACTTCCAGGGTCCTAATGTTTTGATAATATGAAGGAATGTTTCTGTTTGAGGAAGCAGAGCGTGGACCTATCCTAAATAAATTTTTGGAATAATGTATGGTGTTGAAGCCTAGTCTCATCAGTAAGAGACATGCATATAGCATTAGTTTATCTGTGGTAAACGACCCCGTGTAGAGCAAATAATGGTTGAGACCGGTGATGAACGTATATGAGATAGATATTCATCTAGCATTTTGACACCATTTATTAAGTGTAGAGTAGTATGATATGTCGACAGTTTGTCCCATTTGGCTGGTTTAGTACGGGGTAATGAAAGTAAATAGTACTCGTCCTGTTTCTTGATATTGTCCGTTCTGATAGAATTGATATTGGTGAATTCTCCAGGTCTGATAACTTTGAGAAAACCATAGAAAGCTGTTCTAATAACATGGTTTGTGTGAGCATTAAATGGGGATGAATCTAAAAGGTCTGATAGGGAGCGAAATAAATTGCTATCAATAGGTAGTCTTTTAGGTGTCTGTTGTATGCATGATTCCTGAATTCCTTTAAGTGTTTTTTTTTAATCTGATATGAATATTGGAAGGTTTGTTTGGCCATAGAGTAAGCATGTGGTGTTGTATCACTGTAAAGTATAATTTTATTGTATTGTATGAGAGATTTACTTTGCGGTGGCAAAAGGATGTAAAGGCCACTAATGACTCCGTAGAAAATGTACCAGTATTATGAAATTCCGTAGTGAATCTATTAAAGATACTAAATATTCTCTACTGTGCTATGAGGTTACTCAATCCATGGTAAGATCTTTAAACTGAGTGGTAGCTGTTGTGAGGCTGTAGGGTGTGCTTTGAGAAATGCCTGTAAACCAAGATCAGCTTGCAACATTATGGTTTCCTGGAACATACACACACACAAGATAGAATTGGTGATAAGCAACAAACCATGTTAACTTCCTAACGAATCACATTATAGTTTTACTCATCCTGTGATATTAGCAGGGTTGGCATTATTAATGGTTGCGTATTGAAGCGAGAATTCTTTAGAAGGGATAAAAGAATTCAGGATGGGCATAGCAGATGAGTAAGCGGCAGAAAGATCAATGATCAATCAATTCTCATGAGAGTTTTTCCCCGTGACAATTCCAATGGGATTTATTTATCATGTTGAGAAAGGGGGAGAGCAAAAAGGGGCTAAGAGGAATCCTTGTTCTTATTCTTGTTGTAAGCAGAGAAGACCCTTCAAAGGATGTCAACTGTATCTGGGTGTAACAGGGCTGTTTGTAGATTGTTACATTTTACTATACCGTAAGCAGAGAGAGTAAATTGGTGTGCAATAATCCAGCAAGTAATAATTCAACTAGATGAAGAGAAGGATGTGTGGACAAAAGTTGAAATAGAAACATAACATTAACAGAATATAGTGAAAGTATTCCCTTTGTGTAGAGTTTTCCCAATATAATGGACGCAGCCAGTCGTATTGGGTAAAATCAGCAATCTGAACTTTATAAGCCACACTCGACTTTATATGCAGTGCCCCTAGCATGGGTTTTCAATACAAAATCATAGTGGTTTCCTTCCCACAAGCCATTGTGTTTGAGAGATAATTGAGCTCCAAATAAGCTAATCTAATTATCTCTCAAATAGGAAAACTTACATACAATTTTACATATCACAAAAATACATGATAACAGCATCAGAACCCCACAAAAATTATATTTCCAAATAGCCCCGATCTGAGCGCACAACATATTCTAAAAGCACTCAGATCGGTTTGGTAAAATGAAAGTTATGTTCGTGCATATATGAACTGGCTGCCTGGTAGAGGTGGTATTGTCAATTTTAAAAGGGGTTAGTGACTAAGTGGCTACTAAAAATGGTATGCCATTATGGGTTGCCTACTTTTTCAAATGGTATGCCATTATGGGGGTAATTCTCATCCTGGGCTACCACACCGTCTCAAAGGTAACATTACTAATCTGGCAAATTTAAATTTGAAAATGGAATGTTCTATATTTGACCCTGTAACTTTCAAAAACACCATAAAATCTGTTAATGGGGGGTACTGTTGTACTCGTGAGACATCGCTGATTACAAATATGTACATTCACAGCTAAAATGTCAGACAGAAATACAAATTTAAAAAATAAATCTTATTTTCTCAATTTTTTTAAATTTTTTATTCATAATAAATTATGTTCCATATATGAATAGCTAATGATAAATTAAAGCCCTGTTTCTCCTGAACAAAATGATATATAATAAGTGTGGGTGCACTTAATGTGACAGCGGTGAATTACAGTTGAACAGACATATAGCGCAAATTCCAGTTTTTGTTTACGTTTTGATCAGAACGTGCACTATTCACTCCATCCTGAAGGGGTTAAGGGAACACGAACGAGGATTCCCATCTCCCGTGACAATTACCTTGTCAGTTTTGTGTGTGTTGTTAGTAAGGGATTGTTTACTGGTAGAAATATTGGTGTTATTAGGACATAGGTTTGAGGTGTCCTGAGGTATGCAACATTTTCCAGAACAGTTCAGTATCCAACTGGCTCCAGTTAGTATTTGTATCAAGCTATGCCAGTGCGACAGTTGCTTTAGTCAAAAGAGAACAGTGATAATCATAGAATGCCAAACACCCATATTTGTGGCCCAGGTCCAACAACGTGTGCATATCAAGGTCAAATTCCTCTTTTCTGCATGATTACGTAGAACATATGACATCCCTATAAATGCTAAAAGCCAATTCAAATTCAGGAATATTGAGGTTTTTGATGAACGTAAGAAGCCTGGCTTTTAGGACAACAGATAAATCTCCATATGAGTACCTCTTGTTGCATGATATCCTGAGAGGCAGTGAGAAGCGCGATCAAATTTACACCCTTGCCCTCCAGTATCTCCTTCCTAATGTCAGGTGGTGGTCATGTGCCACCCTATTGTAATGTAGGAAGACATGCTGGACCAGTGGTAGCCGATATGACTGGAGTAACAGCTATATTGCCAGTCTGTCATTAATTTGGCCTATAAATGACAACACTGAAGTCATCATGGCATGCAAATCAGACATGTTATGCCACTTGATTCTTCTCTGGCATTAACGTTGTCTGTATTAGTCTGCATTAACCTGAACAATTCGGCTTTCCTGGCTGGATTTTTTTGATTGGGTAACTAAAATAATAGATCAGGGTGGTGCAGTAGACATTGCTTACCTAGATTTCAGTAAGGCTTTTGACACTGTTGCACATAGAAAGCTTATCAATAAACTGCAATCTTTAAGTTTGGATTCCAATATTGTTGAATGGGTAAGGCAGTGGCTGAGAGACAGGCAACAGAGGGTTGTAGTCAATGGAGTATATTCGAAGCTTGGGCTTGTCACCAGTGGGGTACATCATGGATCTGTACTTGGACCCATTCTCTTTAATATTTTTATTAGTGATATTGCAGAAGGTCTTGATGGTAAGGTATGTCTTCTTGCTGATGATACTAAGATATGTAGCAGGGTTGATGTTCCAGGAGGGATAAGTCAAATGGCAAATGATTTAGGTAAACTAGAAAAATGGTCAGAGTTGTGGCAACTGACATTTAATGTGGATAAGTGCAAGATAATGCATCTTGGACGTAAAAAGTCAAGGGCAAAGTACAGAATATTTGATAGAGTCCTAATCTCAACATCTGAGAAAAGGGATTTAGGGGTGATTATTTCTGATGACGTAAAGGTAGACAGACAATGTAATAGAGCAGCAGGAAATGCTATCATAATCCTTGGTTGTATAGGGAGAAGTATTAGCAGTAGGAAGTGGGAAGTGCTCATGCCATTGTACAGAACACTGGTGAGACCTCACTTGGAGTATTGTACGCAGTACTGGAGACCGTATCTCCAGAAGGATATTGATACTTTAGAGAGAGTTTGGAGAAGGGCTACTAAACTGGTTCATGAATTGCAGGATAAAAATTACAAGGAATAGCTCGGAGGAAAGACAAGACAGGGGGGATATGATAGAAACATTTAAATACATAAAGGGAATCAACACAGTAAGGGAGGAGACTATATTTAAAAGAAGAAAAACTACCACAACAAGAGGACATACTGTAGTCTTAAATTAGAGGGGTTTAAAAATAATATTAGGAAGTATTACTTTACTGAGAGGGTAGTGGATGCATGGAATAGCCTACCAGCTGAAGTGGTAGATGTTAACACAGTAAAGGAGTTTAAGCATGCATGGGATAGGCATAGGGCTATCCTAGATATAAGATAAGGCCAGGGACTAATGAAAGTATTTAGAAAATTGGGGAGACTAGATGTGCAGAATGATTCTTATCTGCCGTCACATTCTATGTTTCTATGTTTCTATGTAACCTTAGCTATGAGTTGGACAGAAGGGTGAATTACCTCTAAGTATGAGGATGGGTGTTGGCCCCGCAGGACCACTAGTATGAAGGCCTTATAAAAAAAACTAGTATAATGGGTTACTATTTACCTAATAGCCAGTATCCTAATCTTAAAGGATGTAATGGTCATGCATACAAACCAATACGTTTATAACGTACCGGTATTGGTAATAGATATTTTTAGAATAGGTAAGTAACTGTAGTAGCAGGATCTCTAGATAGATCAGATCTACAGTTGTCAAGGAAGAGGTGTATCTGAGTAGTGGAAGGTACCCGTCGCATTTATATGTCAATAGATTAACAGAATGAATACCTACCAGGACAATTATTCATCTCTATTATTGCAAGAATTTCTGACTTCAGAAAACCAAGTACCTAATGCATAACAAATAAATGAAACGTGTAAGTGTGGTGAATGTACAACATGAATTGGCAGATCGTGGCGTGGACCCTGACCTAACAATATTATCCCTAATGAATGACATTCCCACCTATTCAGAGTTGAAGAATAGTTAGGATTTGACTAAATATTAATGATGCCTAACCGAGACCTAGAAGCATAAATACTTAGTATGTAAGAGACGTGATTATCATGAGACCTAGGTAGACAACTTGTATAGAAATAAAGTGAATACTTTAAAACAACAACCAACAACCCAGAATAGAATTATTTACATTTATAAAACATACTTGTGGAATGCCTGCATATGCTAGAATTAATATTAGCCGCATATATAATTTCATTGCTTAATTGTACCTGGCTTAATGAGGTATACTAAACGCCAGTAGACCGTATAAATATGACAGTAAAATAGCTGTAACACCTGAGCCGCCGGCCAAATGTCGTTGAATATGATTGAAACATGCCAGCGCAATAGATAAAATATGTGGCCGAATTGGGCAGAAGTGATAATGGTGTCTACAATATGGATGACGTTGTGCTGTATGAGTAAACCCGAGTCGCTGACCAGGAGGCGGAGCCTGTAGAGAGCAGAGAAGACCCTTAAAAGCCAGACTAGCCCCTCTCACAACTCCAGGCTCTGCTTACACACACACACATATATATACACACATATATATATATATATATATATATATATATATATACACACACACACACACACATATATATTTATTTATTTTTTAGAATTTTATTTGTAACTTGTTGATTAGAGAACATGCCAACAATAAAAAACTATCTCTAAATTCCTAAGTTATAAAAAATAAGCACACAACAAGAAATTGTCTCCAGATCTATACTGTAGTTGCTATTTTGCACTTATCTCAAAATAACTGAATTAACTTCATCCATTCATATTTTTAAACACCTCCTGTGTCTGCACAGCTACTGATACTAAACCTCTTTAGATGTATTGTATGATTTTCAAAAGATATATTGATAGTGATGTCGCGAACATAAATCACCTAACATTCCTAAATTGTTTGGAATAACGTGCTTTAAAACATCAGGTATGATGTTGTATCGATCAGGTAGTGTAAGGCTTATGCCCACTTCACAGTGACAGACCAAACTCCCGTTTAACGCACCGCAAACAACCGCAAACAGTCCATTTTCGCAACCGCAAACTCCCCATTTGCACAAAGTTGGATACCAAGCTAGCCATGTCCCGTTCCTTGTCCTCACTGATGTCATTGAAGGTCTCTCTTCCTCCACCCAGGAAGCAGGAGATGGAAAAAGATGCTTGGTCGGTCCTCCTACTTCAAATTTGGGGCACTGCACGTGCAATCTAATGTGCCACCAGATAGGAGTGGTGTGTTAAGTAGTACTATTCCTATCAGTTTAATCCCTGTTACGTCCCCTACCAGGGGACCTGTATATAAGGCATCGATTTTAGGAAGCGGGAGATGGAAAAACATCCTTGGTCGGTACTCCTACTTCAGGGGTGTCAAACTCAAATTCATCGGGGGCCGCATCAGCAGTTTAGTCACCCTCAAAGGGCCGGTTGTATCTGTAGGACTATGTGTCCACTCTTTATTATCATAAATTATTACACACACACACTGACAGAGACATACACACACACACACACTGACAGACATACACACACACACTGACTGACAGACATACACACACACACAGACTGACAGACATACACAGACATACACACACACAGACTGACAGACATACACACACACAGACTGACAGACATACACACACACAGACTGACAGACATACACACACACACACACATACTTACAGACATACACACACACAGACTGACAGACATACACACACTGACAGACATACACACACACACACACACTGACAGATACATACATACACACACACTGACAGACAGACATATACACACACACACACAGACAGACATATATACACACACAGTGACAGAGACATACACACACACAAACAGACAGACATATACACACACACACTGACAGACATATACACACACACACACTGACAGATACACACACACACACACACACTGACAGACAGACATATACACACACAGACAGACATATATACACACACACTGACAGAGACATACACACACACAAACAGACAGACATATACACACACACACTGACAGAGACATACACACACACTCACAGACATACACACACAGACTGACAGACAGACATACACACACACACACACAGACTGACAGACATACACACACACAGACTGACAGACATACACACACAGACTGACAGACATACACACACACTGACAGACAGACATACACACACACTGACAGACAGACAGACATACACACACACAGACTGACAGACATACACACACACACAGACTGACAGACATACACACACACAGACTGACAGACATACACACACACTGACAGACAGACATACACACACACTGACAGAGACATACACACACACACTGACAGACATATACACACACACACACTGCCAGACATATACACACACACACACACTGACAGACATATACACACACACTGACAGACATATACACACACACACACTGACAGACATACACACACTGACTGACAGACATACACACACACACTGACAGACATACACACACACTGACAGACAGACATACACACACACACACACACACTGACAGAGACATTCACACACACACACACACACACACACTGACAGACAGACATATACACACACTGACAGACAGACATATACACACACACACTGACAGAGACATACACACACACACTGACAGACATACACACACACACACACACACACACTGACAGACAGACATATACATACACAGACACTGACAGACAGACATACACAGACACTGACAGACAGACATATACACACACACACACTGACAGAGACATACACACACACACACACACACACACTGACAGACAGACATATATACACACACACAGACAGACATATATACACACACACTGACATAGACATACACACACTCAAACAGACAGACATACACACACACACACACTGACAGAGACATACACACACAGACTGACAGAGACATACACACACACTGACAGACAGACATATACACACACACACTGACAGACATACACAGACACTGACTGACAGACATACACACACACACACACTGACAGACAGACATATACACACACACACTGACAGAGACACACACACACACACACACACACACTGACAGACAGACATATACACACACTGACAGACAGACATACACACACACACACTGACAGACATACACACACACACACACTGACAGACAGACATATACATACACAGACACTGACAGACATACATATACATACACAGACACTGACAGACAGACATACACAGACACTGACAGACAGACATACACAGACACTGACAGACAGACATACACAGACACTTTCAGACAGACATACACAGACACTGACAGACAGACATATACACACACACACACTGACAGAGACATACACACACACACACACTGACAGAGACATACACACACACACACACTGACAGACAGACATATACACACACACTGACAGAGACATACACACACACACACACACTGACAGACAGACATATACATACACAGACACTGACAGACAGACATACACAGACACTGACATACAGACATACACAGACACTGGCAGACAGACATACACACATACACACACACACACACACACACTGACAGACATACACACACACACACTGACAGACATACACACACACACACACACTGACAGACATACACCCACACACACACTGACAGACATACACACACACACTGACAGACATACACACACACACTGACAGACATACACACACACACACACTGACAGACATACACACACACACACTGACAGACATACACACACACACACTGACAGACATACACACACACTGACAGACAGACATATACACACACTGACAGACAGACATATACACACACACACTGACAGACATATACACACACACACTGACAGACATAGACACACACACACTGACAGACATACACACACACTGACAGACAGACATATACACACACACACTGACAGAGACACACACACACACTGACAGAGACATACACACACACACTGACAGACAGACATATACACACATACACACACACTGACACACACACACACTGACACACACACACACACTGACAGACATACACACACTGACAGACATACACACACTGACAGACACACACACACACACTGACAGACATACATACACACACACACTGACAGACATACACACACTGACAGACACACACACACTGACAGACACACACACACTGACAGACAGACATAGCCACAGACAGACATACACACATACAGACAGGTTCAGGAGGGTGGCTTACCTGGGATCCAGAGTGCTGCCTGAGGTAGTTGGGAGTTGGAGGAGCTGGTCCTGCCCAGCCCCCCTCCTCTCTGCCCTCTGCTGTCTTCTTGGGAGGACTTCCTCCCAGGCTGACGTGAGGGGGCCGGCGGTAGCTCCGCCCCTGCTGGGTGCCAGCCGCGCTGTGTGCTACAGAGGGAGCAGGGATATGACATGTTCATATCCTCGCCCCCTCCACACAGTCCGCGGCACTGCAGCTTGGCGCTCGGCCTTGCTACAAGAAGTGACTGGCAGGAGAGGGGAGCTGTGCGCTTCCCTCCTGACGGTCACCCGGATATTTGCGCCCCCGGGCCGGTGCGCCCTAAGGCGGCCGCCTGAGCCGCCTTATGGACGCGCCGGCCCTGGGTGAAGGCTGGCGGCCAGCGGCGGCTACACGGGCCACATGACAAGGTCTGGCGGGCCGGATTCGGCCCGCGGGCCTTGTGTTTGACACCCGTGTCCTACTTCAAATTTGGGGCACTGCGCGTGCAATCTAATGTGCCACCAGATAGGAGTGGTGTGTTAAATAGTACTATTCTTATCAGTTTAATCCCTATTACGTCTTCTATCAGGGGACGTGTATATAAGGCATCGATTTTAGGAAGCGGGAGATAGAAAAAGATGCTTGGTCGGTCCTCCTACCTCAAATTTGGGGCACTGCGCGTGCAATCTAATGTGCCACCAGATAGGAGTGGTGTGTTAAGTAGTACTATTCCTATCAGTTTAATACCTGTTACGTCCCCTATCAGGGGACGTGTATATAAGGCATCGATTTTAGGAAGCGGGAGATGGAAAAAGATGCTTGGTCGGTCCTCCTACTTCAAATTTGGGGCACTGCGCGTGCAATCTAATGTGCCACCGGATAGGAGTAGTGTGTTAAGTAGTCCCCCTCATCAGGCCTTTCTTAGTCGAATGTATTGCCCACTGTCAGTCCCTTCGGGATCCATCCCTCATTCATCTTAATAAAGGTGAGGTCGGTCCTCCTACTTCAAATTTGGGGCACTGCGCGTGCAATCTAATGTGCCACCAGATAGGAGTAGTGTGTTAAGTAGTACTATTCTTATCAGTTTAATCCCTGTTACGTCCCCTATCAGGGGACGTGTATATAAGGAATCGATTTTAGGAAGCGGGAGATAGAAAAAGATGCTTGGTCGGTTCTCCTACTTCAAATTTGGGGCATTGCACGTGCAATCTAATGTGCCACCGGATAGGAGTAGTGTGTTAAGTAGTCCCCCTCATCAGGCCTTTCTTAGTCGAATGTATTGCCCACTGTCAGTCCCTTCGGGATCCATCCCTCATTCATCTTAATAAAGGTGAGGTCGGTCCTCCTACTTCAAATTTGGGGCACTGCGCGTGCAATCTAATGTGCCACCAGATAGGAGTGGTGTGTTAAGTAGTCCCCCTCATCAGGCCTTTTTTAATCGAATGTGTCGCCCAGTGTCAGTCCCTTCGGGATCCATCCCTCATTCATCTTAATAAAGGTGAGGTAATCTAGACTTTTTTGACCTAGGCAACTTCTCTTCTCAGTGACAATACCTCCTGCTGCACTGAAGGTCCTTTCTGACAGGACACTTGAAGTGGGGCAGGCCAGAAGTTCTATCGCAAATTGGGATAGCTCAGGCCACAGGTCAAGCCTGCACACCCAGTAGTCAAGGGGTTCATCGCTCCTCAGAGTGTCGATATCTGCAGTTAAGGCGAGGTAGTCTGCTATCTGTCGGTCGAGTCGTTCTCTGAGGGTGGACCCCGAAGGGCTGTGGCGATGCGCAGGACTTAAAAAGCTCCACATGTCCTCCATCAACAACACGTCTGTAAAGCGTCCTGTCTTTGCCGGCGTGGTCATAGGAGGAGGAGGATTACTTTCACCTCTTCCCCTGTTAGATTCCCGTTGTGCTGTGACATCACCCTTATACGCTGTGTAAAGCATACTTTTTAATTGATTTTGGAACTGCTGCATTCTTTCCGACTTGGCGTAATTCGGTAACATTTCAGGCACGTTCTGCTTATACCAGGGTCTAGTAGCATGGACGCCCAGTACAGGTCGTTCTCCTTCAGCCTTTTTATACGAGGGTCCCTCAACAGGCACGACAGCATGAAAGACCCCATTTGCACAAGGTTGGATGCCGAGCTACTCATGTCCTGTTCCTCGTCCTCAGTGATCTCTCTAAAGGTATGTTCTTCCCCCCAGCCACGTACAACACCACGGGTACCAGATAGGTGACAACGAGCACCCTGGGATGCCTGTTGTGGTTGGTCTTCCTCCTCCTCCTCAAAGCCACATTCCTCCTCTGACTCCTCTTCCTCACAATCCTCTTCCAGCGTTGCCGCAGGTCCAGCAAGCGATGCTGATAAGGCTTTTTCTGGTGGTGATGGTGACCACAACTCTTCCTCTTCATGCTCATCTACGGCCTGATTCAGCACTCTTCGCAGGGCATGCTCCAGGAAGAAAACAAATGGTATGATGTCGCTGATTGTGCCTTCGGTGCGACTGACTAGGTTTGTCACCTCCTCAAAAGGACGCATGAGCCTACAGGCATTGCGCATGAGCGTCCAGTAACGTGGCAAAAAAAATCCCAGCTCCGCAGAGGCTGTCCTAGCACCCCAGTCATACAAATACTCGTTAACGGCTTTTTCTTGTTGGAGCAGGCGGTCGAACATTAGGAGTGTTGAATTCCAACGTGTCGGGCTGTTGTAAATCAAGCGCCTCACTGGCATGTTGTTTCACCGCTGGATATCGGAAAAGTGCGCCATGGCCGTGTAGGAAAGCCTGAAATGGCCACACACCTTCCTGGCCTGCTTAAGGACATCCTGTAAGCCTGGGTACTTATGCACAAAGCGTTGTACGATCAGATTACACACATGTGCCATGCACGGCACATGTGTCAACTTGCCCAAATGCAATGCCGCCAACAAATTTCTTGCGTTGTAACAAACCACTTTGCCGATCTCCAGTTGGTGCGGAGTCAGCCACTGATCCACCTGTGCATTCAGGGCGGACAGGAGTGCTGGTCCGGTGTGACACTCTGCTTTCAGGCAAGTCAACCCCAAGACAGCGTGACACTGCCGTATCCGGGATGTGGAACATTACCTGGGGAGCTGGGGGGGTGCCGTGGATGTGGAGCAAGACGCAGCAGCAGAAGAGGACTCAGCTGAGGAGGTTATGGAAGAGGATGGAGTAGGAGGAGTAGAGGAGGTGGAAGCAGGCCTGCCTGCAAGTCGTGGCGGTGTCACCAACTCCTCTGCAGAGCCACGCATTCCATGCTTGGCAGCCGTCAGCAGGTTTACCCAATGCGCAATGTAGGTGATATACCTGCCCTGACCATGCTTTGCAGACCAGGTATCAGCAGTGGTCAGATGGAACCTTGCCCCAACACTGTGTGCCAGACATGCCATTACTTCCTTTTGCACAATCGAGTACAGGTTGGGGATTGCCTTTTGTGCAAAGAAATTTCGGCTGGGTACCTTCCACTGCGGTGTCCCAATAGCTATGCATTTTTTGAACGCCTCAGACTCCACCAGCTTGTATGGTAAAAGCTGGTGAGCTAAGAGTTCAGTCAAGCCAGCTGTCAGACACCGGGCAAGGGGGTGACTTTGTGACTTTGGCCTCTTACGCTCAACATGTCCTTGACAGACACTTGGCTGTGGGCAGATGAGCAGGAACTGCTCAAGGCGAGAGACGGAGGGGCGGATGGTTGAGATGGGGCAAGAAGGACAGCGGTGGTTAACGTGGTTGAAGCAGGAGGAGGATGGCGGCTTTGAGTTTGTGTGCTGCTTGTACTCATGTGTTGATCCCATAGGCGTTTGTGATGTGCGATCATGTGCCTTCGCAAAGCAGTTGTACCTAGGTGGGTGTTGGACTTCCCACGACTCAGTTTCTTTTGGCACAGGTTGCAAATGGCATCACTGTTGTCAGAGGCAGACACACAAAAAAAATGCCACACTGCTGAGCTCTGCAATGACGGCATTCTGGTGGTGGCAACAGCATGCGTTGATTGGCGTGCTGTCGGGCTGACCCCGGGTGCTGATGCATGCTGTCTGACTGTGCCACTAGCTCCTTGCGATGACCTCTCCCTGTTTCCAACTCGTCTCCTCCTCCTCCTCTCTATCTCCCCATCTTAACTTTCCCCCTGTTCTTCTTCTCTTCTAGCGGGCACCCACGTGACATCCCCGGATGCATCGTCATCATCAACCACTTCACTTGTATCTGACAACTCAGCAAAGGAAGCAGCAGTGAGTACAACATCATCATCATCACACCGTACATGTGTAATGCTGCCTGAATGAGACATATCCCTGTTATCTACATCCTCTGGCATAATGGTTGCGCATCACTCATTTCTTCCAACTGATGTGTAAATAACTCCTCTGACATACCAAGTGAAGCGGCTGTGGTGCTAGTGTTGGTGGTGGCGGCAGGCGGGCGAGTGGTAACTTGAGAGGTGCCCGAAGCTAAGCTGGAGGAGGATGGTGCGTCGAGGTTCCGAGCGGAAGCTGTAGAAGATTGGGTGTTCTGTGTTAGCCAGTCAAATATGTCCTCAGAACTTTTCAAGTTCAGGGTACGTGGCCTCTGAACACTGGGCATTATTCTAGGGCCAAAGGGAATCACAGCACCACGACCACGACGGCCCCTGCGGGCTGGCCTGCCTCTGCCTGTCATTTTTTTTTCCGATTAGTTGTACTATGTGTGAAAGCTACTGTGACAACAGATATGAGTGGCATTGGTGTGACACTGTGCCCTGGCAGGCCCTGAAACGCACACTCGTGAAGGAAACTGACTGCTATTATATTACAGTCCAAAAAGGTTTTTTTTTGTTAAATGCAAGCTATTGTGACACCAGTGCGTGAGTGGTGGCACTGGGCAGGCCCTGAAACGCACACTAGTGAAGGAAACGGACTGCTATTATATTACAGTCAAAAAAGTTTTTTGTTTTTTTTTAAATGCAAGCTATTGTGACACCAGTGAGTGAGTGGTGGCACTGGGCAAGTGGGCACAGTATACGCTGTGAGCCTGACACACACGCTGGCAGACAACTAACTGCTATTCAATCTATTACAGTCAAAATTTTATTTTTTTTTAAAAAATGTACACTACTGTTACACCAGATATGAGTTGCACTGGTGTGACACTGTGCCCTGGCAGGCCCTGAAACGCACACTCGTGAAGGAAACTGACTGCTATTATATTACAGTCAAAAAAGTTTTTTGTTTTTTTAATGCAAGCTATTGTGACACCAGTGAGTGAGTGGTGGCACTGGGCATGTGGGCACAGTATATGCTGTGAGCCTGACACACAGGCTGGCAGGCAGGTAACTGCAATTACATTACACAGAAAATGGGAAATATAAACTCTATATATATAAAAAAGCAGACTGATGTTCTAGCCCTAAAAATGGCTTTTTGGGGTGCTGTCCTTACAGCAGAGATCAGATGATTCCTTCAGGACTGTAGTGGACACTGAATACACTAGCCTAGCTATCAATTTCCCTATCAAATGAGCAGCAGCTACACTGTCCCTACTCTCACTAAGTAGTAATGCAGCTTCACAATGAATGTAAAATGGATGCTGTCCAGGAGGTGGGAGGGTCTGGGAGGGAGGGTCTGCTGCTGATTGGCTGGAATGTGTCTGCTGACTGTGAGGTACAGGGTCAAAGTTTACTCAATGATGACGAATAGGGGGCGGACCGAACAGTGCATGTGTTCGCCATCCGTGGCGAACGCGAACAAGCGATGTTTGCCAGGAACTATTTGCTGGCGAACAGTTCGGGACATCACTATATATTCAGTGTTAAGAAATATCATGTAGATATCCATATATATTCCATACTTTTAAGCATTTGAAAATTGTTACACACACACATGGAATATCATAATTTTCTACAATATAAGTTGAAATAAAATGCAACTTATAAAAGATTGGGTGAATTCAGTGGGAAAAAAATCGGTACTTTTTATTTAATAGCTATGCATTGCATTGTTGTTTTGTATGTTCTTTGCTTTATTCTATAATAATAAATTGAGCATTTTAGTTGGAATCTGTTTTGTTCAAAGAGAAAACAAATACTAGATATAAATGAAAATAAAGATGCAGTATGCAAGGAATAAATGCGTGGGATAAGCAGTACATACCACTACATTATTTATTCCCTACACTTTCAAATATTTTATGTGTATATCATAAACTTTATTGCAGTAAGTAGTGGTACATGTTTAGATATAGGTGTTACGGCTTCTAGCACAAACAACAGTTGTTTAGGCTGGGAACTAAAACTATTTGTGATTTATATATATTAGTGTAAATTTGTATTGTGTGTGTGTGTTTTATATATCTTCTTAGAAAATAAATCACCATATATAGTTATACTGATATTTTGTCACCAGTTTAAGACCCCCACATTGATGTATTGTTACAACATTGCAATAAAAAATTCAAAAAAGAATAAGAATACTCAATACATTTTATTGGTTTGCTAGTAAAAAGAGAGAGAACATTTCTATACAAAGGTCTCAATGTTGAACACATTGGGGATTTCTAACTTAGTTGCAAACAAAATAATTTTAAAATTCACAGGAACAATACCATAATATATGTGTGTGTGTGTGTGTGTGTGTGTATACATAAAAAAACACACAAAAATATTTCTACATACTTTGCTAGGTAAACGTTACTGCATGAAAAGTGTCAAAATAATTTAAGGTAAATGCCCTGTGTACTTTTAAAAAGTTGGTATATTTCTATTGAAATGCTGAATTTGTTACGTTCTCTGTCTGCTTTTGAACATGAATAAAGGTTTAGATACAAAAATAAACTATTCAATAAGCTCTTTTTGTGTCCTAATTTTTGTGTCAAAATATGAATATCTGTGCCTACCCTTTCAAAATGATCTATAATAAAAAAATAAATGAGAAAACATTCTAATAAAATCGATTTTAATTCCACGTTTTAATAGTAGAAAGTTGGGGGGAGGAGGGTTAGTTTAACAGCAGACACAGACCTAACAGACTATTTTGGTTGCATATAAAAGACCCTCTTTGACAGCAATTATTTTCACTTGTTGTGGACTTTGAATTCAGGTCTGTGGAGATAAAATGTGTTACTTTATCCAGTTTAGAAGAGTTGAAGTAATTAAGATTAACGCGCTTTCTATCCCCTGTACATGGCCAAAACATTGCTGATTTGGGTCCTGATGTCTTTCTTTGTACTTTTGTGTGCATATGTTTTGATCGTCTACACATTGAACACTCCATTCTTAAAACAAGGCATAGTGGAACGGACTACCAAGTTCTGATTGGACCGTCAGATACATTGTTCTATCAGACAGTAATTGTGTCATTCACACACTGCCCAAATTCTGCAATTTTTTTATTTCTAACCAGCATTCTTATCCTTGGCTCACAATATAGATTGTCCAATCATCAGTGCTGATATACCTTTATTTTTCAAATTCAATGAATATTAGGGTTCTGTTCAGAGCAGTGCCTATTAAAGCTAATAAATCCAGAGGCTGGCGTTATGGAGCTTTATTACTTATTTTCTGTGCATAGAATAAATAACTTCATGTTAATTCAGCAAAATGATCGATCAATATTGACTTACACAACTCCTCGTTTTGCATCACTGTGAGAAAGACAGTCCAGGAATTAGGATTTTCCCCGTTTTATTGCATTAGACACACTGACAAAACCTGGATTGTTGGTGGGTCTTGGGGACTGTTTTGGGAAACACTGCTCAAGTGCATAAAGATTAATCCAAAATATTTCAGTTCACACAAAAATTTAAGATCAATCCCAAACCATATTAGAGATTGGGAATGCACCAGGTTCATACTTAGTTAATTTATGGAATAAGACCACCAGTGAGACCACATGAGGGGTCATCAAATTAATAAATAAAAAAATGGCAAACAACAGAGACAGTTTTAATTGCACTCAATAAATCCAGCATTGTTTCTGCTACATCGTAATTTTTTTCTGTATACATTTAAATACGTGGTGTTTTTTCAGAGTAATTGTTTATACTTATATTACTAAAAACAATGATTGTAATTCAATTCTGGTGTCTGGTTTACCAACGCAGTCAAATAATCATGAGCTCTGCTAGCGTGATAAGACGTGATGCAGACTAATGTTTGTAGGAATAAACACAATAGAAAGCTGAGATTTCTGACTGATGTTATTGCTTCAATTTGTCTAACTCCAAAATGTCTCATTAGGTATAAGGGATTGAACTGCCAATGCTGAGCGTAGGGCATTTATAAGTGAATAGCTTGAGGTCAGGGCCACTCAGGCATTGTTGTAAAAATAGAATTGCAAAGTACTGCATTGAGGGAAAAAAAATCAACTAATTTCTGCTTCTGTAATTCCTTTGGAATCAATAGAAATATATCCTTGCTGTGATTTTTATTGTGCCACTCGAAGGATACAGATGAGTGCACCTGTCGCTAGGAAGATGAGGAGGGCTGCATCTAAACATATTGAGGCATTACCAGATGTACACATGTTCCATATGCTATTATGTAAACTATTTGGTGTCAGCTTAATAATGTTTGCTGACTTGATTTGCATATGCACATTTTAATAACAATAAATAAAGGCACATGTAATTCTGAGTCTGATTTATGGAAAATAAATGATGGCATGAATTATGATTTAACATTTGATTTATCGTTACATTAAAAAAAAATACAAATGTGGGTAGAAAGCCTTATTGATGAAACGGTTTAAAAATATCACGTTAAAATGCTTTTAACTCCTGAATGACCCTTTTTTTCTGGCAATCTGTGTGTTAATGCCTGAAGAATGTAATTTTATTTTACTGTGTGTTAATTATAATGTCATTTCATGCCTTCATACATTCAATTCATGCATTTTAAATGACATGTAAGGCATTCTTTTGATCCCCAATATGTATACATACATCAGTAAGTATGTTCACAATCTTAAAAAAAAAACTGAAAAAAAATTGAAAAATCTTTTTTTTCACAGCTTTGCTTACAAATGTTTACCAATCTAAATACAGCCTATATAAAGAGGATATATCAATATAGTTTTATTTATTTATCTTTTTTTAATTAAATAAATTAAATAAAGGAGTGTAACAATACAGGAATGACATAATGACAGCAATATCAGAAAAAAAATGCGCATTCACTATTTTCACCAAAGATTATAGGCCATGTTAAAATACAACAAAAAGGAATAACCTTTAACTTATCGTTTACATTGACAGAATCACATACTCATATCAAACAACATTCCCCTCAGGTATTGTCACCTGTTCCTAAACTCAATATTCAGAGCATAATGTGTTCAAAAGTAACCTTCAGTGATGTCTTGATAGGAAAATGTTTAGATAGGCAAAGAGAAGAGGAAATTGATTGGAAAATAAGGTAAAAGAATGACAGATAATCCAACCAGGGAAGCCAACGCTCAGTGTTTTGCATCCCACCTCTCTTCAGAGAGGCTGCCTGACCCTCTGCTGTCTGAATTTCTTCTAGCATTCATAGATGCCATTAACTCGATTTCCTATATTTCAAAATCGAAAAAGGACTTACATGAAGGGGCATATTTTCTAAATTGCATGTGGGTGACTCGCCATAAATCTCAGTAATTGTATCCTTGACCATTTGCAAAATGTAGCTATACATGGACAATCCCACCAAATATGTTTAACTGAACCCACGTCATCACTACATCTCCATCACTACATCTCCATGAAGAGAAGCAGGAGTCATATACCGCATTGACAAACATCTTTAGTTAACCAATGTAGAGACTGGGGGTGGACCCGAGCCCAAAAGAGCTCTGGGGCACCAAGAAAGATTCTATGAGTCTACTCTTTGTGGACTGAAAATAAAAAACACCTTTATTATAGGGTACAAATTCCCCAAAAGAAGTAAAGGAAGCTTATAAATAATGCTAACACATCTAATAAATTGGTGGGAGGTGGTAATATGTACATCAGAGAAAGGAGTGAGCAGTTGAATCTTACACAATCCACTACTTGAAACCGTATAGTCAGGGGTTTCTTTTAAGTGTAGAAGATAGACAATAATCACAGCTTTAGCGAACTATAAGGCCTTTAGAAGAGATAAGAACAAAATAGTATCCCTTGAGAATAGATCTGTTAACTTAGTCACTAGTAGGATTGATACAGATAGACATTGAAGCCTTAGACAAAGTATCAATTGTATCCAGAACTTGCTAGTCTTGTGTGATAGATCGCTATTACTTCTAATTGCTGGGCTTCACCACAGTGCCTGAGATGAACTTGTCTATATAAGGGGTTAAATGCCCAAAAATGGCTTGGTATATTATTCAGACGAGTATATAATAGTAGGGTTCTGCAGAACTTTAGAACTTGTGATCTCTCCAAGTGATTCTATAGCATAGCTTAAGAAAACTGATATTCCTGCTATTGCTTCTATTGAAAAGCCACTAAGTTTCACTCTAGTGTCTAAAATAAGCTATCCATATAAGGAGCTAAATGCCCCTAAGTGGTTAGTATATCGCTTATATAGATCCTAGAAAGCTCATTCAGAAATTAAAGAACGAATAATCTCTTGAAAAAAATATAGCACAGCCTTAAGGAGCAAGTATAACATTGTTACCCCTATTGAAGAGTTACTAAATGAAACATCCCGGCCATTAACTGTGAGAAGCCCCAAATTGCTCTAATCTGATATCAGCATCAGTCTCCTATATTCTCATCCACCTCCCTCCACCTAGTGAACACACACAAAGTGCTGGTGATCGTTAAAAAAGCATAACCTAACGCACGTTTCGGCGCTATGCACGTACCACCAATTTATTAGATGTGTTAGCATTATTTATAAGCTTCCTTTACTTCTTTTGGGGAATTTGTACCCTATAATAAAGGTGTTTTTTATTTTCAGTCCACAAAGAGTAGACTCATAGAATCTTTCTTGGTGCCCCAGAGCTCTTTTGGGCTCGGGTCCACCCCCAGTCTCTACATTTATTATATATTCAAGGGTTATCCCCTACCTAAGATTCTGTGGACACACTATAGATCCTGTTTATCAGGCGTCTCATTACTTTATAATTATTTATCTATCTAATAGAGGTTTCAATACCAATCCCAGTGTGTCAACTCTTATATATATGATTCTCTCATAAATACTATATTTTTAACATTTCGATATGGCAAATTTCTTGTCTCAACTCAAGGAACCAAATCAATGGTGTACAGATGTCGAATCAGTCTTCTCGGATAAAGATGTAACGTACTTACCTGAACATGATAATATAAACCTCAAGTTCAGGAATTTATCCAATATGTGTAAACAACAGATAAGGTTGGGGTGGGAAATAACCTCTTTACAAAAATATCAAAGCAAATCTATGATACCGAGGGGCCTTAGGATCCAGACCACACCGAATATAGAAATGGATGATCCTGCCCTATTAAAAGAATGGGAGGAAGCAGCTGATACCTGTTCAAAAAAATTCATGGACATCCTGCAAAGATTTGAGGCAGACAGATTAAAAACTGTCAATGAGAAAGTTAAGACCGCAATAGAGGATATACAAAGTTGTAAGGATGATCCTTCTTTTAGCATACAAGAACAAAGATTAGAACAAAATTTGAACAAGTATCAGAACAATATAAAGAGCCGTAAACACGGGAAATTTGTCCGTGATAATGACGACTACAAAAAAGGTAACGTGTATAGACGTTTCAAAAAAACTATGAGGATGGATTCAGACCACTATGAAACATCCGAATATGAAACGTCTGACACAGATAGTGAACCAACCCCCACTACCAGTAGCAATCGGAAACAACAGGGCAGTAAAGGAATCCTCAAAAAAGGAGTGACTTTTTTAGGTCAGTCCCCTCGGGAGGGGGAAACACAGAACTACAGACAAACCAGGAACAGGGGCAGGGCACGCAGGAGATATTAAACAAGGATATGAGAGTAATTAACCTATCAGACATCACTCTTACCTCCATCCAAATAGAAGTTCTGATGAGAGGACTCTCTTTTGTCCCAATCCCCCCATTCAACCATTTTGAATGGATTAAGGATGTCAATCTGTTTGGCAGGAGACTAGCCCTACATAAATTCTTTAAACTCAAAGATGAAAAAAGGGCGAAAGAACTGGGATTTAACCTAAGAGAGTACCAATGCCTACAGGAACTGGTTACCTTATTAGAGGATAATGATGATACGGTTATATCTACTCCATACACAAACCTGCGTCCTAAGAGTAAATTCACCCCGAACATAAGGGAGTTCAAGAATATTGACATGTTTGTAGAATCCACCACCAACATGATAAAATCGATCAACACGGATATGCTTACTATGAAACCTAAAGGTAACCTATCCAAGACAGAATGGAAAGCACTCTGCAGCTTAAAAGAGAATGACAATATCATCATCAAGCCGGCGGATAAAGGCGGTAACATTGTGGTAATGAACAGACCACACTATGTACAAACAATTGAAAATATCCTCCTGGACAATGAGACCTATAGAGTACTGACCAGCAACCCATCTACCAAATACCAAATGGAATACAAAAAACTCCTGGATCAAGCATTTGATGATGGCATCTTGACGAAAGAGGAATATGGTAGTATCTTTATAAAATGTCCAACAACCTCAACTTTCTATGGTCTCCCTAAAATCCACAAACAATATGAAACACTTACAGCTAGACCCATTGTTTCAGGGTCCAATAATTTCACTAGCAAGGGGAGCATATATGTGGACAAAATTCTAAGACCATATGTAGAAACTTTACCCTCCTACCTCAAGGACACAAAAGATACCCTGAAATACTTGAAATCACTGACAGTACCAAGAGGGTCAGTACTCTGTAGCCTGGACGTAGAGGGCCTATATTCATCGATCCCACACTCAAGTGGGCTAGACCATGTGGGTTATTTTCTGGAAAAAAGAGGCCCAGAACATGATACCCATACAAAGTTTGTACTAGACCTACTGAAATTCATCTTGACTCACAATTTTTTCTTATTTCAAAACAAATACTACCACCAGGTGCAGGGGACCGCTATGGGGACATCTTGTGCCCCTGCGTATGCCAACCTGCACCTGGGTTGGTGGGAAAGTGAGGTTGTGTTTTCTGTACAAAATTCACATTATACGGACTTCATCTATGCATGGAAACGGTACATAGATGATATCCTAGTGATATGGACAGGAACCAGACAAGCCTTTGAAGAATTTGTAGCAATATTGAATGTGAACAATATAAACTTGAAGTTTACCATGGAATTCGGTGATCAAGCCCTCAATTTTCTTGACTGTACATTTACAATATCCGAATCCCTGAAGATCAACACTACCCTCTTCCGCAAACCCACTTCAACAAACAATATGCTTAGATGGGAGAGCTATCATCCCACTCCTCTGAAAAGAGGCATTCCAGTGGGACAGTACCTCAGGCTAAGAAGAAATTGCTCATCAATTGAGGATTTCAAGATAAAAGCCAGGATACTAAGAGAAAGATTTAGAGAAAGAGGGTACCCTATAAGATGCCTGAAACAAGCCTACCAAAGGGCACTAGATAGTGACCGTGAAATACTTCTGCAAAGCAACAAAAAGAATACGGATAAACAAATTAGATGTATAGCCAACTATGATGCGGGCTGGGAGGAAGCAAAAAAGATCTTAAGCCGATTCTGGCCACTCTTGACACAAGACTCACACCTAAGGGACATCATCCCCTCGAGAGTGTCTGTCACGGCCAGGAGAGGTAGAAATATAAAAGACATATTAGTACCCAGCCACCTATCTACATCTAGACATACATCTAAGAACTGGCTAACGGTGCAGGGCACTTATCAATGTGGGAGGTGTGTAGCGTGTGGTTTCATCGCTAAGGGATCTAAACAAATCACTGATTCAACTGATACTACTTCAATCCCCATAAAACAATTTTTTAATTGCAATACGTCTGGAATGGTCTACTTACTAACATGTAAATGTGGAATGAAATACGTTGGTAAGACCATACGTCCTTTTAAAAAACGAATAATGGAACATGTCCACTCAGTGACATCAAGTAGGGACACCCCAGTAGCCAGACATGTGAGGTCCCAACATATGGACACACCCCGCTGCATCAAATTTGCAGGCATCGAGAAGATCCAGATGGGCAGGAGAGGTGGTGATCTGGACCAGGCCCTCAAAAGAAGGGAATGTTACTGGATCCACAAACTAGACACCTTATCACCCAAAGGACTCAACGAGGGGTTCACATTCACTCCCTTCATTAGTTGAGTGTACCTTAAGGATATCCATAATTGTAAAGTTGTAAATATGTAAATATGTATAATTGTATAAAGAGTTTGTTTACTCGTGACATAATTCTACACCTAAGATATATGAGGGTTACAATACTTAACACAAGCTAACTCGTATTGTGACACTTTCTTAGCATATAGATTACACTCCCAATTATGTAATAGGGCAGTATATGAGCTATATGGGAACCTACATTAAGTGTATATTTTCATTCTTGGACCATATGACAGAGATACAAGATAAGGACAAATAAATATGAGGATAACAAAACCGTTTATAACATTAAATAATAATTACTGTATACTGGTACACATTAATGTATACGGGTATCCCATGATACTCTGTTACCCCTATACATTCCTTCCTTAGAAGAATGTCTCCTCTTATGGCCATAACCCTTTGTGACTCTGATATCACAAAGGGCTAACAACTAGAGGTCTTCATGATTCCTTTAAGTTACTGTACAGTCAAAATGATTCTTTTAAGTGACTGTACCCTTAAAAATGTAGTCACGCCCTAGCTATACTGCACCTCAATCTACCATGTGTATAACACATATCTCCAGGACAACCTTTACGTGATTATCTTTTTTGCGTATTCCCAGTAAAATACTGGGTCTTCAAGATATGAATAAGTTTAACACACAATTGGGAGTGTCAGTTATATATATATGCAGACGCCCTCTATATATATATCTCAGGGATCGAAATGGTGTCCTATATTACTCGTCCGAATAAGTGCATCATGTACAGCAAGGATGCTTTACAATCCCACATCTGGGATGTAATCCGTCCGTTACAATTGATGCACTAAGCGTAAGAAGGATGCCCCGTAACCCCATACCTTTTTAGGTCATGATATAAACTGCATCACATGGACGGCAGCATCTATACACGCCCCCAATGACGTGGATGGGCGGAGCTATGACGCATAGACCGCCCATCCTAATTCTGGCGCGAGTGAATCCAAATAGATGCGCCCTGTGATTGGCTACCGGCCAAAAGTAAAGAGATATAAAAACGAGCGGGCGGCAGTGTCACATTTACCTTTGAGAAAGGCGCTTGCATAGCGCCGAAACGTGCGTTAGGTTATGCTTTTTAACGATCACCAGCACTTTGTGTGTGTTCACTAGGTGGAGGGAGGTGGATGAGAATATAGGAGACTGATGCTGATATCAGATTAGAGCAATTTGGGGCTTCTCATAGTTAATGGCCGGGATGTTTCATTTAGTAACTCTTCAATAGGGGTAACAATGTTATACTTGCTCCTTAAGGCTGTGCTATATTTTTTTCAAGAGATTATTCATTCTTTAATTTCTGAATGAGCTTTCTAGGATCTATATAAGCGATATACTAACCACTTAGGGGCATTTAGCTCCTTATATGGATAGCTTATTTTAGACACTAGAGTGAAACTTAGTGGCTTTTCAATAGAAGCAATAGCAGGAATATCAGTTTTCTTAAGCTATGCTATAGAATCACTTGGAGAGATCACAAGTTCTAAAGTTCTGCAGAACCCTACTATTATATACTCGTCTGAATAATATACCAAGCCATTTTTGGGCATTTAACCCCTTATATAGACAAGTTCATCTCAGGCACTGTGGTGAAGCCCAGCAATTAGAAGTAATAGCGATCTATCACACAAGACTAGCAAGTTCTGGATACAATTGATACTTTGTCTAAGGCTTCAATGTCTATCTGTATCAATCCTACTAGTGACTAAGTTAACAGGTCTATTCTCAAGGGATACTATTTTGTTCTTATCTCTTCTAAAGGCCTTATAGTTCGCTAAAGCTGTGATTATTGTCTATCTTCTACACTTAAAAGAAACCCCTGACTATACGGTTTCAAGTAGTGGATTGTGTAAGATTCAACTGCTCACTCCTTTCTCTGATGTACATATTACCACCTCCCACCAATTTATTAGACGTGTTAGCATTATTTATAAGCTTCCTTTACTTCTTTTGGGGAATTTGTACCCTATAATAAAGGTGTTTTTTATTTTCAGTCCACAAAGAGTAGACTCATAGAATCTTTCTTGGTGCCCCAGAGCTCTTTTGGGCTCGGGTCCACCCCCAGTCTCTACATTTATTATATATTCAAGGGTTATCCCCTACCTAAGATTCTGTGGACACACTATAGATCCTGTTTATCAGGCGTCTCATTACTTTATAATCTTTAGTTAACCTCCTGATATTTAGCTCTAAGTGAGCTTTTGAGATGCAGGAAGAGAACCTTTATTCAAACCTTATTCAAACTTCTGTCCCACTGCGTCTTAAAAGTTTGTTTGTCAAACCCGTCACCCATCAGTAAGTGCTACTACAGCATCGAGACTGTCCTGTCCAGTTCTGCACCCCCCACACACTTGCCCTTAGACCAAGTAAGATCCCCATGCACCAAGTGCCCACCAGGAATAGAGTTATAAAAGTGTTTTAATTGCATGTAGGGGAAAATCTCCATAACTATAGGGTGTCAATCCTCCACTGGCTCATTTAATGGTTTGAGTCTGCTTATGATTAGAACCTTCTGAAGTGGGAAAAATCCCACACACTCCCCACAAGAAAGTCAACTCCCTCGCAATCCCCCTGTGAAGCTCTGGTTGCATGTGAGTGGTGATAGCGGACTCGGAGTTAGCAACACATGCAAAATCCTGCAGATCGCTAACCAAGTACTCAACATCTGTGCCGCTGGCGATCTTGCCGAGATATCAGGTGGTATCCTTACCTCAGAGTGATTTATTTCTCAAGACGTTGGGAATATCTCACAGGCCCAGCATTGCAGTCATTTTTAAGAGTTATAGGATAAAGTAGTCAATTAACAATTTAATTAACATTTGCAAAACTTGATAAGCTGGCAGTTTGAATTTAATAAGTCTTCAAATTCAGGATAATATGAGTCTCATCTAGTGTGCTTAGCCGTGCCTTTTTTCCACTCCCTATTTTACCGGGTGAAATCTAGTGTTTCTTCACTCTGACAATTTTCTGTAAAAATCACATATAGCATGTGTCATGCTGCTGTATAAGCTAATAGCCACCACACTGCATCTCCTATCAGCAGTAGCAGCCCGTTTGATTTCAGAACTAGAGAGCAGAGGTAGGTACCTACACATATGTCTGCCCACCCAACACGTAAACACTGTATACAAACGTGAATAGCTGAATAGGAAGTATAAATTCCATTATTTTGCATTAATGGACAAAGGACTAGACTTACAGCTGAACTGATATCAAATGTGTTCAGGGCAACAGTGACAAGAAGTGACTCCCCAGTGACTAAGCAAAATGATTATATTGACTCACTTAACAAAGTATCGCAGGTTAGATGCTGATCTGTCAAGGTTCATTGGCATTGAGAAAGTTAATAAGATTCAGAAGAGGTAACACATTTAATAAATGCTTAATTTTTTTATAGTGGAGAGAGAGTGGATCTTTGTATTAAAGCAACACTGCCGCTTTTCTTATTTTTATTGTAGTAGAATATGACAAGAAACTGCGGGGAGTGAAAGGTGCAGAGTCACCAATATAAAAGTGACAATTCTTCAATAGAAACATGAGTGGTATCCACACTGTGCAGCACTGCCCCATGAAGCACCTCTAGCAGCTGTCAGAGGAGTGGCCACTGGAGGTGTCCTTAGACTGTAATGTAAACATTGCAGTTTCTCTGAAAAGACAGTGTTTAAGCAAATAGCCTGAAAAAGGAATGATTATACTCACCATAACAAAAACAACTAGAAAGGCTACAATGTCTGGGGAAATTGTGTGAAGTGTTCTTGCCTCCAACAGTAGTCTACAACTGGAGTGGGCGGAGTAACTGTTATTATTTATATAGCACATTTAATTGCAACCTTGTTGCCCAAAGTGTTTCACAGTTACATTAAAACACACATTTATAAAAACATTAGCAGGTGCAAAAGGCCCTGTCTATGACATCACTTGCTGCTGCAGCCTGGCACAGGTCAGAGTATTTTGGCGGTTGCCATCTTCAAACGGTCGTATTTTAAAACCTATACATCCTACAGCAAAGAGCTTCATATTGTGAGAATCACAAGACCCAGACCTACATTTTGATGCATAGTATGTCTCTGAAGTATTACAAATGAAGGCACAGTCACAGTTTAGAAATTGCCCTTCAAGTTTGAGCTGGCTTGAGTGAAGTTTCAATGAATGTCAATGGAAGGCGTGAGGGAGTGGTGGCAGTTTAGAAATCATGTTCTGATTTTTCAGCTTTTGCCAGCTCCCACTGTAGTTTTGAACATTTTGCCATTTATTCCTATGGGACCAATTTCGCCACAAGAACGATGACATTTCGAGAACCATTCGGCAAAACGTTCCACAAAGTAATAGCATACCAATGGGAGGAGTTAGGGTAGTAAATCTGGTTATAATAATAATACGAATAATCATATATATGTGAGATAACAGGAAGTGGTCTTGCTATGCAAGAACACTTAATAATAATAATAATAATATATATGTGAGATAACATTAAGTGGTCTTGCTATGCAAGAACACTTAATAAGCTGTAGTTGTTCTGGTGACTATAGTGTCCCTTTAAGTGCTGTTTCAATTATATTTACTGCTGATTTGTTAACATAAACGAGTTACAGTTGCAGAATTCAATGTAGCATTTCATTTGTTAACTCTTACATTTATAGCATTTCGTGGCAAAGGGCTAAACATAGCTCATTCTTTCTTTAGGTTCATTAGTCATGTTTATCTATTTAAATAATCAAGTTACCACATTTGATTGAACAACCTTGATGATTTATATCCAATAATAGTGCTTAATAGTTGTTATTCAGATTAAACACTAACATATACATATTTTTTCTTATCCATTGACGCCGCACAGCAAAAATGTGATTCTATATTATATGTGTGTATTTTTGTTTACATACTTTATCTATTATTTAATTGCATATTCATAAACCTTTCTTTATGTTAGTATCAGATAGGCTATTAGAAAAACCAAGGGAATGTCTCTAGGCCGGGCTGTTATAGTTTGCAATATAAAGTAAGAATTCAGAGGGAGCTTAAAGTGAATTTAAAATTGAACTTCAAAATAGCCAAACAGAAAAAAAAAAACTCGGCTCTACTTTCAATTCAGCTACTGTGAATTAAATTTGAAATTCACTTTGAATTTACCTTAGTGAATAAGCTTGTATATGTCTCTAAAGCTGTTCTATAGATATCAGGTGGGTTTCAGACTCCCTGACCATTCTTTGTGATGCATTGCATTCTGTTGTTTCACAGACCCAAACAGAAGCTAGAGGAGAACTATTGTTCAATATCTCAGTGAAGGTCGGGCTAAGAGATGCCTCAGGTGGGGCGTAATAGGTGACTGGAAGAAAAGGTCATGAAATGATATTCGTGGTTAGTCATTGTTGGGAATAATACACGTTGCCTATACTGACTCAAGGCTCAAGCTACAGAGGACAGGATGTTCAGTCTGTTTAAAATTGGCTAACTTGGAGCATGTCAGCTATTTGAAATAATATACTTTGTCTATATACAATGCTTAGTGAATATACCCCTAGTCAACAGCTATAGAACATTGTGTAACAAGTGTTAGTGTAATATCTTATGTTTTTTACTGTTGGCCTTATTTCCTGTGTTTCTCCCTTTGACCATAACTGCATAGTGATGTGCAATTTAGAACTGCGTAGTAAATATCTTTTAATTCTAAGTGCGTATTCATTATCTAAGTGCATAGTTATAGTGAAACTTAGCTCTGTACAAGGCCTGAACGTGAAGTTACACCTGCAAGCTCGCTATAGGTTAAGATAAGATAGATGATTTTATTAGGATTGGATAATGCTTGTAAAGACCGCCCCTGTTTCCTGCTGAATATAACCTGTTACACAGCCCATTAAACGTCAGTAGTCACCTTGAACCTTACTTTGTCTTGTCTCGTTCATTGGGGCTCCTCACATATGGTTCGGGAACAAGGAGATATACAGAGAGTTGCAAACTGATACAAAAGACCATGGCAGGGGGGAATTTCTGACAGAGAAAATTCCTCACTATCAGTCATAGTAAGGACTGAAGAACTCATTTGACCAGCCACTGCCATGTGAGCACTAAACTATATTATGGCTCTACATAAATGATGATGATTTATGTTTAGCCCGGCGCTACACGCTCTTGTTGTGGCTATTTTTATTGGTACTAGAACTTGCGAGGGCACTACGTTCTATTGAATTTCCCAGGAAAGGGAAGAGAACTAAGTAGGAAACGTCCCTTTACTGGGGCATTCGTTCAGCTATGAACATATTTTTTTTTTAAATTTTTGTGAATTATCCCTATATAAATATTCAAAATATCTACCCATGCTAGGGTGTCATTTTGTATAATGTTATTATGTTATGCTGTATTTAATTTATTAATCCTGCAGTGAGGATTGGTGATCGTTGAGACCTTGAGTCTAAAAATATCCTTTTTCTCTAGTGAGTTTATTGTTTATATATAGTGATATGGTTTACAAAGATACTCTGAGCACTAAAACAACATTTCCTTAATAAGGAAGTGTTGGTGTATAGATCATGCCCCTGTTTTACCAGTGCTCAGAATAGGCAGAAAATTAGCCACAACATATTAAGGGCTCTGTCACTTTATTTGCTACCAGATGTAGTTGGGTACCTGATTGGTACTAAATAATTTATAATGGTTAAAAATAATTAAAGACGTATAACAGGTTTACGCCAAGCACTATTACCATTTTTTCAGTATTTCAGTATGAAACCCTTCACATTCAGAAATTTTTAGGCTATCTGTTGAAGTTATACCTCCACCACTGGTCATTAGCTGGCCTTGTATGAGAGTTAATTCTGTGCATATTGTTTTGCACAGAAGGTCATTAATTGGCTGAGAGCCCTCGGTTGACCAGCAGAATCGGCATCCAACTTCTTCAGCTCTGCTTTTAAGCCACCAATATGTGAGTATTGAAACCCAATGGGACCCAGATAATAGGCAACCCATAACCACTATAGCAGGCTGAAATGGTTATGATTTTTGGAGTAGCTTTCTAAAGCTCTTTAAAGAAAAAGATAACCAATGTTCTATTCATTTAATTAAAAGACTACTTACATGCTACTGAAAAAGCATATTTCGTGCAATGTGGTTCTCTGTGAAAATTAGACAAGTGCATTTGTTGCATTCATAAATAAGCAAATCGACTTATTCAAAAATAAAATCCCTTTGATTCCTTTTTAAATGAATTTGACTCATTTGGGCAAATACCTGGAAATTCTACATCGGAATCACGAAGCAAATTAAAGCATTCCATCCGTTATAAACAAACAGAACGGTTTTTGGTTCGGACGAATCAGTTCCTTGTAGCGATTTCTTTATGGATGAATGCAACAAACCCACATGTCTACTGAATGTCAATATCAGCAAAAGAAGGTCTTTGGGAGATTATTTCTGCTAAAATCTTCCTTTGTGTGAGTCTGTGTGATAGTGCAAGGCAACACACCTGATTGGTTACTTTCCAATACTGATATCCTACCACGTTTAACTATATTTTCACGCACTCACTGAATTCAATGGTTCCTTAACCAGGCAAGTTACTTATTACTGTTTGTTTTATTATTACCATAATTATTATTATTATGATTATTATTTATAAATCTATAATTTCTAAGTAGACCGAAAACCCCACAATCAACTAATAAACTTGAAATAAAGAAAAACCTGGTTACTCTGCAAAATTAAAGCAGGTTCTGTATTTATGAGAAAACTGAAATTTTCAGACAGTTTATTATTAAATAGGCTGCACGAGTAAATGACTGATTTTTGTCTTACTTAAGTGAACTTCTCAGAGAGCACTCAGATAGATTGAATAGAATGCAAGAAAAACAATCACCATTGTCTTCAATTTGATTGAATATCACGTATTTTACATATCTATGCCAACTGTACACAACACTTTTCATTTTGAAGAAAATTCTATTTTCTTTAGATTTCCTGTGAATCGTGATGTAGGTGGTCTTAGGTTTCAAGGATTTGTGAATGATAGCTTCCTGTACTCAGGGCAAAGTTAAACACTTGTCAGGTTTAACAATAATGCATGACAAGATTAGCTTTACATTTCCTGACCTGTTTTTCCACATCCAGATAAAATGTCTCAAGCTCAGGATTTTTATTTTATTATGTGCTCCATATTTTTTTTTTTTGCACTTGTAGAAGAAAGAATAATAATAATAAATAGTTTAAATTGATGGTTTTCAAATGACTTGCTTCCTTTTGTTATTATTAAATTCCTCTGCATTCAATTAAAAACAAGATAATATTTTCTTTAATCTTTACAGCAGATTTCATTTTTAAAACATCTGTGATGTATTTTTAATACATATTTTTGTTAATCTACTCAGTTTTCAATAATGTACTTACTCTTACTGTTTTTCTGCTTTTTTTAATAGTTTTTTTTATAATAAATCAATTTAGAATTATCTGATTGACATGACTCTCGATGTGGCTTAACCACTAGTGTTAATGTTTTATACAGCTGGTGCTTTAAATATGTAGAGTGCTTTTCATTAAAGACATTTCCCAAATCTTCCCAATAAATTCAGATCTTGTTTCAGATCTTGTACATAAAGAAAGTGGAGAGAAATAAAGTGTAACCTATAAAGTAGATTGACAACATTTTAACTTATGCACCTTGGGTCTTTAGAATTTTCATTATTCACTTTTTTAGAGTTCAGCACCATACAGCATAATTACTCACTATCCTTCGGTCACCCAAACATTTAATAAATCGGAGAGCAAACCCAGCACAAGTTATCCATGGGTGAATCCAACCACCAACATTGCGTCTCCCTGCCCCACCAGCATTTTGTAGGCCACAGACAACATCTGAGGACATCATTGCTGAAAGGCAACTTCTATCCTAAGTGACTCGGTCCCACTTAGTCGTTCTCTGGTCTCCGTTGTTGGCTGAATTCAGGGAAGGACGATGGAGCAAATAATGACACGCACACAGTTTGCTGTCCAACGTACTTCAAATGTATTAGGGATAGACAGTTATATTTATACAGTATCGGATATGAACTTTGACTTACATAAAATGCAATAAATGTGCTTACAAAAGATAAATGTTTATGCTAAATGTGGCAATAGCTGATCTTGCAGAACCACAACCTCGTGGTCAAGCACGTCTGTTTATTCATGATACTTCTTCTCGGAAGCATCAGGTCAACTTGCGGATGCGTCTGTTGTTGCAAAGCAGAAGTTATAAATCAAAAATAACCTGTGGTTAGTCTGGTTTTTAGCTCTTGTGTAAATCTTTATAAATGTTAGAAAAATAAATCTTTATAAATGTTAGAAAAATATAGTATATTAAATGGATGAGATTTAACCATTTATTGACTCTCTCTATCCCTTCATTTCCCCTCTTTGAACAAAACTTGTTCACACCCTTTTAGGGTTTAGGGTTAATTTAGCCAGGGTAACTGATCATGGTATATTCAGAAGTGCTAGCCAATTCTGCAGGACTTTCATTATTTCTTCGGCCACTATTCCCACGGCAATTACCCTGGCTAATTCAGATCACATGTAGGCATTTTCAGGACTATTACTCTCATGCATGTAAAATTGTAAGAATTCTGCATAAACTGGTGATGGGGGTAATGGATGTGACGGTGGTGTGGCTTTGTAGATGCAGCATATCACTCTTGTGAGTACATAAAAGAGGAGAGATATAGATGCACCCATAACTAAGATCAGACCTAAGGTTTTTATTGTATTAAGGATGGAGGAGAAATTAAACCAATCCCCCCAGTAGTTAGCTATCCCAGAGTTGCTTTTCATTTCCTTTGCTAAATCTTCCAATTTCTGTATAGCTAAAGTTATTTTTCCATTGGGGCCAGTATTCTGGGGTATATAGGTGCAACATACCCCTGAGGCAATGTATTTACAAACTCCCCCCTTTTCTGCTAGAATCATGTCCAGGGCCATTCTATTTTGGAAAGTCATTTGTGAAGTGGCTTGTAATTGTTCAATGAAGACACTCTCCATCCATGGGGCTGTGGCCGTTCTGTGGATTCCGGATCCCTGTGTCTAATCAGACCCCAGTTGCAATATCTCAAACCAAAAAGTGTAACTTATAGCCTATTGCTGAGTGCCATATTGGGAACTGTCCTTAATATACTCTGTATAGAACACAGTAAGGCCTGTCCCACACGAGGAACTCTTCTTTATTTTGTTATAATTTAGGTATTGCTGGCCTCCCATCACTTCTATATAATCACATCTTTGCAACATTTAAGGGCTCAATTTACTAAATAAGGACATTTATTGTTGTACATATCTGACAAAGTGTTTTACCACTTCTTTGGGCAAATGATTTGGGACCCCACTATAATACCATTTATAAATCTTTTTTTTATTATTATTATTTTAACTAATCTTTGCACAAATTGTCCTGATTTGTTGTACTCCATAGCAGGCTAGGCTTTATCCCATTGTATTTAGCAAATGGCATTTTCTATTTTTCTCATCTATTCAGCTTCTATTTCATTACACCTGGCTCTAGACTCTCTTTTACCACCCACCGTACCTTCATTTTGGGAGTATAATGCATCTCAATTCCATTGCCTGGATTTATACATTTTGGTTTTGTACCAAGAATTGTGAAGGCTTTCTATTATTCTTTACAATGTTCTCATCTAATACCTCTGCCAGGAGAGATATTCTGGATATGCGGCTTTACACCTACTTCCCACAATTCATTCTTCAGCGCATTCTTGTTGCATTGTCTACAATCCTGTAATAACCATGTATATATGTAAAAATTCCAATGCACATGAAAAAGGACATGCCAACAACAAGTCTATCAGGGCTATTGAGAATGACTGAATTCTAAATACAACGGACTTTCTAAAATCTACTAAAGCCAAACATGGTTTAAGTTTGGTCGGAGGGGGGAAATTTCAGCATTTGCTTGGATGCATTTTGTGTATGGATTAAAAATTGGTGCTTTCTCCATTGAGTCTTCCACAAAGTACAAGATTCGAAGTAGCCACAAAGCAGTAGTTTTAATAAAAATATGGAACAGAATGCATCTTACGGGATGCATATTGGCAAATTATTGTTCACTTGCTTTTTTGTAAGTGAATATTTGAAATACTATTTCTTAAAACCTCACCTGAATGTAAAGGTTAATTATGTGGATCAATTTTTTTTGTGTTTGGATTTTTTTCATCTGTTTTGTGATTTATTTTAAAAAAATATATATATATTTTAATTTTCATTAGTTCATTTGCTGCTTTTTTTTTTAGAGGTACAGTATCAGTTTTATAGCCCCCGTTCACTATTATTATGGTCCAGCAGAGTAGGTAGGGTTGGTTACGTTTAGTGGAGAATGGGGACCACCAGCCACCCAGTGGGAGAAGGGGGGGAAATGCAAGTAATTGTAGGGGCGAACAACGCAATGTCTACTTTGCTAATGTTTCATTATTTAGAGCACCTGCCAATCACCCACTGTAAACAAAAAGTTCAAATACGGGCTCGTATTTAAACCATCTGGGTCCGGATTTGAAGCATTCGGTCTAGATTTCAGTCACACTGCACTGTTTGGTCTGGCTGAAATCTAGACCAAATTTAGTTCTGACTTAGTGTGAACAATGTCCAGATTTTTCAGTCCAAATGGCCCCTTGTACAGCTCTATGGTCTTTCCTGTTTAGTATGGGGCCTTTCAGACTTTACTGAATAACCCGCAAATCTTCTGGAACCACTCCTATCACAAACTCTGTGCATCAGCGAAGAAGCCTCACAAAACCCTCCTCACTTACAAGCAAATTTTCACCAATTAGTGAATTTGGCTAATTACATTAAAGGGAACCACACACCTTTGAATTCTCAGCAACAAGCAGATTTGGCTTTGAGCTCTAACTCATTATCTCCTGCACAGGAGGTTCTTCTATAATTGTCCGCCTTTATAGGGCTCACCTATGAGACTTCAGAAATATTTTCTGATACAAATTGCTTCTACTTTACTGTTACTGGGGCTGTTCAGACCTCTGGATTAATGGGATTGGCTATGCATTGATGCTGGTGATTCTATCGCTCCATCATGGTGGAACTGTTCATGATGTCATTGTTTCCTTTGAATTCAGTGGTCCATTTATATTTACTTATCTTTTACATAAATATTATTGGTAAAACAAGACAGGTCTGGATGGATTTGAAATATTTTATGGGACTGCTAGTGTGGTCCTTTCAGACTTTCCTACTTCACTAATAGTTCCAATAATGCTATTAACTTCTTTCTTACCCAATGCCATATTTACCTTTATTCTTACCTTTACTTTTATCTTTACCTTTTTCTTTATTTTAATATGCAAACTTCCCTTTTAAATGTAATTTATGGTTAGTGTCCAGGAACGTAGAGGTTTTTAATCTATCTGTTAAAAAGAAAATGAATTATTTGGATGTAAATAACAAGACACTTTTATAATGCATGCTACAAATTAGCAAGAGTTCTAGTTCAATCCAGAAAGGAATGTGTAACTGTTTTACAACTTTGTAATAACTATAAGAAATACAATACATGGGACCTTTAGATAATAGTCCTTGAAAAACAAACAAGGGAGTTATGAGACCCAGAGAGAGTGAGGGAGAGGAAGGAAATGGGAAAGAAAGGGAAGAGGATGGAGAAAAATAAAAATAAAAAAAACATGATTTGTATTAATTAATTATCCCCTATTTTTCATTGCTGCTTCCGTAAGGATAAAGAGTTGTCTGTGTTTGTGAAAGTCTGTCCAACTATTTGGATTAACAAGATAATTTTACATTAATACTGTTTTATTGTCATTGCCATATCTACGTTTAATATGGAAATGAATAAAAATCAATAAAACATTTTTTTAAATAAAATATTAATAATTCTTACTACACCAAACAAAACAACCAAATATAACCTTCTGATCTATTGGCTATCTGCTGATCTGCTGAAAATAAAATCTGTGCTACAGCCATTTTATTCTGGCTGATTTACTACATGTGATGACAAGTTGTACTCTACACTTAACTCGATATTCCTTCAGATTTGAACACCTTGTACTATAGACACCTTTACATATATGATAGTCAGTGGAGACTTTAATATCACTCCAGACATATTATTTGATAGGATGTATCTCCCAATTCCAAGCCGCATTGTTACCCATTT
Source organism: Pelobates fuscus (assembly GCF_036172605.1). NCBI lineage: Eukaryota > Metazoa > Chordata > Amphibia > Anura > Pelobatidae > Pelobates > Pelobates fuscus. Next base: position 22,635,366 of record NC_086321.1, on the reverse strand, counting down.
ACAGAGCTAATCCTGGCAGACGTCCGGCAGCAATGGGATCAACTACACATTTAATTGAGTTAAAGGGCATTTTATATTAAAGGTATAGACGTTTCCATTAATGCCAAAGTGCTGTTGTCACTGACTATGTGAATTGCTTTATTTTTATATTCACATTTTTGTGTTTTGCACTATTATTTTATATTAGCCCCAAGGGGTGGAGTAAATGCTGTTCATTTGAATATATGAATGTGACACAAGTATTTTATCTGGGAGCTCCTAATTCTCTTATATATTGACTCTACCCTGAATGTCTGTAAGACCTTGTTGAAGATTACAGTGACTAGATTAGCTAAAAGTTTTTGACAATACTATTGTCAATAGTGGTGCCAACAAGGCTTTTAACCCCTTAAGGACGGAGGACGGTTCAGGACCGTCATCGGCATTTTTGCGTTGCCGACCGTTGACGGTCTTGAACCGTCCTAACCGTCCAATGTACTTACCCGATCACCGTCGTCCCCCCGGCGGCAATCGGCGGCCGCCGGGGGGACGACGGCGATCGGGTAAGTACATTGGGGAGACTGCCTGCAGCCGAGACAGTCTCCCCATGGCGGTTTAGGACCCCTGTGGCCATGCGATCGCCCAACAGGGCGACCACATGGTCACAATAGGTGTCCAAGTATCTGCCTGCAGGGGGACTGTCTGTGCTGACAGGCAGTCTCCCTGCCAGTGTAAAATCTGAAAAAAAATTAAAGTGAAAGTTAATAAAAAAATTATTATTATATATGTGTATATATATGATATATAGACATATATTATACCTATATAATATATGTCTATATATCATATATATAATGTCATGCTAAGTGTATTTTTATATTAATATGTACATATATTAATTTAAAAATACACTTATAATTAAATTACACACGTATATATATAATATATATAATAACTATATATATTGTATATATATATATTATTATAAAATACGAATAATAAGTAATTTAAATTAAATGTAAAAAATTAAAAATAATAATAAAAATTAAAAAAATATATCGATACGAAATTTTATTCTAACTGTATTTTGATATTAATATATATATATATATATTTATATCAAAATACACTTAGAATGAAATTGTATATATATATCTATGTATATATAAATAAATAAAAAGAATACGAACTATTCATATGTCCATATACAAAATTACATAAATAATTATATAAATATACACGTAGACTTCAAATATATAAATATGCATATATATTTAAATTCTACGTGCGTATTTATGTAATATTTTTACATAATTAAGTTATTTTATTGATTGCAATTTAAGGGACCTGCCTGCCAACCCAGGCCGAAAGTCCAGAGAATTTAATTTGCTATCACTGTATTTTACCCTGTAACGTTCTACGACACCCTAAAACCTGTACATGGGGTACTGTTTTACTCGGGAGACTTCGCTGAACACAAATATTAGTGATTCAAAAGAGTAAAACATATCACAGCGATGATATTGTCAGTGAAAGTGACTTTTTTTGAATTTTTCACACACAAACAGCACTTTTACTGATGATATAATTGTTGTGATACATTTTCCAGTTTTGAAACACTAATATTTGTGTTCAGCAAAGTCTCCTGAGTAGAACAGGACCCCCCATGTACAGGTTTTACAGCGTTTTTGAAAGTTACAGGGTCAAATATATGGGTCAAATATTTTTACATTGAAAACGGCCAGGTTGGTTACGTTGCCTTTGAGAGCGTATGGTAGCCCAGGAATGAGAATTACCCCCATGATGGCATACCATTTGCAAAAGAAGACAACCCAAGGTATTGCAAATGGGGTATGTCCAGTCTTTTTTAGTAACCACTTAGTCACAAACACTGGCCAAAATTAGCGTTCAATTTAGTTTTTTACTTTTTTCACACACAAACAAATATGAACGCTAACTTTGGCCAGTGTTTGCGACTAAGTGGCTACTAAAAAAGTCTGGACATACCCCATATTGAATACCCTGGGTTGTCTACTTTTACAAAAATATGTACATGTGGCGTGTTATTTAGCGATTTATGACAGATAATAGTGTTACAATGTCACTATTGATACATTTTAAAAATGTATGTTTTGAAACCGCAATATCCTACTTGTACTTATAGCCCTATAACATGCAAAAAAAATAGCAAAAAGCATGTAAACACTGGGTATTTTTGAACTCAGGACAACATTTTGAATCTATTTAGCAGTTTTTTTCATTCGCTTTTGTAGATGAGTAAAAGATTGTTCACATAAAAGTCAAAAAACGTGTATTTTTTTCAATTTTTCATCATATTTTTTCATTTTTTTTAAATTAAATTACATCAGATTATATAAATAATGGTATGTAAAGAAAGCCCCTTTTGTCCTGAAAAAAACAATATATAATTTGTATGGGAACAGTAAATGAGAGAGCGGAAAATTACAGCTAAACACAAACACCACAAAAGTGTAAAAAGATGCCTGGTCGCAAATGTACAACATCGCAAAAACAGTCCGGTCCTTAAGGGGTTAAAGAGATAGAGGCTTTTCCCAATATATTCCTCTTAGTAGATAAGGTTATGCGTTTTCATAAAAAGCTATCATTGCTTTTGCTTTGCTGCACATCAACCACAATGGGCTAGGAATAACACTATTAGGATAGCATTAGGTTGAGACTCCAAACAAACACCTCTGTTTTCAACTTTTTTTTGATAACCAATTGTTACAGTAAATCACTTGTGATTCTTCCATCTCCTGAAAAAGAGGGGGCTTACTAAACAGATAGACAATTTACAATTAGTCCCCCTAATTCTTTAACATATGAGGAGTTTAGAAACTATTTATCTCCTCATGCATTATATTTTATACAACTGACTTCTTATCTCACGGAAGTTCTTCAATCAATTCTTGGAATAAAAAAAAACTAGTTTCCATTAAATAAGTCAATGCAAATTTAAAAAGTGATGTTTTAATCTAAACTAGTACTCAATATTAAAAAAACATACCATGACATTCTATGTTAGTCATTATAAGAGAAAAGGTTTTTTTCAGATAGTATGTGATCACTTTTCCTGTTACCTACACGTAATTGTATCCCGCAATGAATTGCCCATTTAGTAATTGAAATTCATGAATTCTCTGAAACACTGACTAAAAAAGGGATATTTACCTGCTCTTTGTGACTTATATTGTCAGTAAATCGTTGGGAACAATTCTTAGCATTGAAGTGGAAGATGCAGTATTATTGCAAGATTGTCCTACTTCCTTACTGTTGATGGGATATAGAGTAGATGGATTGCCAAGTTTGAGGTTAAAAATCTTAATACAGCCTCAAAGTAAAGGTAATACATTATAAAGCTTTGCCTACAGCATATTCATATTTTTTCAGTCATTATTACCAGTTCTTTTGAACAGCTTGCTAATTAATGCAACATTTACTTTACTGTCAGTAAGGACAAACCATTGAATGATAAAAAATATAATCTGTCATTGTGAAAAAAGATAAGGTGCCCCAAGAATGTAAATATTTCTCTACATTTACTGCAATCAGTTACCAGAAAAGCTCAGGGCAGTTTTTCCTAATAGCAGCTATAAAATCCCCTCAAAGACAATACCGTAAAGATGGTTTCAAAAATGAGTCAAACAGACATAATCGATCGGATTAGTTGATCTACACAGGTGACATCCTCAATGCTTGATTTATTTACACTATACTAGTGATGTCCCGAACGGTTCGCTGGCGAATAGTTCCTGGCGAACATAGCATGTTCGCGTTCGCCACCGCGGGTGAACACATGCGATGTTCGGTCCGCCCCCTATTCTTTATCATTGAGTAAACTTTGACCCTGTACCTCACAGTCAGCAGACACATTCCAGCCAATCAGCAGCACACCCTCCCTAGCAGACCCTCCCACCTACTGGACAGCATCCATTTTAGATTCATTCGGAAGTTCTTTGGAATTTCCCCACGCTGTGTAAAATTACAAAGAGAACTCTGATTGGTGGGCTTGGAATCTAACCAATCCGAGTGTTCTGTGTCATTTTACACAGCGTGGGAAAGTTCTTTGGAATTTTCCCACGCTGTGTAAAATGACAAAAAAGCACTCTGATTGGTGGGCTTGGAATCTAACCAGAGTGTTCTGTGTCATTTTACGCAGCGTGGGAAAGTTCTTTGGAATTTTCCCACGTTGTGTAAAATGACAAAGAGAACTCTGATTGGTGGGCTTGGAATCTAACCAATCAGAGTGTTCTGTGTCATTTTACACAGCATGGGAAAGTTCTTTGGAATTTTCCCATGCTGTGTAAAATGACAAAGAGCACTCTGATTGGCTTAAACCAGCCAATCAGAGTGTTCTTAGCCTAATTGCAGGGTGTGGCAAGGCTTTATAAGCCTTCCCCCGCCCTGCAGAGCTCAGTCTGCACGGAGCCCTCTATGGGTGAAGATGGATTATATTTTTTAATTTATTTATTTTGTTTTTTTTAAATTGCGTCGGTTCTAATGGCTTTTATTTGGCCTTTTTTGGGGCTGAAAAAAGAAGATTTTAGAAAAAAGAAGACGTCAAATGGTAAGTTGAATTTTTCTTTACAGGTTAGTTATTTTATTCCCCCTTCACTATTTTTTAGGGTGAGGGGGGTAGGTAGGGGGTAACTTTTTTGGGGGTGGAGGGGTGGGTGACTAGGGGCTTGGGTACCCCTAGTCACCTTTGATTGGGGGGGAACTTTTATTTAGGGCCCCCACCCACCACTCAGGGGTGGGGACTGGGGGGGGGACAGTAGGTCCCCCCTTATTCTTTTTTTTTAGGGTCCCCACCCACCGCTCAGGGGTGGGTGCCAGGGGGGAGGACAGTAGGTCCCCCCCCTCATTATTTTATGGCCCCCACCCACCGCGCAGGGGTGGGGGCTGGGGGGGAGGACAGTAGGTCACCCCCCCTCATTATTTTTATGGCCCCCACCCACCGCACAGGGGTGGGGGCGGGGGTAGGACAGTGGGTCCCATCCTCATTATTTTTATGTCCCCCACCCACCATGCAGGGGTGGGGGCGGGGGGAGGACAGTAGGTCCTCTCCCCATTGTGATTTATGGCCCCCACCCACCGCGCAGGGGTGGGGGCCTGGGGGGAGGACAGTAGGTCCCCCCTTATTATTTTTATGGCCCCCACCCACCGCACAGGGGTGGGGGCAGGGGGAAGACAGTAGGTCCTCCCCCCATTGTGAATATGAAAATAGTGGTAAACCACACCAAAAGAAAGTAATCAAATAATCATATCATACATACATATCGTTCTTGGGTTATACAGAATGTCGAAACCTCAAAGTCAAATGAAGATAATAAAATAATAGTGCAGTATATTATAGATATTATGATGAAGTATATAAAGAGTAAATGTGGGTGAAAAGCAAACTCACACTTTGCAGAGCTCTGCTGTATAGCGCCTGGACGGTACAATCTCCGTCTTAGGATCTGAAGGTATCAGGAGGTCCAGACTCAACAGTCGTATGTATGTGGAAAAAACAAAATATACAGACCAATGGTACAGTATCATAGACTAAAATAATAAAGTAAAATGGAAATATCCTACTTACAATATCCAGAGCAAAAACTTGCTCTGGTGATGATAGCTTGTGGTGGTATAATCCCCACCAGAGGATATAGCAGGAAACCAGCAGCACCAGGAGATATGCAGAAGCCAAAGGATTAGAGGAAAAAGCTTCAATTTATTAGTAAAAAAAATATATATTAAAAACTATATATATAAAAGTATATACAAAACAAGTGGTATAGCTTTAAATCCTATCCTTGACGCGTTTCGCCCGGGTTTGGGCTTTATATAAAATAGTGCAGTATAATATACTGCACTATTATTTTATTATCTTCATTTCCCTTTGAGGTTTCATGCTGTATAACCCAAGAACGATATGTATGTATGATATGATTATTTGATCACTTTCTTTTGGCACGGTTTACCACTATTTTCATATTCACATTCACCATATAGCAGGTATTGTGAAGTCCTGCAGGTTCACTGCTGCCTTATACATCCATTGGTTTTTAGTGAGCGCCTATACCCTTGTATTTTGTACCTCCCCCATTGTGAATTATGGCCCCCACCCACCGCGCAGGGGTTGGGGCCAAGGGGGAGGACAGTAGGTCCCCCCCCCATTATTTGTATAGCCCCCACCCACCGCGCAGGGGTGGGGGCGGGGGGAGGACAGTAGGTCCTCCCCCATTGTGATTTATGGCCCCCACCCACCGCGCAGGGGTGGGGGGCGGGAGGACAGTAGGTCCCCCCTAATTATTTTTATGGCCCCCACCCACCACGCAGGGGTAGGGGCGGGGGGAGGACAGTAAGTCCCCCCCCCCAGTGTGTATCAGGGTCCCTGAGGTCAGGTGTCAATCCATATCTGCCAATTGACCCTATGTAGGGGGAACAGTCCCTATTCTGCTCTGTGTCAGTGTGTATCAGGCATCCTTAGGATAGGTGTCAATCCATATCTGCCAAGTGACCCTATGTAGGGGCAACAGTCCCTATTCTGCTCTGTGTCAGTGTGTATCAGGGATCGTTAGGATAGGTGTCAATCCATATCTGCCAAGTAACCCTGTGTAGGGGGAACAGTCCCTATTCTGCTCTGTGTCAGTGTGTATCAGGGTCTCTGAGGACAGGTGTCAATCCATTTCTGCCAAGTGACCCTATGTAGGGGGAACAGTCCCTATTCTGCTCTGTGTCAGTGTGTATCACTGATCCTTAGGATAGGTGTCAATCCATATCTGCCAAGTGACCCTATGTAGGGGGAACAGTCCCTATTCTGCTCTGTGTCAGTGTGTATCAGGGATCCTTAGGATAGGTGTCAATCCATATCTGCCAAGTGACCCTATGTAGGGGGAACAGTCCCTATTCTGCTCTGTGACAGTGTGTATCAGGGTCTCTGAGGACAGGTGTCAATCCATATGTCAAGGTGTAAATATGTCATATATCAGGTGTCAATCCATATCCATTGTGATTTAGGAATGTTAGGTGATTTATGCCCTTTATGGATTAAAACCAGACTCTGCATCAACTGTGTAATTTTCCATGGGAGTTTTGCCATGGATCCCCCTCCGGCATGCCTCAGTCCAGGTGTTAGTCTCCTTGAAACAACTTTTCCATCACTATTGTGGCCAGAAAGAGTCCCTGTGGGTTTTAAAATTCGCCTGCCCATTGAAGTCTATGGCGGTTCGCCCGGTTCGCCCGTTCGCCGGTTCGCGAACATTTGCGGAAGTTCGCGTTCGCCGTTCGCGAACCGAAAATTTTATGTTCGCGACATCACTACACTTTACAACATGATGGTTCTTCTTGAGTAAGGTGTCTTACTTTTATTGATACATGTTAGGATTGTTTGAACACTCTCAGTGAATGTATTAGATTATGCATTGTGCATTGACATTTGCCCAAAAGTGACATAAGCCAGCCCTGACTTCTAGGTCCAGGCTAGATGATGACACCCCAGTGATGCTACTGGGGGTAGTGGAGAGTTACACATATGACAGCAAAGTAGTTTAACTCAATATGCACAGCATTTCCAAGCAAAATGCTGCACATACAGACTCCATGCACCATGACCACTTCATATGACTGAAGTGGTCATGGTGCCTGTTGTGATAGTTTAAGTTTTTTTTCCAGCCTATGTTACCATGTAACTATATATATTTTGCCACCCTTTACAAATGTTCTCTCATAACAGAATACTAATATTAACAATATCTATTCTTTATAGATTTATCCTGAATCAACCTATTACTCAAACACCAGAATTATTTTCACACTACAAACCAAACCCACTAAATTTGAGGCTGAAGTTTAATTTAGTGCATGTATTAGGTGGGTTTTGTTAAAGAGGAACTATTACTTCTCTGTAATTTACAGCATGCAATAAAACATTAAAAATCACATTGTCTTGAGTTTTTTTCATGTTTTCTTTTAAATGTATATTGTATTTTTTTCTAATTATTTCATAATCCATTTCAGACAAAACAAAGCCTGGGAAAACATTGTAACAAACAGGGGACATGTAGCAATTGTTTTATTCTTCCTCCTCTCTATAAGCTTTTTCTATGTTGACTGCTCGGTGCCGAGGACAAAGTTTATAACAATAATTAACAGTAAGATAAAATAGACGAAATTGAGAACTTTCTACATTTAATCTTATTTTTCCATTTCACTAGTACCTACTAGAAAATTATTTTTAAAAAACCTTTAAATATAAAAAAGAAATGTAAAGGTTCTGGTAACTAATTATGAACAACATGGATCTCTGCAGAGCACTCCACCAGACAAGGAACTTGTAGACTCAATTTGCATGCACGTCGGTTCTGTGAGAAGCCCTACATGTGCATCGGGCTCCTGTTTGGTCAGGAAATGAAGATTACGAGAGAGTATTGAAACAACTGGAAAAACCTTCTTAAAGTCCGTTATCAACCAAATGATGGTGGGTAATGTCAATGAGTAAAGTGAGCTACTGACATTTCATGCATCACTTGAAAGAAGAATGTAAGTCACGTCAAAATTTCAAGAGCCATACGAAGAATCTAAGGAAAATCTAAACAAATTGTATTCAATAAAAAAACATGAGGTGAAAGGTAAGAATGATAAAGTCTCAATATATGGGAAAGTAAACTATTAACTATTAACTCCACACTAGTTGAGGGAAATTTCTGTCTTTGAACATTGTGAAGGATATATGTGAATATCAGATATCCCATTTTAGTTTTGCTTTTTAGAGCTAAACACAAGATATAAATGATTATCTCATTGCAGGAATCTGCAACCTATGACACCTGTCTGCTGACCTCTCTCTCCTGGATAAGATGAAGATACTGTTTGAAGTGTTTCCACAGTGGTGGAACTTCACTATGTTGGTCACTATGGTCGAGAGTGTGACCAGAAGCCTGCCAGATGGCTGCTCAGCTTGTCACTCACATTGACTCATCCTCAGTTCCTCTTTAGCAGAGTAGGTTGACTCATTCATTGCTTCTGGCTCCATCCCTTCCATGGTGTCTTCAGCCACCCACCCTTTCTAACATTACCACCACACTGTGCTGGATAATCTGTGCTGCTTTCTGAAACTGTAAGGTACTTAACATGCCTGTGCCTGGTGCCACACACTTCTTCATATACAAAAAAAAATGCTCACCTGTGCTTGCATGGAATGGTCCCAAGAGCTTGCAATCCAACTCATTAACTTTCCTGTGATATGTCATATCACGGAAATGCAAACTTGCTCTACTGGCCATTCCCTGCTCGTCCTGATCTCTATATGCAAGGCTGCAGAGAATGGACCATGCAATCTAAGTTATCTTAGTATTTTTTAAAATAATTGAGGTAAGCATTAAAAAACAAAAATGCTAACTTTAGTTAGATTGCAAGCTCTTAGAGACCTTCCCTGCAGCCATTGCAAACTGTTAGAGACCAGTAGAGAGATTGATGAACAGTGACCAATAGGCTAGGCTATACTAGGCGGTGTCATTGGCCAACAAGGTCATCAATCTGTATTTATTACTAAATACATAATTCACATCACATTCCACTACTCACGTCCACTACTCACACTCAGCCAACGTCTCACACACATCACATTTAGCCAAGCACCCACTAACCTGTCAGTTAACACTGCACACAATGCCTCCACCTACATCACATTCAGTCACACAATATAAAGCCATCCCACACACACTCCACTTTACAGTACAGCTCTGTGATCTATGGATGCAGTCTGCACATACTAACTGAGTTCTATTGCTGTGGAGCTCTGTGATGAACTGATGCATTCTTCATATTAGTGTGAGTTGCATTGCTACAAAGCGAGGTGACACAATGTATACTGATGATCTGACTGAAACTGATGATCTGACTGAAACTGATGATCTGACTGATGATCTGACTGATGATCTGACTGAAACAGACAAAAGTAAGAAATGGTGATATACTGAGTACTGACCAATGTCCATGCTAGCAACCCTTCATGAAACTCTGATTTATGAATTATTGGAAGCAAAACTTAAAAAAAACCAAATAGATATATAACAAGACGTCTATCTATCTGTCTGTCTATCTCTGTCTGTCTGTCAGTCAATCTATTTATGCACATAGTTCAAAATCTTGACATTATGTATGAACATTGTTTTTCTTTTATTGCAGGAACTTTCTCACAATAAAAAGTACAAATTTTCTTTTCTTTTTTATAAGCAACCCCTACTTAAAGGGACACTATGGTCACCAGAACAACTACAGCTTAATGTAGTTGTTCTGGTGAGTATCATAGCTCCCTTCAGTTAAAAATCGGTCATTTCGATTATGTCACAAAGGGGGTGGAGCCAGCACCAATGGACATAAGGTGAGTTTTATACTTTCATAGGGAGGTTATGGGGGGTGGGGAGGGAAGCCACCTAAATGGTGGGTTAAACACTATAGGGTCAGGAATACATGTTTGTGTTCCTGAGCCTATAGTGATCCTTTAACACCACATGTTTTTATTTTTTATATATATATATTTATATATATATATATATATATATATATATATATATATATATATATATATATATATGTATATATATATATATATAAAAACGAGAAAAATTCTTGCACTCCAACAAAACAGTAAATTGGTACCTGGTGCTCTGGTAGCAAAAATAATATATCCAAGAAATACCGGCACTCCAGGAATTCTCAATAGTATAAGTTTTCTTTTATTCAGTTCAGGACGTCAACGTTTCAGCTCCTCATGGAGCTTTCATCAGGACAACATAAACAATGAAACAAGCAAGCTTATATAGGGAAAATCTAAATTAGTGTACTTACATATTCAGGTGTTACCCCTCCATTCCCGCCATCAAACGCACTCCGGTTGCTTCCGCATCAAAACACTTTACTTCCGGGTACCTGACCCACATGACCGGACCCGAGGTATCTGATTCGCCGTACGTCGTTGCCGGGCAACTAGGGACGCCAACGTCACTTTAGTCAAACCCTTCACTTACGGACACTGGCATGAACCAAACCTCCTAAGCCCTTCAGTGTATATCTGCGTTACCGTGGCAACCGGACCGCAGACAGTCAGGAGGGGAGGGGAAACCTGGGGAAAAAATTTTTTATACGAGCAGTAGCAGATAATAATTGGTATCTAGAAGGTACTTGACAGAGCATTTCTATGGCATGTACTCAAATCGATTATGTGTTATACCCTTTCATTAGTGAGTGGCCGAGTTATAGCCTCAAATGTCGAGTGAAGACTAAGCTGTGTGACAATATGTGAATGACCTTACCAACACTCTATTAGAGTCTGTATGCTCTCAGTAGTGGGAGGCAATCTGTCTGCCTGTGGTCCCGTATTTCAGGGGACGTGTGGGTACTTCTGGCCTTCTGGCCTTCTTTCCTTGGGAAAGGAATATCATAGAGCAGAACCTTGATACACAATGGCGACGTTAATGGAAATATGTCCAGTATGGTGTGAGTGCTTATTGAGGTAAGGGTAAAAAGTACCTGTGTTGTGGTTAAGGATTAAAATGTGAACAACAGGATGATAAGTAGAGATAGTAGAAACCTAGATAATAGTAGAACTTATGATTGTCAATATGGATATGAAAGAGATACCTAGTAGTGTTGTGTCTAATTATGAGTTCCCACTGTGCATCCTTCCACAAGAAGGACCTGAAGTATATATGAGAAGACCGGAACATCTCTAGTTTACTAGCAGGAAGCAAAATATGTAAGATCTAGTAGATCTGAAGCTTATGTAAGTGAAGGCCTAGTGACAAGTGTCAAGATAGAGGAGTAGAAGGCCGAGAGAGTTCATTCCGATTCATGAGTAGCGGGGTGGCCATTTAAGGGCAGTATGAGATTTAGCAGTTGTATGAAGTGATATGATGTGGGTTGGTTAATGGTTGTTAAGCTGTGGAGCAGTTGCAATTTACGCAGTGATGCAAAATTGCAGACCTGCTCCATATCATAACGTGTATATAGCCAACATGAACCGTGAGAGGCCCGAATAGTAGGACTGTTAAATAGAGATGATAATGATGAGACACTTGAGTAACATGGCACTGATCAGGGCCGGCCTTAGGGGTGTGCGAGCTGTGCGGCCGCACAGCCAGCCGGGATTTAAAAAAAAAAAAATTTGCAGCGGGGGCGGAGCTTACCGTGCGGCGGGGGCGGAGCTAAAAGCGCCGGAAAACTGCTGCAGGGGAAGCAGGAAGGAGTCCCTGCTTCCCCACCAAACAGTCACCAGGAGCTGCACTGCCTCCACAATGAACTCCACAGGTAACTGTGGGATTGTCAGGTGAGTGTGACTCTCTGCCTGTGTGTATCACTGTCTGTGTGTATGACTGTCTGCCTCTGTGTGTCTGTGTGTATTACTGTCTGTGTGTGTGTGTATGACTCTCTGCCTGTGTGTATTACTGTCTGTGTGTATGACTGTCTGCCTCTGTGTGTCTGTGTGTATGACTGTCTGCCTGTGTGTGTGTATTACTGTGTGTGTGTGTGTGTGTGTGTGACAGTCTGCCTCTGTGTGTCTGTGTGTATGACTGTCTGCCTCTGTGTGTCTGTGTGTATTACTGTCTGCCTCTGTGTGTGTGTCTGTGTGCATTACTGTCTGCCTCTGTGTGTGTGTCTGTGTGTATGACTGTCTGCCTCTGTGTGTATGACTGTCTGCCTCTATGTGTCTGTGTGTATGACTATCTGCATGTGTGTGTCTGTGTGTGTGTGTGTATGACTGTCTGCCACTGTGTGTCTGTGTGTATTACTGTCTGCCTCTGTGTGTGTGTCTGTGTGTATTACTGTCTGCCTCTGTGTGTGTGATTGTGTGTATGACTGCTTCTGTGTGTATGACTGCCTGTGTGTATGGCTGTCTGCCTCTGTGTGTATAGCTGTATGCCTCTGTGTATCTGTGTGTATGACTGTCTGCCTGTGTGTGTCTGTGTGTATGACTGTCTGCGTGTGTGTCTGTGTGTATGACTGTCTGCGTGTGTGTGTGTGTGTGTGTATGACTGTCTGTGTCTGTGTGTATGACTGACTGTCTGCCTGTGTGTGTCTGTGTGTGAGACTGTCTGCCTTTGTGTGTCTGTGTGTGTGTGTGTGTATGACTGTCTGCCTGTGTGTGTGGATGTCTTCCTGTGTGTGTGTGTGTGTATGGCCGTCTGACTCTCTGTGTGTGTGTCACATACAACCAATACACGCATATCACACACTGTTAATACACCCATTACAAATATCACACATAGCATACATATCACACACAGTCATCACACCTACTATCACATACACAGACAACACAAACATTACAGCATACATGGATGACGGGGGGGGGGGGGGGCGCTGTGAAGATTTTTCGCACAGGGCGTCTAAATGCCTAAGGCCGGCCCTGGCACTGATCGCAGAAGGTTGCCCACTGAGGGCCATATGAAGCATATGTTGTGGAAGGCCTAGTGAGGGCCTAATATAAACATGTGTGTGATGTCCTGCATCTCTCATGGGGACTTAATAATTTTACCTTCTTTTTTTTTTATGAAAGGTTGTGCCTTTTTTTTTTATTCTCTACATGTATGCAGTTACCACTCTATTAATAAGTATACATATTGTATGCACACTGTTTAGCACACCCTTTGCTTTCCTATGATAGTGAAGGCCAAATGAGGGCAGACAGAAACATTGAAACATGAATTTATATTTGAATATGTGGATAACATCTTTTGAAAATCAAGTAAAATAAATGAATAATAAAATAAAATACCTGATCATTTAGAAAGTTTCTACAAATTTGTTTAACTTATAGCATGGCAACCATTTATCAACCACCTATTGAATAATCTGTGTTTGTCACTCGAAGGGCATATTTTAAGAAACACAACTGGCCATATGAGATTGTAAATTCCTTCTCCCTCCAGTAGAGGGAGTGCAGGATCTTTCCATTCAGGAGGAGTTTGTTTACAGCACAGACATCTGCATCAGTTACAAGCATAACAAAAATCTGATACAGAGGAGAGATGTTTTAGACAGTCCTATAACACAGACACATTATATCAAAGGATATAATAAAAACGGAATTATGATAAAAGACTACAAGACAGGGATCCTTAAACAGAATGACCTATAATTAAAATAATCAATACACAATATATTTGTCAAAAGCTTTTTAATATCCTGTTATGTGTCAGCTTAGAATATATATATTATATACCTTGATGGTAGCATCATGAAAATGTCACTTTATTATATGTGCAGATCTGCAGCAATGTATTTTTTTTTGCAACAAAATATATTCTTACTTTCTGATTTTATAAACCAAATTCATAAAATCTAATTTTTCCCTTCGGACCTTTTAAGAAAATTCAGTTTATACTTATTGTATCAACGTATAGAATGTAAGATAATCGTCAGCAAACAGAACAGAATTTTATAGTGCAGTTTATATGTAAAAGAGATGGAACACTGAATGTAGAATATTACTGGGTTTATGCAAAGCAGAAACTATATATTTAATGTGTTGTACTGAAAACTGACTGGCCACATTAAACATGAAGGAATTTCATTGGCCACATACTTGGTGAAAGTCTACTGTAAAGGAATTTGATTGGCTACATGCACAGTAGTATAGCTACTATAGCGTATAGCGTGGGATAGGCATAAGGCTATCCTAACTATAAGATAAGGCCAGGGACTAATGGGCCGAATGGTGGGCCGAATGGTTCTTATCTGCCGTCACATTCTATGTTTCTAGTATTGATATATGCAGTGTGCTTTAGAGGAATTTGATTGGTCATTTGCAAAGTAGAAATTATTAAACGGTGTATTGAGGATAAATTTGATTGGGTGCAAGAAAAGTATAATCTATGTGTTTAGTTTATAAATAAGGGGGTTTCATAGCCTACATACAGTGAATACATAAGTATAAAGTGAATTGTACTGAGATTTGATATACCACGTGCAAACTAGGAGTCGTGTCAATCTAAATACAATTAAAGTGCCTTTAAACTGGTTTATGAGCATGATGACAATGCGTGGGGAAATCCAATTATTATAAATATACGTCAATCCTTTATAATCCGTAATATAATTCCATAAATTAATTTGGGTGTGATTTTTCCTTCACACCTCTACCTAAAATAACAGAAGCGGATTTTAGTTTTAACATCAGTCCAAGTTTCAGGATTTGTGTAATTAACCTGTAATGAACCAATTAACACAGCCTACCTCGGATCAACGTGCTACATTATGTGTTTAATATCTAGCGGTAAATTATATTTTTTACATAATGGTAACATCATATTGCTACCCTGTTTTTATTTTATGTTAATGCCTTTGTTTAAATGAAAAATGTAAATAATATGTGTTACATGAAAAAAAAAAGTCCCATCCAACCTACTTTCATTTTGCAGTATTTCCCATTCACGAGATAATACCATATTTATTTACAGATAGATTAGTATTTTGAACCATAAGGATTTTCAGCAAATTACTTACCTTTTATATCATTAATAAAATAAAAACGTGTTCAGCGTTCTTTAAAATAAGTAAAATTCCTTATTTGATACGTCTATTGTATAAGAACCTTCATTTGCTGCAAGCCAATATGTCAATTCAATAAAGCCTAACACCAACATGTATTGTGACTTATGCACAGGCAATTTTTAATCTTCATACCATTCAGTGCTTGAAAATACCCTCTGGGTTTGATGTATTATGTGTAACGAATGGCGAAAGAAACAGCTACACAACACAGTAAAAGCCAATAGAAGCCAGTAACTATGTTTGGGATATTAGGCAGGTTATCCTAAAGAAAGAATAAATAAAATAAGTTGGATATATTATTATAGAAGAGTCCAGCATGCTCTTTTCTGGTGTCACGATTTACTCAATATATTCTGTTCTCGAGTGGCTTAGTGCCAATGTAAGTTTTACTGTTAAGATTTTCATATGTTTCTTAAATGGCCTAAAGTATGGCTCACTCTTTTTACAAAATGTATAATTATGAGAATATGGAAGCCCAATAGTTTGTTCTAAATTATCAAACAGTATTGACTAGCAGTAACAAATGATGGTGACTGGCAATGTATTGCCGATTATTACCTTAGAAAGGAAAATGGCAGTAAATGATAAAGCATTGCATAGCAAATCAGAAACGATGAGAGATACTCTACTAGTGTAAAAAGACATATAATATACAATAATAATCCGATAGTTCTAATGTCTGAAAACTCCTTCTAATAATTATTATTACTGTTTATGTAGCGTCATTATTTTCCGCAGCACTTTGCTATTATAGAAAGGGGATATTGAGAGGTGAAGAAAGCTCTACTCAAAAAAGTTTACAATCTATGAGGATGAAATAAAAAAAGAAGAGACATTTTACAATCGAGCTTCCCGTGAAGGACACCTAAAAAAAAGCTACATAAAAAACAAATCTTCTTTAAATTATTATTTTCAGATTCGTGTGGGAAGTCCTTTAAATAGGAATGGGAGATCTTACAATTAAAAAAACAATTTAAACATTTTGAAAACAGCCAACGCAACATCAACTTGCTCAGAAAAGTTATGTTTTTATGAACATTTTGATCAGGTGCAGTACAGACTGATGAGATAGAATGCATCATCAGTAGAATCTGTTCATCCCTTGGGTCGTAGGTTCAAATCCTAGCAGGGTTTATCCTTCTGGGGTAGATAAAATGAGTGCCATTAAATTGGGTACTAGTAACTATCCCTGGATGTTGGGCTAAAGTATAATGTAAGGTATTTATAAAAGAAAACTGAGTAATCTGAATGTACCTTTCCTGTTTAAGTACTTTGTTATTATTAATAAAGAAATAAAGTTTGCGTCTACCCACATTCATTTTATAAAAGTTTGAAAAGAATAAAAAATGTATTCAGCCAATCAGGAAGATGAATTCAATTGCCTGCTATTCTAAATGTTCTAAATAATGGTGAGTGGAAATCTTTAGAAAAAAATACACAAAAAGAAAATGGCATTTCTATTCCATTATACAATTTTGTGACCTACTTTGAAACGAAAGTTATATTTTTTGTGCCGCAACGGTGCTAATACTGTATAACAAGAAAACCTCTCTTAGGGGGTGTCATTTCTCTCCTGCAATGATAAATGCAATGAATCGTTTAGAATTAATTCAAACTTCTGCTGCCTTTATATAGAATAAAACATGTTCCAGTCAAAACAGTTCTTGAAATATTTACAAAGGAAACACACTAATGGGGATACAGGGGACCCATTGGACAGAATTTGTTGGCGCTATGTAAATATAATAATAATAATAATAATATTGTTTCCATGATTCTTCTTGACAATACATTTGGCGATTGTGTCCCTCTATAGTTCCAAGTTGGGAATCTCTAAAAAAGTTTTATATTCACATCTTACTATAACAAGGACATAAAGTAGCTTAGCCAGGGACAATGTCTCGGATGGTAAAGATATTGCAACTGAACTTTCTACTAGGGATAAACAAGAGCCTATTCACTAAAATACAAACTGTACCAGCAATAGAACATCTATTGAAGACTGATTGGTGGCCACAGTTTGGCTGATTTTACCAAATATAATGTATTCAGCTACTAATAAAAGGCAGGTCTGGCTATTTCAACAACGTTTGTGCTTCTAAACAACTGAATTAATATTGAATTACTATTGAATTGCAAATTAACCTACTGAATATTAGTGCAATTCATTAATGTGAATTCAATACCTCTGATACAGGCCCTATAATTGCACTCATAACTCTAAGCCACCTAACCATAAGTCACCCTAGTACTACCCCTACCCACTTCTAATTCTGTAAAAATCCCCTTAAATCCTACACTTACCTTTGTGGTGGTCCTCCCGCATGATACTGACTTTTGTTAAAGTGATTCTCCAGTGCCAGGAAAACAAACCCGTTTTCCTGGCACTGCAGAATCCTGGAGTCCCCCCACCCCCCACCCCTCATCCTACATCGCTGAAGGGGTTAAGTCATCTAAGAAGCCAGAAGTCCCTCTAGTGGCTGTCTAGTAGACAGCCACTAGAGGAGGACTTAGCCCTGCAAGGTAATTACACTTGCAGGGTTAAAGATGATGGGAGTTGGCACCCAGACCACTTCAATGGTATGCATGCAAAGTGTATTCTATTTTTTGTGACCTCTGCATTTTTTTAAAGTTGATTTTAATATTGTTAATGTTATTTTATTTGTAGGTTGTAAAAGGAAAAATAATAA
This sequence comes from Pelobates fuscus, assembly GCF_036172605.1. NCBI lineage: Eukaryota > Metazoa > Chordata > Amphibia > Anura > Pelobatidae > Pelobates > Pelobates fuscus. The sequence goes on along the minus strand of NC_086321.1, from coordinate 22,617,136 downwards.
CACCTGTTTAAAATGTATCTTTTACACGTTTGAGTGAAAAAGTGCTTTCTACCTTTTATGTGTTAAAATAATGCTGAAAAATGTCTATCATTACATAAAAAGTGCACTAAAGAATAAAATATTGATATCCTACAATAGGTGGAATATATATTAATTCTGCACAAAAAGCTATAAAATGCAGGAACCTGAAATACTTTTTGTCTGGTATTGTAATAAGAAATCCATAAATATCAGTAATGTGCAATTATTCAAGATACAACCTATATTTATTGACTACAAAATGCATTTGCTCTTTATGGAACTTAACATAAAACGCATCAATCATTATGCAATTAGTTCCACAATCTATCACTAATTAAAATTCTGCTGTGTATTGCCCTACATGATAGCATACTATTGTGTTGGTCTTCAAAGGCATCTCCTTAACGACAATCCAATTTAATCCTTCAATTGATGCGTTTGTACATAACCTTACATGATTAGCAACCGCAATATTTAAATGTTTCCAGTTTGCAAATATATTTTTATGTCATAGTACATTTCATAGAGGAACGCACTGAACCTTTTCAAAGGACCATAAATGAAACAGTGTTTGGTCTGGTAACTTGTGTCACCGTACCAATGCTCCACCTTCTTCCCATAGACTCATGACGTAGTACCTGTTGTGATGCGACTGCGTCCCCAATAACATTAAAGATAATGATCAGATAAGGCTGTAGTTCTGGTTCCATGGTTTCGGTGATACACTGTGGATAGCTGATACATTGTGAGATCCAGAAAGGGAAATTTAAAAATAATCCACTATGTAGTAATACTGGTATTTATACTGTATATAGCTATATATAGATGGCTGGACAGACAGGCGGAAATAGATAGATAGACAGACAGACAGATAATCCTGGTATGGAACCAGGAGGTGGAGTTTCTCCCACTCTCTGTAGCTGTGGTTACCGGACGCGCTTCATTCCTACACAGAACATGCTCAATGTAGGAACAAAATGCATTTGGTAACCATAGCTACACAAAATAAGAGAAATGGTTTAATACAGGGACTATCTGAGTGCACAAGGTGTCTCTGAGTGTTGTCATTGGGACTGCTTGGAGAGGTATTTTGGCATGAGAAAACCCACTTACAGTTGATCGGTGTGAATCTGCAAAGGAGAAGAGCTCACTAACACAGATTTAGACAGATTGGCGAACAAATTTGCGGGCAAAAATATAATAATTTTAAGGGTAGGTGTATTTTAAAAGTTGCACTACTGAAGGCAACATAAAATTGCATTAGGCTTGTCAGTAAAAGCAAAAAATTCAAGAAACCACTGTGGTACTCCGCAGATGTGGCCAAAATAGTAAAAAAGAAAAAGAAAAAAACAAAAAAAACCTAGATTTCAGTAAGGCTTTTGACACTGTTGCACATAGAAGGCTTATCAATAAACTGCAATCTTTAAGTTTGGATTCCAATATTGTTGAATGGGTAAGGCAGTGGCTGAGAGACAGGCAACAGAGGGTTGTAGTAAATGGAGTATATTCGAAGCTTGGGCTTGTCACCAGTGGGGTACGTCAGGGATCTGTACTTGGACCCATTCTCTTTAATATTTTTATTAGTGATATTGCAGAAGGTCTTGATGGTAAGGTATGTCTTTTTGCTGATGATACTAAGATATGTAACAGGGTTGATGTTCCAGGAGGGATAAGCCAAATGGCTAATGATTTAGGTAAACTAGAAAAATGGTCAGAGTTGTGGCAACTGACATTTAATGTGGATAAATGCAAGATAATGCATCTTGGACGTAAAAACCCAAGGGCAGAGTACAGAATATTTGATAGAGTCCTAACCTCAACATCTGAGGAAAGGGATATAGGGGTGATTATTTCTGATGACTTAAAAGGTAGGCAGACAATGTAATAGAGCAGCAGGAAATGCTAGCAGAATGCTTGGTTGTATAGGGAGAGGCATTAGCAGTAGAAAGAGGGAAGTGCTCATGCTATTGTACAGAACACTGATGAGACCTCACTTGGAGTATTGTACGCAGTACTGGAGACCGTATCTTCAGAAGGATATTGATACCTTAGAGAGAGTTCAGAAAAGGGCTACTAAACTGGTTCATGGATTGTAGGATAAAACTTACCAGGAAAGGTTAAAGGATCTTAACATGTATAGCTTGGAGGAAAGACGAGACAGGGGGGATATGATAGAAACATTTAAATACATAAAGGGAATCAACACAGTAAAGGAAGAGACTATATTTAAAAGAAGAAAAACTACCACAACAAGAGGACATAGTCTTAAATTAGAGGGACAAAGGTTTAAAAATAATATCAGGAAGTATTACTTTACTGAGAGGGTAGTGGATGCATGGAATAGCCTTCCAGCTGAAGTGGTAGAGGTTAACACAGTAAAGGAGTTTAAGCATGCGTGGGATAGGCATAAGGCTATCCTAACTATAAGATAAGGCCAGGGACTAATGAAAGTATTTAGAAAATTGGGCAGACTAGATGGGCCGAATGGTTCTTATCTGCCGTCACATTCTATGTTTCTATGTTTCTATGTTTAACAATGAGAGACAGAATAAAAAATGAAAAATCCAGAAAAATGCATGTCCAAAAAGTTATACATTGATTTGCATGTCAAAGAGGGAAATAAGAATTTGACCCCTACGACTTAGTACTTGGTGGCAAAACCCTTGTTGGCAGTCACAGAGGTCAGACATTTCTTGTAGTTGGCCACCAGGTTTGCACACATCTCAGGAGGGATTTTGTTCCACTCCTCTTTGCAGATCCTCTCCAAGTCAATAAGGTTTCGAGGCTGACATTTGGCAACTCGAACTTTCAGCTCCCTCCACAGATTTTCTATGGGATTAGGGTCTGGAGACTAGCTAGGCCACTCCAGAACCTTAATGTGCTTCTTCTTGAGCCACTCCTTTGTTGCCTTGGCTGTGTGTTTTTGTTCATTGTCATGCTGGAATACCCATTCATGACCCATTTTCAATGCCCTGACTGAGGGAAGGAGGTTCCCTAGGGCAGCACAAAACCAGGATACACCCCTGGTCACAGGCAGCATTCCTCCTCTTCCAAACACAGTGAGTTGAGTTGATGCCAAAGAGCTCGATTTTGGACTCATCTGACCACAACACTTTCACCCAGTTCTCCTCTGAATCATTCAGATGTTCATTGGCAAACTTCAGATGGGCCTGTATATGTGCTTTCTTGAGCAGGGGGACCTTGCGGGCGCTGCATGATTTCAGTCCTTCACAGCGTAGTGTGTTCCTAATTGTTTTCTTGGTGACTATGGTCCCAGCTGCCTTGAGATCGTTAACAAGTTCCTCCTCTGTAGTTCTGGGCTGATTCCTCACCGTTCTCATTATCATTGAAACTCCATGAGGTGAGATCTTGCATGGAGCACAAGACCGAGGGAGACTATTTTGTGTTTCTTCAATTTGCGAATAATTGCACCAACTGTTGCACCAACTTGTAGACCATTCCAACCTTGTGTAGGTCTACAATCTTGTCCCTGACATCCTTGGACAGATCTTTGATCTTTGCCCTGGTGGAGAGTTTGGAATCTGATTGATTCGTTCTGTGGACAGGTGTCTTTTATACAGGTAACGAGATGAGATTAGGAACACTCCTTTTAATAGAGTGCTCCTAATCTCAGCTCGATACCTGTACAAAGACACCTGGGAGCCAGAAATCTCGCTGATTGATAGTGGATCAAATACGTATTTCACTCATTTACATGCAAATCTATTTATACCTTTTTTGACATGCGTTTTTCTGGATTTTGTTTTGTTATTCTGTCTCTCGCTGTTAAAATACTCCTGCCATTAAAATTATAGACTCATCATTTCTTTGTCAGTGGGCAAACGTTGAAAATCAGCAGGGGATCAAATACGTTTTTCCCTCTCTGTATGTTCACTGAACAAAATTATAAATGCAACACTTTTGTTTTTGCCTGCATATTTGTTCACCAATCTGTCTAAAGCTGTGTTAGTGAGCTCTTCTCCTTTGCATATTCACACCGACAGGACAAGATCAACGTCAAAAGTTTTTTTAGCTCCACTTTGTAGACTTTTTTATATTGAGCTTAAGGCACTTTGTAAAACCTGTACTTGTACTTTTACAGCAAATGTGTACTTTTATTAAGATCTCCTTGAAGTGAGACATATACATTGTATTTATCATTAAACCTTAACTTCCAATTAGCAGGCTTGCTACATTTGACTGTCTCCATTTTCGTGTTACGAATATTTTTTCTTACTTAAATTGAGGAGGTTTATATTTTATATTTCATTTTGCTGTTTTAGTTATTTTAGCGGTTTTTTTTTGTTTGTTTGTTTTAGTAGCGGGTATCCACTTCTATTAAGCAGCTTGTGCTTTAAATGTAACAGAAGGTGATTTGACTTATTTTTCTTGAACGGAAGTATCTCCCAAAACAACATAGTAAACAAAAAAGAACCCGAACGTGACTAAAATGAATCACGAAATAATGTTCCTTAAATGAAGAATCACCTAGAACCAGAGATCAGCTAGGAATATAATCAGTAGAGAAATTCCTGGCAGTTGTAGGTTCTAATAAAGTTTGGGGATGTGTTCACTGCCAGTCAGTGTTTCCATGCTTTGAATCCTTCATTTATGCAGGGAAGGTCTTGCTCTAAGACACTAGCTAGCTGGTGTTTAGTTAATGTAGGCTCTTGGATTTTCTTTCTTTATTTTTTTCTGTATTTTTAAATGTGCCAGTTTGCCGGGAATTTAATTCCTTCAGTAGTTCTATAATTTCTGTAGTATAAAAATAAGTATTCACTACTGGCATTATCAAATAAAGTAGAAATTGTGTTTAAGTATTTTGGTAAAAACAAATTGACATTTTCTATTTAGCTCTTCATTTGAAGAATAATTTTACGAGTGTTTCAGTGATCCCTACAGAAGCTGTGCACAGGACATACAACAGTATGGCTAGAAATACTGTCTATATCGATCAACTGGCAATAGGTGTAGAGAGCACTAATATATCTTTATGGAGAAAATAAATACCTGATTCTTTCTAAATCTTGTATCTTTTTGATAGCATGTACCGTATTTTTCGCTCCATAAGACGCACCTAGTTTTTAGAGGAGGAAACCCAGAAAAAAAAATATTTTGAACAAACCATCCCATAGTGTTTATTACTATGGGAAAGTTTGTTCAGAATATTTTTTTTTCTCCCCTGTCCAACAGTGTTCCTTACCACCCACTCCCCTCTCCTGTCCCATAATGATCTTTAACCCCCCTCCCCTATACCATAGTGATTTTTAACCCCCCTTCCTCTGTCCCATAGTGATTTTTAACCCCCCTTCCTCTGTCCCATAGGGATTTTAACCCATCCTCCCCTGTCCCATAGTGTTCTTTAACCCCCATCCCCTTGTCCAAGTGTTCTTTGACCCCCTCCTCCCCTTGTCCAATAGTGTTCTCATCCCATAGTGTTCCCCCTCCCTTCCCCTCCTCCCATAGTGTTCCCCCTCCCCTCCACCCATAGTGTTCTCCCCCTCATCCCATAGTGTTCCCCCCTCCCATCCTCCCATAGTGTTCTCCCTCTCATCCCATAGTGTTCCCCCCTCCCCTCCTCCCATAGTTTTCCCCCCTCATCCCATAGTGTTCCCCCCTCCCCTCCTCCCATAGTGTTTTCCCCCGTCCCATTGTGTTCCCCCTCCCCTCCATAGTGTTCTCCCCCTCAATAGTGTTCTCCCCCCTCCCATAGTGTTCTCCCCCCTCACTCCCCCCTCATCCCATAGTGTTCTCCCCCTCCCTTCCTCCCACAGTGTTCCCCCCTCCCATAGTGTTCTCCTCCCCTCGTGTTCCCCCCTCCCCTCGTGTTCACCCCTCCCCTCGTGCTCACCCCTACCCTCGTGTTCACCCCTCCCCTCATGTTCACCCCTCCCCTAGTGTTGCCCCCTCCACCCCTCCCTCAGTGTTCCCCCCTCCCCTCCTCCCACAGTGTTCCCCCCCTCCTCCCATAGTGTTCCCCTCTCCCCTCCAAGCCCACCAATCAGAATGCTCTTTGTAATTTTACACAGCGTGGGAAAATTCCAAAGAACTTTCCCACGCTGTGTAAAATGACACAGAACACTCTGATTGGTTAGATTCCAAGCCCACCAATCAGAGTTCTCTTTGTCATTTTACACAGCGTGGGAAAATTCCAAAGAACTTTCCCACGCTGTGTATAATGACACAGAATACTCTGATTGGTTAGATTCCAAGCCCACCAATCAGAGTTCTCTTTGTCATTTTACACAGCGTGGGAAAATTCCAAAGAACTTTCCCACGCTGTGTAAAAAGACACAGAACACTCTGATTGGTTAGATTCCAAGCCCACCAATCAGAGTGCTCTTTGTCATTTTACACAGCATGGGAAAATTCCAAAGAACTTTCCCATGCTGTGTAAAATGACACAGAGCACTCTGATTGGTTAGATTCCAAGCCCACCAATCAGAGTGCTCTTTGTCATTTTACACAGCGTGGGAAAATTCCAAAGAACTTTCCCACGCTGTGTAAAATGACACAGAACACTCTGATTGGTTAGATTCCAAGCCCGCCAATCAGAGTTCTCTTTGTCATTTTACACAGCGTGGGAAAATTCCAAAGAACTTTTCCCACGCAGTGTAAAATGACACAGAGCACTGTGATTGGTGGGCTTGGAATCTAACCAATCAGAGTGCTCTGTGTCATTTTACACAGCGTGGGAAAGTTCTTTGGAATTTTCCCACGCTGTTTAAAATGACAAAGAGCACTCTGATTGGCTTAAACCAGCCAATCAGAGTGTTCTTAGCCTAATTACAGGGCGTGGCAAGGCTTTATAAGCCTTCCCCCGCCCTGCAGAGCTCAGTCTGCTCGGAGCCCTCCATGGGTGAAGATGGATTATTTTTTTTAGCGCTCATTTTTTTTTTTTAATTGCGTCGGTTCTCATGGCTTTTTATTTTTGCCTTTTTTGGGGCTGAAAAAAGAAGATTTTAGAAAAAAGAAGACGACAAATGGTAAGTTGAATTTTTCTTTACAGGTTAGTTATTTTATTCACCCTTCACTATTTTTTAGGGTGAGCGGGGTAGGTAGGGGGTAACTTTTTTGGGGGTGGGGGTGGGTGACTAGGGCTTGGGGACCCCTAGTCACCTTTGATTGGGGGGGATTTTTATTTAGGGCCCCCACCCACCACTAAGGGGTGAGGGCTGGGTGGGGACAGTAGGTCCCCCCTTATTGTTTTTTTAGGGCCCCCACCCTCCGTTCATAGGTGGGGGCCAGGGGGGAGGACAGTAGGTCCCCCCCTCATTATTTTTATGGCCCCCACCCACCGCACAGGGGTGGGGGCCGGGGGGAGGACAGTAGGTCCCCCCTCTTTATTTTTATGGCCCCCACCCACCACGCAGGGGTGGGGGCGGGGGGAGGACAGTAGGTCCTCCCCCCATTGTGATTTATGGCCCCTACCCACCGCGCAGGGGTGGGGGCTGGGGGGGAGGACAGTAGGTCCCCCCCTCATTATTTGTATGGCCCCCACCCACCGCGCAGGGGTGGGGGCGGGGGGAGGACAGTAGGTCCCCCCTCATTATTTTTATGGCCCCCACCCACCACGTAGGGGTGGGGGAGGGGGGAGGACAGTAGGTCCCCCCCAGTGTGTCTCAGGGTCCCTGAGGACAGGTGTCAAACCATATCTGCCAAGTGACCCTATGTAGGGGGAACAGTCCCTATTCTGCTCTATGTCAGTGTGTATCAGGGATCCTTAGGATAGGTGTCAATCCATAGCTACCAAGTGACCCTATGTAGGGGGAACAGTCCCTATTCTGCTCTGTGTCAGTGTGTATCAGGGATCCTTAGGATAGGTGTCAATCCATATCTGCCAAGTGACCCTATGTAGGGGGAACAGTCCCTATTCTGCTCTGTGTCAGTGAGTATCAGGGATCCTTAGGATAGGTGTCAATCCATATCTGCCAAGTGACCCTATGTAGGGGGAACAGTCCCTATTCTGCTCTGTGTCAGTGTGTATCAGGGGTCCTTAGGATAGGTGTCAATCCATATCTGCCAAGTGACCCTATTTAGGGGGAACAGTCCCTATTCTGCTCTGTGTCAGTGTGTATCAGGGATCCTTAGGATAGGTGTCAATCCATATCTGCCAAGTGACCCTATGTAGGGGGAACAGTCCCTATTCTGCTCTGTGTCAGTGTGTATCAGGGATCCTTAGGATAGGTGTCAATCCATATCTGCCAAGTGACCCTATGTAGGGGGAACAGTCCCTATTCTGCTCTGTGTCAGCGTCTGGGGGGAGTATCTGCAGTAATACAGAGTGTCTGGAGGGAGTATCTGCAGCAACACAGGGTGTCTGGAGGGAGTATCTGCAGTAACACAGGGTGTCTGGAGGGAGTATCTGCAGTAACACAGGGAGTCTGGAGGGAGTATCTGCAGTAACACAGAGCATCTGGAGGGAGTATATGCAGTAACACAGGGTGTCTGGAGGGAGTATCTGCAGTAATACAGAGTGTCTAGAGGGAGTATCTGCAGTAACACAGGGTGTCTGGGGGGAGTATCTGCAGTAACACAGGGTGTCTGGAGGGAGTATCTGCAGTAACACAGAGCATCTGGAGGGAGTATATGCAGTAACACAGGGTGTCTGGAGGGAGTATCTGCAGTAATACAGAGTGTCTGGAGGGAGTATCTGCAGTAACACAGGGTGTCTGGGGGGAGTATCTGCAGTAACACAGGGTGTCTGGAGGGAGTATCTGCAGTAACACAGAGTGTCTGGAGGGAGTATCTGCAGTAATACAGAGTGTCTGGATGGAGTTTCTGCAGTAATACAGAGTGTCTGGAGGGAGTATCTGCAGTAATACAGAGTGTCTGGATGGAGTATCTGCAGTAACACAGGGTGTCTGGAGGGAGTATCTGCAGTAACACAGAGTGTATGGAGGGAGTATCTGCAGTAACACAGAGTGTCTGGGGGGAGTATCTGCAGTAACACAGAGTGTCTGGAGGGAGTATCTGCAGTAATACAGAGTGTCTGGAGGGAGTATCTGCAGTAATACCGAGTTTCTGGAGGGAGTATCTGCAGTAACACAGGGTGTCTGGAGGGAGTATCTGCAGTAACACAGAGTGTCTGGAGGGAGTATCTGCAGTAACACAGAGTGTCTGGGAGGAGTATCTGCAGTAATACAGAGTGTCTGGGGGGAGTATCTGCTTGTAACATTTATATGCACTGAAAAAAAATTGAAACAAATAAAATAAAATGGTTGCAGCTTCCGAATGAATCTAAAATGGATGCTGTCCAGTAGGTGGGAGGGTCTGCTAGGGAGGGTGTGCTGCTGATTGGCTGGAATGTGTCTGCTGACTGTGAGGTACAGGGTCAAAGTTTACTCAATGATAAAGAATAGGGGGCGGACCGAACATCGCATGTGTTCGCCCGCGGTGGCGAACGCGAACATGCTATTTTTGCCAGGAACTATTCGCCAGTGAACCATTTGGGACATCACTAATGGTGGGTAGGGGTTCTATATGGTGGGTAGGGGGACTCTGAGTGAGTAGGGGGACAGTGAGTGGGTATGGGGGCTGTGAGGTGGGTAGGGGGGCTGTATAGTGGGTAGAGGGGCTGTATAGTGGGTAGGGGGCTGTATGGTGGGTAGGAAGGCTATATAGTAGGTAGGGGGCTGTATAATGGGTAGGGGGACTGTGAGTTGGGTAGGGGGACTGTGAGGTGGGTAGGGGTTCTATATGGTGGATAGGGGGACTCTGAGTGTGTAGGGGGACTGTGAGTGGGTATGGGGGCTGTATAATAGGTAGGTGGACTGTGAGGTGGGTAGGGGTTCTATATGGTGGGTAGGGGGACTCTGAGTGTGTAGGGGGACTGTGAGTGGGTATGGGGGCTGTGAGGTGGGTAAGGGGCTGTATAGTGGTAGAGGGGCTGTATAGTGGGTAGAGGGGCTGTATGGTGGGTAGGAGGGCTGTATGGTGGGTAGGAGGGCTATATTGTAGGTAGGGGGCTGTATAATGGGTAGGGGGCTGTATAATAGGTAGGGGACTGTGAGGTGGGTAGGGGGCTGTGACGTGACTAGGGGGGCTGTGTGGTGGGTAGGGGGGCTGTATGGTGGGTAGGAGTTCATTAAGGTGGGTAGGGGGACTGTGAGTGAGTAGGGGCTGTGAGTGGGTATGGTGGGTAGGGGAACTGTGAGGTTGGTAGGGGGGGCTGTATAGTTGTTAGAGGTGCTGTCATGTGGGTAGGGGGGCTGTATAATGGGTAGGGGGACTGTGAGGTGGGTAGGGGTACTGTGATGTTGGTAGGGGGCTATATAGTGGGTAGGGGGACTGTGATGTGGGTAGGGGGGTCTGTATGGTAGGTAGGGGTACTGTTATGTTGGTAGGGGGCTGTATAGTGGGTAGGCGGACTGTGAGGTGGGTAGTGGGGCTGTATAGTGGGTAGGGGGACTGTGATTTGGGTAGGGGGCTGTATGGTGGGTAGGGGGACTGTGAGGTGGGTAGGAGGGCTGTATAGTGGGTGGGGGAGCTGTATAGTGGGTAAGGGAGCTGTTATGTGGGTAGAGGTGCTTTATAGTGGGTAGGGGGTAGGGGGCTGTATAGTGGGTAGGGGGGCTCTGATGTGGGTATAGGGATGTATAGTGGGTAGGGAGGCTGTGAGGTGGGTAGGGGGGATGTATAGTGGGTAGGGGACTGTATAGTGGGTAGGGGGCTTTGAGGTGGGTAGAGGGGGCTGTACAGTGGGAAGGGGACTGTTTGTAAGGTTAGGGGGGTCTGAATGGTGGGTAGGGGGCTGTAAAAAGGTAAATACCTTTTAGTTTCCTGTTGGTCCGGTGGGCAGCTGTCCAGCAATGTGTGTAGGGGCGGAGCTTGTGAGCAGGAGGCGGAGCTTCCATGCGGGGCGTGGCATGTGGCCAAAATGGTTTTAGACTGATAGGTCTCCCTGCGGCCGCTGGCAGCATCACCAGCCCCCAGCTCCTCCCTCCTTACTACCCTCAGACTGACAGGCTGGCACAGTCAGAGGGGAGGATATATCACGCTGATCATTAGGGCTGTCTGCCCAGCTCCAGTTTGCTGCGGCCCACCGAGAAATTTCCCAGTATCCCGGTGGGCCTGTCCAGCCCTGCTGCCTTGACATTAGAATTGTACTCTCATGTATGTGCGAGAACACAGCACTGACGTTGGCTGCTGGCGGATGAAACACCAGGAGCTGAAGATCAAAGATGCCATTTCCTGCAGGTGACAGGATCAGGTAAGTACACCTGACCTGTACTGCACCACCAGGCCAGTGCACCACAAGGGGCATGTCACCATCAGAGATCCTTGCAAAAAAAAAAAAAATATGTAAAGACAGTGACAGAGCTGCTTTAATAATCTTTACAAAAAAATTAATTAAATAGTTTTTGAATGAATTTCTTATTAACCCTTTTTAGTATGAAAGCTTGTTTTATAAATTCAAAACTTACTAAGTGAGGTTTAAATATTGTACAGATTAAAGAGAGAATGGAGGTTGTCCAAAGGGATTCATTTAACCACTTCACTCTTCTTAGCAGATCTCATTATCTTTTTTCATTAAACTCCTTAATACTCACTGATGCAAAATTTCAGTCATTAAACAATCATAAATATTCATATTGCTTTGAAGTATTGTGGAATAATGTACCTACTAGATACTTGTATTTCCTCCCTCCTTCGATAAAATCCATTTAATATTATTTAAACAAATAGTTACCTGCATGAAATGATTATAAGTACTCTTTTAGTTAAATAAAATGAAGTGTGCTATTATATAAGTGTATGGGTTTTATTTGCAATCAGTGTCTCCAAGGGCAGCGCCTTAACTTTCTCAGTCTCAAGATAGTTAATTAGAGGAAAGGCACATTCACCAATCTCTTTGGTGTCCTTGGTTGGGAGTTCGGAGATGATTACTCCTCTGCGTAAAGTGTGAATGCTTTGCATACACAATGTAACACTACACTCTGGTTGACAGGAGCTTTTGAAGAAAGTTGCAATTCATAGACAATGCTGTCACACTATTTGTGGACTTAATGCACCATTGTAAAGAGCTCCTCATTGGGATCCATTCATGTAAAGCTGTCACATGCTGTTATCAGTATTTTGTAAAAGCACCTGGAGATTTAGCCAAAAGTGAAGTTTGTACTCTTCTAGCTTTGGCTCCTACGCTGACCTCACAGGAGCTACTATCCCTGATTACCCCACCTTTGTCACCACTGTAGGCTTACAGGATCATTCGCTAAAATAGTAATTATTGTGAATACATCAGGGAATTTAAAAAAGTAGATATAGATTTAGGAATCTACAGACACACACAAAAAGCATACAACACAATCAAGTACAGTGACACTCATGTAGACATTCATAAACATAAGGTTGCTTACTGAAAAATGTATGCGCAGGCAGCAGTATGAACAGAAATATGCATATAGGCACACCTGTACACTAATATCTGCATGATAAATTCAGGTGTGTGCACAGACACATTCAAAATCATGACAAATATAGACACACTGAGGCACTGACAGATTTGTAGAAACATACATAGACATGAACATAGATCCACACTCATGTGTAAAGAACTGCATACCCAGATACCCACAAAAAGACATATGCTCCACATTTCAGTGTCTCTTTACCCACTCCCAGACTTATATCACTTCTTGTGTTATCACATTCCTCCACCCAATCTTATTCTCTCTCATTATTCCATGTTATCTAAACATTCTGACCTTCTTTTATCTCTAGGTAATTAAAAGCACAATAACCACTACATGTCATTGTAGTGGTTATGATGCCAGGAGTGCCCTGGTATCCCCCCAAGTAGTCAAACCATTTGAGAACAGTTTTACAACCTACCTGGGGTCAACTGGGCCCCAGGTAAATTGTAAAACCTGAGCGAAGACCAGCCATTCAGCATGCTAGCTGAGCTCTCCCAGTCACTGCACTGCTGGAATTAGCTCAGTATAGAGACTTTCTGGTGGCAGAGGAGGAGGTGATTGCTGCCCCACAGACCCTATGTAAGTTCTAAAACCACTTTTAAATGGTTTTACTACTTACCCTGGCAAGCCACCATGCAACTATAACATGTTTATGCATGTTATGATGCTCGGAGTGTTCCTTTGACTCCTAACCCCTGTCCTCATCATAACTTGCCAGTATCTCTCCCTTGTGCCTTTCGTGAGGTTACTGGGGCTTGGTAGGGGTTCCTAAACTCAGAGATGTCAAACTGTTCCTAGCTGTTGTTGAGTTGCAAAATATAGACTTTACCTCTAGCTGTGTACAGTGCTTGGAAGTGTCGAGATGTGACACAGAAATGTGTCCACTCAGTAAGGCTTTTGAAGCTTTCACTTAGTGTAGTCAGAGAAAAAGCAATATACTCAATCACAATGCAGTAGGAACATATCCTCCCAGTACCAAAAGGGTTAAAAGTAATTTGAAAGTATCTTGTCATCGCTAAATCACTCTTGTGGGTGGTTTATAACGTTAATTGATAATTTCGTAACAGACATTCCTTGCTTGTATTACTAATGGCTAATATGCATCTTAAACGTGAGTGATATTTTCACAGAAAAGGTTCTTTATCTCTAAAGAAATGTATGTCAGGATTATTAGTGAAGCTGATAATTCAAGACATAAAGATTAACATTTTACCACAATGAAAAAATCCACAGACGCCCACAGAAAACGAACACCTGAGATATTGAAATGCTGAAGTATAAACCTGTAATAGTTAGTTACTTCGCTCCTGCGTTGCTAACAATGAAGCATTCATGATAATTATTATCTCATTGTGATTAAGCTCATGCATTTTCGTTAGCCCTTAACAAGCGTGCTTCCATCTGTCTGTCTGTCTATGACAGGATTACTGTAGATGCCAAACACGCAGCACTTAAGTAGATATAAAGAAAATACCTAAGACGTATTACCGAGCTTTAGATATGCCGGATTTAACGTAAAAAGGCAAAAAGACACAAAGTAGGGAAAAGCCAAGACAAAGGTATAACGCAAACGATAAATAAGGTCAAGGAATGGAGATATCAGAATAGTCTGGAGCCAAGCCAAATGTCAAGGAATACAGAGATCGGATAGTCAATAAGGGAAGCCAAGGTCAGATACACAAGAAATCAATACAAGGAACGCGCTCTCGGATAACCAACTGGAAACCACGACAGGGCACAGAGAAATGGACAAACTAGGTTTAAATAGCTAAAGGCGTTTCCTGATAGGCTGTAGGGAAACATGTGATCAAGCTTATGTGTGTAACACACCCATATTAAATTAATTGATCTGGCCCTTTAAAGGTTAAACAAGAAACCCTTTATTATTCACAGCTGCAGCGGGCAGCGTCCTTAATAATACAGACCCGGCTGCTGAGAGAGGAGAGGTCACCTCTGGTGAGTGTTTGGCAGTATTACCCTTAGTACGCGGGACTCATGCTGCCCTCTGACAGGAGCAGCGACGGCAGGCGGCGTGACAGTCTATCCTTTCTCCTTCTCCCTTCCTTCTCTCTCTCCTTCTCCCCTCCTTCCCACTCTTCTATCTTCCTTCTTTCCTTTTCTCCTTTCTTCTCTCCTTCCTTTCTTCTCTCATTCCTTCCTTCATTTTTTCCTTCCTTCCTTCCTTCCTTCCTTCCTTCTCTCTCTCTATCCTTTCTTCCTTCTCTCCTTCTCTACTTCCTTTCTTCCTTCCTCCTCATTCCTTTCTTTATTACTTCTCTTCCTCTCTCCTTCTTTTTTTCCTTACTTCTCTCTCTCCTTCCTTCCTTAGTTAATTTCTTCTCTACTTCCTTAATTTTCTCCTTCCTTCCTTATCTCACTCTCTCCTTCCTTCAGTCCTTCCTTTTCTCCTTCTGTACTTCCTTCCTTATTTTGCTCCTTCCTGCCTTAATTATCTTCTTCCTTCCTTCCTTCCTTCCTTCCATCCTTCCTTCCCTACTTCCTTACTGCTCTTCTTCCTTCTCTCCTTCCTTCCTCCTTCCCATCCCCTCTTCTTCCTTCTCTCTCTCTCCTTCCTTTACTTCTTCCTTCTCTCCTTCTCTTTTGCCTTCCTTCTTTCGCTCCTTCCTGTCTTAATTCTCTCCTTCCTTCCTTCCTTCCTTCCTTCCTTCCTTCCTTCCTGCTCTCTCTTCTTCCCTCCCCTCTCACCTTCCTTTCTTCTTCTCTCTCTCTTTCTTTCTTGCTTTCTTTCCTTCCTTCCTTCTTAGACTATGTAAGTTAAATTTTGAAATTTCCTGTGGATTGACTATGTATCCACGTGTAATGCTACTGTGTGTGAGAAATATGTGTATATGTATGGCAGCCGCATTGGAAGCAAACCATGAATAGAACGTCTGTGTATTCTAGAAGACATGGTACCATGCCTTTGGTTAAATATCTGAATACCTTCATAATGAAGGCTTCATTACTTTCTTTCTTTCTTTCTTGAAGATGGTTGTACATATGGGTGGACGTGTTACAATGTACGAAAAATGTGATGGTAAGTTTAATAAAAATAATAATTAAAAACTAATGGAATACAAGGCAACCTTCAACACTCCATATGTTGTGGTCTCACTACATCTCCCATGATGCTTTGCCAGTTTATGACTGTAAGAGCATTATGGGAGATGTCAGCATTATGGCTGTATGAGTTTTATGAGAGATGTAGTCCACAATATCTGGAGTGCCGAAGGTTACCTATCCCTGTTATAGTTAACTTGTTTCAGTTTCTGTTTTTCATTGCCGTATTCTTCTAATCAAGTCTTCCACGTGGTGGATTTTGTCAATTCTCGTCTGCATCTTCACTCCTCAATAAATCTCTCTGGAGCCTAAGCTTGCCTTTACTGAGAAAACAAGTGTGTGCTTGCATCTCTAATGAGCTGATGTGTCTCTGAACTCCATTTAAATCTCTATAGTTAGCATTAAACATTGTGCAAGTCTTTAAAATGGAGCAGAAAAAAATAATAATCTGGAAACTACATTTCATGTCCAGCGGGGTCGAAGGCAGTGCTATGCAGGAAAGTATTTTGTGTTTGTTTATATATACTGCTGTGTCTTTTGTCTCTGCACATCTGTTTATAATCTGTAAATGAACGTCTAGGGTTGAGAATAATGGTTTTCATGATAGAGTTGTTTCTTACAACTGTAACAAATTATGACTCAGATAATGGATTTGACTCACACAACCATCCTACGAGCACTCAGTCACATTTAACAAAGGGTTCCTTAATTATCTAAAAAATAATCTTCAAACTACTCCCACATTTTCTAAATGGATCTGCAGCTCTAATTTTGACAAAATCCTGCAACTTGCATATTTAACATGCTAAGAAATAATCGCATAAAATGTCTGTGTTTCAGAAAGGTTTTGTGCGATAAGTGGTCTGTTCAATAAAATCAAACTTGTCAACGGGTTTTAATGGAACGTTAGTTGATATAAATTATTTCAAACTGGATTCTCCAAGTTGGCCATAACTGGGCTATTTACAAAGAGGAAACATGAACAAAAAATACTACTTGTACCTATTTACAAATTCTACCAAAAAGCCAAATTTTGGATGCTAATGTGTGCTATGCAGTAAGCTATAGCAAGCAGAAATATGTGCAAGACCTTTAAAACCTGGAAGTGTTATAGTATCTTTGCATACAAGCCAATGGGTAGATGCCCAATGGACTACAAGAAAAAAAATCAAGACCTCCTCTAAAACTGTGAGGACTCTACAACTGTGACTCTTCTTTCTACACTAGTGGTCCCTAAACCAGTCTTTAGGGCACAACAACAGACATCATTTTGTCAGGATCTCAATTTTAACAGCATTGGGAAATACCTAAATCTTGAATTGTTTATATGCTTTTAAGACTGGGTTGTAAACCTTGCGCACATCATGCATGCCAGTGGGTTGTGAAAAGTGAGTATGGTGAATTCAGTCTTGCTGCTAAATATCTGCCTTGATCAGTAGCTATTAACGACAGCCAGTAGATATTTATTCACAGGTTTCCAATCTTGCTGCTAATTTTAAAGGTCTAAGGCTGGTAACGTTTGCCACTACTGGTAGTAATCATTAGTGATTACAATCTTTGAGGTGAGGGCAAACACTGCTCACATAGGGAAAGTACCGAATGACCCGGCTTTCGGGTCTTTGCAGGGGAAAATCCAGCATTTCAACATGGGGCCATAGTCACAGGGCAGGAGGCTGGCAATCAGTCTTCTCCAATGCCCAGTGGCGAGGCTGGTTCTGCCACAGGGGTTAATATCGATGAGGAAGAACAGCTGTCAGCACAAATTGGAAAAGCTGAACATCTGGGTAACACATTAATCATTGGATATTTTAATTACCCAGACATAAATTGAGATAGATAAACTAGTAGATAAGCTAGAGGAATCAGGCTTTTGAAACTGTTAAATGACAACTTCATGTCACAATTGGTAGAAGCAACAACTACAAAGGATGCTTGTCTGAATCTGCTTATAATGAACAATGTTGATCTTTTGTCAAACTTTGAAATAAGGGAACACTTGGGAAATAGTGGTCACAATAATGTGTATTTTGAAACAAAGACAAGAAAGCAAATACACACGAGTATACTAAAATATCTAATTTTAAAAAGGCCAAATTCAATAATACAAGGTCAGCTTTACACTCATTGACTGGCATAAAGTCTTTCATGAAAAAAGCATGAAGTATAAATGAATAGCTTCAAATAAATATTAGAAAGGTACACTTCTTGGTATATACCGTTGGGTAACACATTTAAAAGAAAAGTGAAAACAATGTGGCTTAGTTGGAAGGTAAGCCAAAAAAAAAAAAATAATTAGAAAAGGGCATTTAAAGCATTTATATCAGATAAATCAGAGGTATCTTTTATAAAACATGAGGAAGCCAAAAAGTGAAATGGGGTGAACTAGAAAATGTGATAGCCAAAGAGAGCAAGCCAAACCCAAAAACAAAGAATAAAATGTAGGTTCACCATTTAAGGAAGAACCTATGGCAAGAGATATGCAACTCATTGTTGCAATAAACTTTAGCGAAAATGTGTGATTGGATGACCCCGACAAGGTGCTGCAGTTGCTAAAGAAAGTTAATGTAAACAAAGATCTGGAGGCTTATAGTACTCACCCACAAGTACTTAAGGAGCTAAGTGTGGAAAAAAACAAACCTTTGTTTTTAATGTTTCAGGATTCTTTACTTTCAGGAATCATACCAGAGGATTGGAGGAAGGCAGATGCAGTCCTTTTATTTAAAAAGGGTTCAAAATGTCTGCCTGGAACTTATAGACATGTGAGCATAAAGGACAATTGTAACCTCAAAACTATTTTTTTTTATATAAACATCGTTTCATGTTTTGAAAGGAAATAGATTTTTAATAAAGTATTTGTACGAATATTTAAAAAAAAATAATCCCTACTTAAGTATATGAGAGGATCCTTCAACCATGACAACGTTTTGTGGGACAGTGTTTGAAAACAAACAGTTTGTTTCTGTAGTCTTCCTGGCTTTACACCCTACACAGAATTAGGGAAGACTACTGTAGGGTTACTAAGACTTGGAAAGTATTTGAAGGGTTATTAAGGGATAATATTCAGGGATCCGTTGGAAACTATGATGTCAGCAGAAATCAGCGTGGTTTTATGAAACATAGATCATGTTAAACTAACTTAATTGCATTCTCTAAAGAAGTAAGTAGAGTTCCACACAATAGTTTAATTTAAGTAAATTGTAAAGATTAAAATTATTGTTCTTGGGTAGAACATTGGCTTTCAGATATTTTGCAGATTTGTCATTAATGGTAAATTTTCACGCTGGACAAAAGGGATAAGTGGTGTCCCTCGCGGGTCTGTTTTAGGACCACATCTATTCATCCTGTTTATAAATAATCTAGAAATGGGCATGGACAGTCATGTGTCAGTGTTTGCAGATACAACAAACAGATAAGATTATACAAGGTGAGCAGAATATTACTTCACTGAAGATGGATTTTCATAGATTGGGGGACTGGGCATTCAAATGATGCAGATGCAATTTAATGAAGATAAATACAAACCTATGCACTTCAAAGTGAGGAACGCACACAAGCAACTTACATCCTAAATGGTAGTGAGTTAGGGAAAACAACACACGAGAAGGATTTGGGAATAGTTACTGACAACAAACTAGGCAACAGTGTCCAAATTCAATCAGCAGTTTCCAGTGATGCCAGTGAGGTATTGTCATGTATAAAAAGGGGCATTCGTTCTCTGCACTAAAATATAATTATTCCAGTTTATAAATAAATGGTGAGACCACACCTGCAATATACTGTGTAATTTGGGGCACCTGCTATAAGTAAATATATTATGGTGCTAGAAAAAGAGCAGAGGTGGGCTACAAAATTAATAAGAGGAATGGAGGATATTAGTTATGAAGAAAGGCTAATAAATTACAATCTGTTTAGACCCTCAGATGGGGTATGATAACAGTTTACAAATATAGCTGGGACTTCTCTGCCTAAAGACAGAGCCAGAGATTTGTAAACAATGACCAGTTGAGTTCTTGCAAAAACATAATATTCATGGACATAATATTTAATATGTGGGGTGATATCTTCTGTTAGGGATCTGACTGCCATTCTGGGGTTGAGAAGGATTTTTTCCTAGTTTGTTGCAAAATAAGAGAGCACTTCAAATTGGGTTTGTTGCATTCTTTTGAAGTAGCAGAAGAAACAGAATTGAAGAAGGCTGTAGCTAAGTAGGTACAGCAGTAACTTAAATCTAGCCAACTTCACAGTAGGAACAATGACACAGGCTATCTCTCCCTCCGTACATCAAGTGTAAAACCAGGCAATAACTGTCTGCTGGCCTGTCTCCCTCAATACCTGCAGTAAAAGTGTTTGAAACAATCATGCTTGGAAATATATAGATTTTTTTTTTACTGTTCGTTCTTTTTTCCCCTCTGTTTGTAACTTCTCACTTCGTCCGTGAATACAAACATTTAGTGGCTGTCCCACAACCATTCATTATTTTGTTTTGCCATATCTTTATTGGACAGGAGATGCGTCCCACATCACTGGGTACACCTCTTGCCCATCACGGCACAATGAGATTCTCTTTGGCATTCTAGTGATCAAAATGGCGAAAACCTGGAAAAAAAAAAAGATGGGGAAACATTTTGCCACAATTACAGCCATACAACAGTGTCCCATGGAATGAACCAAGTGTTTTAGTTCATCGGGCGTTATAATGTAAAACAAAGATTATATGATTGCTTCTATCAATTGTCTTTTATTCCTTGGTTGCTTCTAAGACATTTCTTTAAATCGGCTCCATAGATTTTCTATTGGATCGTGTCGGGATTAAAGTACATGTCATTCTAACAGTTTTAGATTATTTTCCTGCACACAGCAGGAATATGACTAGGAGTGTAATCCCCCTGAAATAGGTAGGTTTCATTCTGGGGTTGCACTAGGACACTCCTGGCAACAAAACCACTACAGCATACTGTAGTAGTTATGGTGGCAGATGCTGCTGCTGTTGACTTTAAATTGAAATAGTACAGTTTTTGTGAAACTACTCTTTCAACATTTTGCTATATCCACTAAAATTCTAGCTGTTCTCAGGCAGACAGCCACCAGGGCCTTTGAAGTAAAGCAGATTTTATAATATTGCCAATAATTTGCTGTATGTTCTCAATGGTTCTCAATGGTTCTCAATGAGAAGCATTTTATTTAGAAAAAGTCATCAGAGAGGATCAGGTTGCAGTGAAGAGGGAGACCTAGTAATCTTAAATGATTAAGGAACACAGAAGGCTAGGAAAACATTAATTATTTTAAATATAGTGTGCCTTTAAACACATCCAGTCAACTGAACAGTGTAAACCAGTCTTAGCTTGCTAGTGTGTCAATAAATATAGCTAAGATATTACGAATGTGGCAGAAATACCATTCCAGTTAAAATGCTAATTATGTAGAAACCCGCAAAATAAATTATCCTAATAAATAGATTTTTATAGTTCTATAGAATAATGAACATCTTGTAATGAAATTATGTTTTTAATATAGCATTGTCTAGCTACAGGATATTTGACTATGCTAATAACGTTTTTATATTGTTTATACTTTTTAAGAAAAATACATTGTTTTTCCACGACAACGCGTTATGAAGACAAAGTTGCAAATCAAAACAAATAACACATGTAAATAAAACGATGACAAATTTTGTTTTTTATTTAAGTTTAATTGTACGGACACGTGTATATACAAATACAGTTTATGATTTTTTTTTTTTACATTTTTTTTTAATTCATATAATGTAAGCATTTCAAAACAGCACTCTAGGAATAGTAAGTGCAAAGCAGGGATTTACAAGACCAAGACCACACTGAGCTTGACTCTCTTACCCAGATGCACACACAATGAGTGATTTAAATGAGATGACAAGAGTAAGTATGAAAAGCAGCTTTTGTAGACTTATGGGCAACCTTCAACATGCCAGCATCTATTAAACTGTATGGACAATGGCAGTAAGCGTATCGTAGGGAGATTTGTTTCAGATCTGAGAAACTTGGGGGTGAATGCCTGGGAAAGCTAAGTGATGCCAAAGTTAGAACTGATCTGCCCATTCACTGCTTGGGAAGAGAAAGACAGACAGATCAGAAGTAACAGAAAAGGGTAGAAATTAAAACAGGTAGCCACAGTTAGATGATAATTTAACAGGACAGAGTACAACTCTTGTAGGATACCGGAACAAAAACTACAACGTTCAACAGAACTTCAGTCTGCAACGG
This sequence comes from Pelobates fuscus, assembly GCF_036172605.1. Taxonomy (NCBI): domain Eukaryota; kingdom Metazoa; phylum Chordata; class Amphibia; order Anura; family Pelobatidae; genus Pelobates; species Pelobates fuscus. The sequence continues at coordinate 22,595,400 of NC_086321.1, read as the reverse complement.
ATGTGTGTTCAACGGTAAAATAAAACGTTGAACTAAGACAGAATTTCTAATTGCCTATCAAAGTGATGTCTTTAAAACCTAAAGACACGTTTTGTTTTATTTATTTTTTTGTCCACATGGATAGAGTGAAGAGTGTTTGTCACATTAGTTTACAAGTATGTGTAAAAGCACATAAAAAGAAAAAGAAAAAAGAAAACCCCTTGAAGATGATCAAAAACAAGTCTTGCATACAATGGGTTTTTAGAAATCCCCTTCACCCCTTTAACCTAACATGCCAAAAAGTACACAGGGTTCTAACATCAGACCTATAAACATTTAGTACAAAACATTGATCGTTAGGTGTTTTGTTGAGCAATGAAAGGGTAAGGTCGTGTGAATGGGTATGATTTCACAGACAAAACTTGTCGGCTGTACTGTTACAGCAAGATTTGCTTCCAGGCTCTCTGACAACAAGTATGATTTCTGTGGCCTGAAAGTCTAATGTATTCACTTACAAAAGACATAAGAATTTAATTAATACTTTATTATCAAACACTATATACAACATAGGTTGCTAATAATACAGACTTTTAAAGAATGTACTTTTTTGTTTTTGTTTTGTTTTTTTTGTTTTCTTTATCTTATATTCTTTGCCATCCAAGTAGGTACAGTACAAAACGAAATTCTAATCTAACATGAAATGTTACCTTGTGTATTAAAGGATACACAGTATCCACCAAAACCACTGATGCTAATTCCCCTGCTTCAAGTTGCAAAGCCATTGGCAGCCAGGAAAATTGATTTACTAAGACAACCCACCCAGATGTTTATAGTATATAGGGAGGAACAAAGGGAAAGATAGAAAGAAAAAAAAGAGAGCAAGTCAAAGAGACCGGGCCAGAACTAGTCCGTCAGAATGCAAGTGTGAAGAGCAGCTCCAATTTTGCCCCAATATATTTGTAATATTAAAAATATATATAAATGAAATGCTTTAAAGAATTCTATTATTTTCTCCATTATTAAAAGTAGATTCTGGTCGGGCAGTAACAAGTAGATGAACTGTCAAACTTTTTTAGCAATACATATATAATTAGATCATTATTAATTCTAATTTTAAAAAAAAATGTAGTGTTGATTACTTAGACAATTCTTCCATCAAAGGAGGGTCCTGTGAAAAACAAAATGTTCTTTTTCACTCATCCCTAATGTCAAGATTTTGAACCGTGTATAGATATAGATAGATAGATATATTGATAGATAGATAGATAGATAGATAGATAGATCTGTGAGTGTGTTTAATTTATTTATTTTTTGCTTTATGAGCCACAAAATAAATAATGATTAAAGTTCCAAATTTTAAAAACAAGTTAAGGCCGCTATCTCCATAACACAAATCTTTAATAATTTAAAGGTGCAGTAGGCTCATTTGCCTCTGTTGAATTAATCTGTTGTGTTAATGCTAGGACATCATCAAATTAATTGTCTACCTATTTTAAAACAATGATAATGTATGCATTATGTCTTTATTCAATATATAAAATAATTTCCGACACTTTCCTAACAATGTTTTGCAGCATAATTAATCCCCATCTGTATTTACTTTTAATGTACCTTTCTCTGCACATAGACTGAGAATGTTATGGTTTAAGGAAACTACAGTCTACGATGAATCCACTAGACAAAAAGAAATCTGAAAAATATAATGTTTTAAAATACAAACTTCTTCCGTAGATAGACAATTAATACATAATTATTGTTTCTTAGGTTATTTTTACAATGCATAATTCTGTGCTTTGTTGTATTTTATTGTATCTATTATGTAAAATAATGCACACTACTACTTTCTATGTGAAAGCAACCCAGCACAATGATAAATTTTGAAGGCTCTATTTTCATTTTCCAATGTAACTCTTCCCATAGGAAAAATATGATTGTATCTGAAAATGTTTTTTGCTAACTAAAGTCACTCAATTTCTGCCATCTAAATAATATCTGTTACAAATATATTAAAGTATGAAATAATTTTTCATGTAGAGCACATATTGAAGGCATTACTGTATAACCCTTTTAGTGGTCCATTCATTAATTAGGTACTATTTGTGTGTGTTCTTGCCAAGATTCACCCATTGCTATCTAGATCAGTGGTTCCCAACTCAGTCCTCAAGTACCCCCTAACAGTCCAGGATTTAGGGATTACCGAATTCTGTCTAAGGTGTTTTTAGAAAAAAATAACACTTTAGACACAACAAGGTAATCCCTAAATCCTGAAACGGTACGGGGTACTCGAGGACTGGGTTGGGAACCACTGAGCTAGATCATAGCCAGCTCTGACATAATATCCTGCTTCTAAAATAGGTCATTGTACGATGATATATTAAAGATTACCAGTAATTCTATGTTTATACATAGTACTTAGTCATTGTCATCATAACATTATTTTAAACAATACACATACCAGATGTTCTCTTTAAAATAGTATTTGTTAAAGTCTTCGGGAGCCTATATTATTTACCGATTTACAATGTTGTACCCCTTGTGCTGGGGGTTTTGATTAAATGCAGAATATGCATCATAGTTTATCTGAAACATAAGGATAAATGGCTGATAAAAAAAAAAAAGAAACAAAGACAATTATCAACAAATTCCAGTTGTTTTTTTCTTTCTTTTTTTTAACTCTTTGCAGAGCTCACTGCTTCCCGTGCGTACGTTTCAGTATGATTTAGTTTCCAAGAAAACTATAAATTCAAAAGATAGATAGCGCTGGACATACATAAACCCAGTACTCCTCTTTGTACATGTTATTTGTAACTACAACTACCAACGTGGTGCATTTAGTAGCCTGTCTCTTGTTTATGTTAACTTTGGACAAGGCCACTTGAAAAACAAAAATCCTGTTTGTTCTATCATAATAAGAAAAACTTAATGTAGCACCTTGGAAATCTCATTCTAGTATTACCTATTGACATTAGGAAATGGTGATTCACTCTTCACATCTATTGACACTGCTTACAATCTGTTAAAGCATTTTGAAACCAAAAATAATTCAACCTATGTTTGTTGAAACCTTTTTTCCATCAGATGCACTCAGTGTATCCATCAAATGTTCTTTTTTCAGATAAATGTTCCTTGAAAGATCCAAGGTATATGAAATACATATTTGTACCAGCTCCTCGCATTCTGAATAGGGTAACATTGCCCATTGTCCATTCTAAAAGTACATTTCTGCCATGCTGTTTGCTAAATCTCCAAATTCTTTTTCAGACCTTTTTTTGTCTTCATAGGTCCATCTCGTAAGCACAATACAATCAGCCAAATTAAGTGATTTTGTAGAAATGAATTCAAGAAAAAAAATTTGATTCATTAGTGTCACTTTTCAAATTTGGCATTTTCAACAAACAGTTCAATTTTTTTCATTTTTTTTTTAAAGTCCCGAAAAGATAGGGAATGTCCACATGATAGTGTATGTAGCATAAAGAATCTTCTGAAATTAATGTTAAATGCAAAATGAAAAAAAAAAGTTATGCTATTAAAAAATAAACAGAAAAGATAATAATAATAATAATAAGGTATTTTCTAGGGAGAAGCAGTTTAGTGGATCTTTGATGTTTGAAGACCCTGATTTTTGTGGAGCTGCTCAGTGAAGCATTCTGTGCTATAATGTCAAAAGCATCCCCAGAAGAAACAGTAGGGTCGTCAAAAGCCAATTTGGTATCCTCGGTGCTGGTGCTGAGTTTTCACCACGGGACGGCTCAGCTGATTCATGAACTGTGTCATCTGTTAAAAGGCAAAACATATTCAATAAGTGTTTCCTTCATAATAACTTCACTACAAAATATAGATGTTCAACCCATTTTATCATTTGTATTGCTTCAAAAAATATCTGGATAGTATTCCCAGTTGTAGGACAGACAGATGAGATATCAATGTTTTTACTCATAACACGATCTTTATACATTATTTTGCCAAAAAAAAAACTCCAAACAGATGGACAGAGAGACAGATAGATAGATAGATAGACAGATAGATAGTGGTAAATAGGTGGTACATTTCATATGTAATTGGGTATTTTATTGAGTAGATATGTAGCGAAATAGTAAACGGGTTGAGTTTAGTTTATTATGAGGGAGGCATGCTGTATTGGTGGTAAAATAAAAGAATGAACATGTTCAACTATCCTCGAGAAAAAAAACAACACAAACAAACAAACAAAAACAAAAAAAACTAAGGTGTCTAATGTTTAAAGTATGTAATTTCCAACTGGTAAATTAGATTTGTGGACTTTTAAATGAACCCCAAATTAAATATATGCACCATGAAGATTGAAAACTGTAAAGATTGTGACAAAACGTAGATACGTAAATCTAAATATTACAAACTAAAATCATTTTAAGAATATTAAATCAATTCTAAACCATAAATATAGATGTTCAATCCAAAAATATTAAATAATTTGAAAAGCTTATCCAACAACATGAAATTGAAGCATCAGTTAGCTAAGTAATTTCCAGAAAATTTAAAATCCCTTTGACTCGTATTTATCTGAACACAAACTGCAATGTGTTCTAAATTTACGTGTTAAAATGCAAAATAAAAATCAAGTTAATACAACCGGACCCATGGGCATTCCTTATAGCAAAACCACTGGATGACCTGACAAACAAATAACAAAAACTATTTAACAAGATAAACTTGGCTGCGAGACGAGCCATGGCACAGACATGGTTACACACTGACATACCCCTACTGGATAGAGTGACTCACAACATAAAAGAGGCTCGCCTCATGGACAAACTCACTGCACAACTCAGGGACACTTATCCGCTATTTCTCAAAACTTGGGAGCCTTGGGAAGACTACACTAACCGCTGAAAGACACAAACCCATACAAACACAAACCTGCGAGTCTTGAATGCCCCGACCGCCTCCTCCAGCAGCCCTCCTCCTCCCATATGATACCACTTCCCATCCTTTTTCTCCCCTCTTTTTTCTCTTTCTCTCATCTCTCACCCTCTCGCATTTATCTTCTTCCAAAAATTGAAAAATTCATGCCTAAGCTCAAGCACCCTCAGCTGAGGCACCGGTGCTGAACAGCAATATACAGACACAGAGCAACTCTACGCAACATCAGCTGAAGCACAGGGACTGTAGCTATGTAATAACAATGGTACTACCAAAGTGATATTAAGCAGCAGAACTGGCACTATTATTTCTTACTGTTAATGTCCCGTAATATATTATTAGAAGATACCCTTGTATGGACAACTTAAAATGCTTCACTGTATACACGACTGTCTATACATGATGCTTCTCTTTCTGTACAACATATGTGCATGATTTGATAAATAAAGAATAAAAAAAAATCATATTAATAGAAATTGGGGGTAAAATGGCCAAAGATGGTCATGTTCTCTATATTTCCACCTTGTTTGGTGGCTGTCACCCTGTGCTGCCCTCTTGTGTATTTGTACCCCACCTCCTCTAGACTGTAAGCTCGTTTGAGTAGGGCCCTCATTTACCTATTGTTCCTGTGTCACTGAGTAATTGTCTTGTTTATTGTAAATTCCCCCGCCTTTCATAATATTGTAATGCGCGGCGCTATATAAATACCAATAATAATAATATTAAATATTTGTCTAGTTTTGAACAATTATGTTTTTGAAGTAGGCTTAAGTGGTGGACTGCTAAAAATATTTGTACCCCACCATGTTGTGGTAAGTTAAGTCAGTCTCAGTGGGATGTAATAAGCTCTATGTGTCCAGAAAGTTATGTTGTAGGAGTGTGTGTTGTAGTTTGGAGGCAAGGGAGTCCCTCTTCCTTACAGTAGCCATTGCTACCCTGGCTGTGGATGTGGAGTCTAGGAGAGAGTCCAGTGGAAAATGTGTTTGTGCCCCTATTATCACTTCACCAAACTTGTGTAGTGTCGTTAGAGCAAACATCTTTTCTAGAAAGGCAATTTGGTTATTATGCGAACCATACATATTGTCAAATGTATACTGTTCATTATTCACATAGCACTGTAACAACAAATATCTGCCCATTTTATCTCCCACCTTTGAAGAAGACGTCTTTGTTTTTTAGCCCAAAGCAAACTAGGCATTCGCATTAGGCGGCAGTAACCACGGGGCGGTAAAAAATGCCGCCCCAAATGCCCTCTCGGGCATCCCCGGTGTTTCCCCCTTTCATGGCCACATTATGGACCCCCCCGGCGTGCGGCTGTGTTAGAATCAAAGGCAGCGAGGGAGCTGTGATCTCCCTGCTCTGCTCCCTCGCGCGCCGTTTGCTGATGCCACAGGAGCCGGAATTTGACGTCATTCCGGCTCCCAGCATCAGTAGACGGCCCGCTAGGTGTGAGGGAGCAGAGCAGGGAGAGCACAGCTCCCTAGCCGCCTTTTATTCTAACACAGCAACATGCACAGCTCTCACAGCAGCCCAACTGGACCCCCAATGACAGGTAGGAATGCTTTGTGAAAAGTATTATAATAATATTAATATATTGAAAAGTAGTATGTTTCTGTGTATATGTATGTGTGTCTGTGTGTGTGTCTGTGAATGTGTGTGCATGTGAGTGTGTGAGTGTATTTGAGTGTGAGTGTATGAGTGTGTCTGTTGGTGTCTGTGAGTGTGTATGTGTGTGTGCATGTGTCTGTGAGTGTGTGTAAGTGTGCATGTGAGTGTCTGTCAAATCAGCGAGAGTGTGTTTGTCATTGAGTCTGCGTGTGACTGTCAGTGTATGTCTTTCAATGAGTGTTTGTCAGTGTTTGTTTGTTTGTCACTGTGTGTCTGTCAGTGTGCATGTGTGTGTGTCTGTTAATGAATGAGTGTGTGTCAGATCAGTGAGTCTGTGCCTGTCAATGACGTCTCTGTGTTTGTCATTGAGTATGTGTGACTGTCAGGCCATATCAGTCAGTGTGTGTCAAATCAGCGAGTCTGTGTCTGTCAGTGACATCAATGTGTTTGTCATTGACTGTGTGACTGTCAGTGTATGTGCTTAAAGGGACACGATAGACACCCAGAGCACTTCAGCTCATTGAAGTGGTCTGGGTGCAGTGCCCCACTCCCCTTCACCCTGCAAGCTTAAATATTGCTGTTTCTCTGAAACTGCAATAGTTACCTTAAGGGGTTAACTCCTTCTGAGTGGTTAGGCGACCAAAAGTCACCTAACTGATGCTGGACGTCCTCAAGCTGTGAATGAGGACATCCAGTACCTACTAAATCCCCATAGGAAAGAATTGATTTCTTTGGGGAAGCCTAATGTAAGTGCGGAGGAGGAGCCTGACCCAGTGCTGAGGGACATCAGCGCTGGATTCAGGTAAGTGACTGAAGGAGTTTTAACCCCTTCAGTGCTGAGTGGAGAGGAGGGGAGAACAGGAGGGCAGGGGGCCCTATAGGGAACTAAAGTGCCAGGAAAACTTTCAATATTGTACTATGAGATATTTAGCTGCCCTAATTCATAAATTGCTTATTGGCTGAGGTCAGACATCAATCACACATATGACTTGTCAGTACTGGAAGGAAATAGGGATATTACCCACCTTTATCTCAACTAATTATTAATATGACTGTGGCTTAGATTTCCTTTAAAATTAAGGGACATAAGTTTAACCCCTTAAGGACACATGACGTGTGTGACACGTCATGAATCCCTTTTATTCCAGAAGTTTGGTCCTTAAGGGGTTAAATAGTCCCTACAATTACAAAATAATAAATTGAAAACAGGAAACAGAAAGAAGAACAATATCTATTATTATAGAGAAAGTATGTGTGATATCGTGCATAGCAAGGACCCAAGATTTGAGGCAGTCTAAACAGGGGTAATTGCACTCCCAGCCAATTTGGATTATATAGGAAGAAGAGCTCAAACAATCTCTAACACTAACACCAGTTGGAATTCAGACTCTAAATAAAATGATACAATATATAGATTACAAAACAGCCTACACATAAATATCAGTTTGATCACCCCACCCGCAGATGCCTCTGTGAAGGTGACCACAGTAAAGTATAAATTTGAGGAGGTTTTGGATGGTAATGTCACTTTAATTATAATTTGCATTTGGTATAGAGCAGATATATGATGTGCATTGTGAGTATATACATCAAAACACTATCGCTTGAATTGTTTAGTTCTGACATTGTAATTTTTTGTATTGTGTTTTTTGTTGCATTCATTCACCATTATATATATTCACAATGCACTTAACAACAGATAATATAAATACACTTTCGTTCTTTTAGAACTAGCACTATTCAATTTATCTCCCATGTTGGATTTAGTTTAGGACCCACTGATATTGGGTTACTGTGAAGTAGTGGTGGGCTTAACACAATATGGTCATATGGTGGAACTGAATCCACATATTTGTTTGCCGAGATAAGTGATTCTAAGTAGCGTTGTAAAATGTAAAACTGTATTTTGGTGTCTACAGCACCACTATTGCTGAAAAATGCATGTTCTGGGTGTGCCCCAAAATTCCCTTTCTTTCTTTACTAAATAAAATGATGGCATTATTTTTCTATAAATGCCCATTCGTGATTTGTATCTGTTGGAAGTACTTGCAAGCCTTCCCTCTTTCTTGCCTTTGGGGCTATTTGCATTAAAAAATGTTCTGAGAGGGCTCCAGAGTGGGCATGTAACTCTGTAACTGTGTAACCATGTAACTATTTCATCAATGTCAGTAATGTATGAATATAGATTATAGTTATTTTTTTTCTCTATGCACTTTTTTTCCTGAGTGCATAGTATAAGCCTTAACTCACATACTCGAATGTATATTGTTATGGATGAATGTTTCAGACCTCCCAATATTGTTAGTCTCAAATTTGTGATACAAGGGAGTGGCTGACAAAGAATGCCTACCTATCAAACCAGTGCATCACAAAGCACTTCAGAACCACTCTTGCATGTACCGAGGGTTTTCTGATACTTGCTATTTGGGATAATCATAAATATCTGGACACAGGTTCCAAATTAGAACATTCTCACCAGGGCCTATGTTTAGGAGATATGTTTTGCTATATATGGTTGTATTTATTCTTAAAACATTCTCACATAAGATAGTTAAATATCAATCTGTAACCGCTAAAATATCTGACTTTTTTTATTCCAGTACCCTATTTTATCCTCTTCTGGGTTATCTCACCAATATATTAAATCAGCTCTAACTGCAGTGACCAACTATTTCATTTCCAGTAAATCCAGAATGTATTACTCTTGAGTAATTACTGCTTATACACCTTGACCTCTCAGCTGTTTTCATGCTTTGGATCACTGTTATCTTCTTAGACTTTGTAGCCTCGTTCTTCCTATTGCTACTCTTTCCTGGTCCTCATTTCACGTCTTCTTTATGGTACCAGCTATACCTAATTCACTTGGAGTATTCCAGGATTCTGGAGTAACCCAGGGTTCGTTTGTTTTTAATCTAAACTACCTCTCTTCACAGTCCAATAGCTATGTTTGATTACATCTTCAGACGAACCTGACAGTCAGATATTAATTTCTTCCCCTTCCCTTTTGGATTGTTCCACTAACAACTTCTCATCTCTCTCTAATCAGATGCCAGAAACCTCTTGAAATGTAATGTCTCCAAAACCACACTAATATGTCGAATAAGTCTTTGTTTAGTGGTGGCTGGTAAAGTTTAAAGATGGTAGGTCACGACTCCCTGACATGTTTTTGTGCTTGGTTAACCCTATGTACTCAACCTCTGACTCAATGATTCAACAACATCATGCATGGCTCAACACAATAAAACAATACATACACATATTTGGAAAACAACAAACCACTTTAAAGAAGTCTGACTTCACCCTCTGGTGTTGTTACACAATGGACAGGAATAAAGTCAGCATAATACGCAGGTCTGTCGTTTAGTGTCTCCAGGATCTGTGAACCCTACACAAAATCTGTGTGAAGGATCTGATCCCAGAAAATAGGTGTTTCTGTAAAAATGTCCCAAAATCCAGAAGTTTAAATATATCTCATATTTGTTCCTTTCTACAACAAAATTGTTTTCATATGCTGATAATCTCCCGTTTTCATTAATGCTTCCCACTGTTCATCATCGTTAAATTTGGTCAGGTTGACCTCTTGCAGTCCACACATGATAGTGAGTGCTGCTGCCTGGCATATCTTTCTCATGATTTGTCAGTCATTTCACTGGCTTCCTATATCCCTTATGATTCAATATAGAGCATAACAAGAAACAAATGCCTCCCTTTTGTCATACTTCACAACTCTCCCTATACTTGTTAACACTATTTGACTTTTTTCAATACTTTTATCACATGATATAGATATATAATATCATAGCTTTGATATAATATTTTTGGATAAGTTTTTTAAATAATTTCTTCAAACTATTTCAATATATATATATATATATATATATATATATATATATATATATATATATACCAAAATATCTAAAAAAACATATTTTACAAGCTTATCCAGAAATATATATATATATATATACCAAAATATCTAAAAAAACATATTTTACAAGCTTATCCAGAAAGGGTTACTACAAGCACTACGGCCACTTCAGTGATTTGAAGTGGTCATCGTGGTAGGAGTATGTATTTGCAGTGTTTCATTGGAACACTGCACATACAGAGTTATTGTTACTTGTTTGCGTGAGGCTAGTTGTAGACCCAACACATGTGATATTGGCAGTCAAGAACGCTGTTCCCATCTGCCAGTGTCAATTCTGTGCATATTTTGCGGCTGCTGTCAACAAATGTGCTAATCTTCCTGCTAGCAGGCAGAGTGCCATCAAGACGAAGATAGCTCTACCCTACCACCCAACCTTGGGCACTCTATCCTGCCTCCCCCCTCCACTACTGATATTGCATTTTTTTATTTTTTTTAATAAATATACTTTCCACCCTCCCTCCCTTCATACCTTACCCCCTCCGCCACCGTATTTGTCCAATCACAGGCTTTTCTTAGAGAAACCTGTAATTGGACCGTGCAAGGCCCATCAGACGGAGGTTTGGAATTCATTACCGGTAGCATCAACTAGCCCTGGATTCCAGGTAAGTGAACATTATATTTTGGCAAATTATACTGCTAATTAATGGGTGGGGGAACCTACTTCATAGTGCCTAATAGAGCATATTAAGTTGAAAAATAGTATTTATTTTCTTAATTTTGATCTTTAATCTGTTTATTAGATAGCTCCCTAGTTTGGTTTCCCACGTAAAGATAGAAAGTTAGGGAGTTATTTACTAAATAGCTGAAAGAAAAAGATTAAGAAAAATCATTTTTGATCTTTCAGCAGTTTAACAGACAAATCCCTAAATTAATACTGTTTAACTTGTGATTGCCACCTCTTTAATAACAAACCACAGGGTGACCAGTGGAGCTATCTTCTTGCAGTTTCTGTATTTCATCCATCCCATCAGAGTAGGAAGCAAAGAAAATGGAGGGGGTTGGAGCACGACAACCTCCTCCTTAGGGATCATATGCTAAACCATGCAGTTTCCTATAGTCAAAATTATATACTATCTCTTGGGAGGCTCTAACTTGAATAAGATATAAACATTTTTTAGCTACTTGACCTCACATTTTAATATATACAAACATGCAACAAACTCATACACATTCACTAGATTATCTAACCTTGGCCACCATACACCATACACCATGACTGGGGATCTTACATTTCTCATCCCCCATACACCTTCACTAGATTATCTAACCTTGGCCACCATACACCATGCCTGATGATTTTACATTTCTCATCCCCCATACACCCTCACTAGATTATCTAACCATGGCCACCATACACCATGACTGGGGGATCTAACATTTCTCATCCCCTATACACCTTCACTAGATTATCTAACCTTGACCACCATATGCCATGATTGGGGGATCTTACATTTCTTATCCCCCATACACCCTCACTAGATTATCTGACCTTGGCCACCATACACCATGACTGGGGGATCTTACATTTCTCATCCCCTATACACCTTCACTAGATTATTTAACCTTGGCCACCATACACCACGACTGGTGATCTTACATTTCTCATCTCCCATACACCCTCACTAGATTATCTAATCTTGGCCACCATACGCCATGCACCATGACTTGGGGATCTTACATTTCTCATCCTCCATACACCTTCACTAGATTATCTAACCTTGGTCACCATACACCATACGCCATGACTGGGGGATCTTACATTTCTCATCCCCCAAACACCCTCACTAGATTATCTAACCTTGGCCACCATACGCCATGATTGGGGAATCTAACATTTCTCATCCCCCATACACCCTCACTAGATGATCTAACCTTGGCCACCATACACCATGACTGAGGGATCTTAAATTTCTCACCTCCCATACAGCCTCACTAGATTATCTAACCTTGGCCACCATAAGGACGAGCAATATGACAATCTGTACATTTTCTCCAGTTTTTCATTCGGTTTGGTTTTGACTTCCACCATGTCACTAGAGTGTTCCTCAATATAAAGACAATACCAAACATGCTTTCCCACCTTCTTATGTACTGCTACCACATACATTATAATTTTTATAAATAGTGCCTGTAACTGCGTCTAGTATATTATATCTAATTACCTTCAGTTCTGTAGACAAAGCTTATGCTTGCGCATATAGTCTACTTTTAAATGTTGTGTCATGTAATTCACTGTAACATATGTTGAAATTTTTTTTGCTTCCTAAATATTTTTTTTCTTTTTACAGTTTATAATAGTTGCTATGTTAAAGAATTACAGACACTACACTAAATGACACAGATGCCCAATTTTTTTGAAGATTAAAAATAGTACACTAAGCTACAATTGTCTGGCATGCATTAGTGGGACACGGACATATAAACATGTTACAAAACACACTTTAAACAAACAATCCAATGTGATTAGTTTACAAGAACAGCACATTTAACTGATGTGTGAAGTTATAAAATAGCATGCACGACATACTTATTTTGACATTCATTTTTTCTCTATTCCATCAAAGACATTGTTTTATAAATAAATAAAAAAAACATTTATCACCATCTGTACAAACAGAACACAAAAAAAGCAACAGCGTGTCTCCCATGCATTTCACAAACACACTAAAGGAGTGAAGGTTACCATGACCAGCGACAGCAGCAGCAGACAAAAGAATAAGCCAAGCATCTACATCATGCAAGACATGCATAGATTGAAATACAATACAGAAGCACCAGAGGAAAGAATACATTGGTTAAAAGAGATTCTCTAAGCATACTAACCTGCTGGTTCTAATGAATTTTCTACTTTGTCGTTAACATCGAAAACACGGTCATGAACACCTATAGTTTTCAAACAGCTGTCTATAATAAAAATAAACATAACAGCCAAATATGTTAGTGAGATCTTTTAAACTTCACCACTTTTTTTTTGTTTGTTTTGTTTTTTGTTTTTTTGTTTTCTCTCTCTCTCTCTCTATATATATATATATATATATGTATATATATATTTATTGTATTTTTTTTTGCTGTTTATATATTTATTTTTTTCTTTTTCTATTGGTTCTATTAGTTTTGATCTACTATAGGGCACCTTTCCAACTGCCCGACTGATTTTCTGTTATTACACATTTCAAAACATTCGAGAAACAACAAGTTAGCAACTGGGATGTATTTGACAATGCTCAGTGAAGAATGATTAGAAATTATGATGCAAAGTAAATCACAGATGTTGAGAACAGGTATCACACAATGCTTAACAGTAAAAACTCGAATGCTGTTAACCATAGCACACAGTAAAACATGCATTTCAGAGCCACCTTCCAAAGCCAAAGGAGATGAACTTACTTGCTGGTCTGACGTAGACTCTGAGCTTCAGACATGATCTTCGTCCATTCGCTGGAATTGCAGAAGCTGAAGCAGATACAAAATGGAATAGATTATTTTGTTTATCTGAATTTAATTTTTATTGCTATTATAAAAAAAAAGGTAAAATGACGGTTTACCGTAAGCATACACAAAGTCAAATAATTTTTATTACAGAGCACTTGCAGTTACTTAGGATATATGAGTTGTTTAATGATGTCTTATATCACCACTTACTCAAATGTATTATCATTATTTGTATGTTTTGTCTAATTGTTACACATAATATTAGCCTTGAGTACGGTGAAAAAAATGTGGTTTGCCTAAATCAATTAATCTGAAAAGAAATTTATGTATTGGGCGAATTGGTTATTGTCCATGTGGCTTTTTAGGTTCTGATGAATTTCCTCTATGCCATTGTTTCGGGAAAAAAATGGTGTACTGCAAAATATATACTATAAATAATATAAATATTATGTATGTGTTTTCCAGTACGCTGATAGTTAAATGTTTCCAATATTTGGTTCAGAGATCAAATGAGTACCCGATCAAGGGGTAGCAAGGGTGAGACATAAAAAAGCTGCAATAAATCTATATTTCTATATTATATATTCCTCCTTTTTCTCCCTCTGTTGGTTACTTCTCACTTAATCATTGAATAAAATTAACATTTAGCAGCTGACCCCTAAAAAATGAATCAAGAAAATAGACAAATTGCAATTGGTTTGAAAGCAAATACACAAGTCTACAGAATACGTTGTTGCTTTTTGTTAAAACTAACAATATGAGCCTGCATGGATACAGACAGACACAGCTGTGACGAGATGGTGCTGGTATGAAAATGTGTTTGCATAAGTACTCTCTTATTTCTTTAAAAAAAAAATATATATATTGCCAACATATGCACTTAGAAAATAAAGACGGATGTACAGAATAAAAGCATTTTATATACCAACTTCCTTCCAGTCTTCTAACTGAACATAACATGCAGCCATTGAATGGGGGCAAAATATGCCCTGGGGAACTGCTGAACTCTAAACTCGGACCGGTTCTTCCTTATAAAAAAAAAAAATACTAATTGACCGCCAAAATAGGAAGAGGATGTACTCCATGCAAACTACATAAAAAGTGCTACTGCATAGGAATATTTGAAAATGGTTACTGCAAGCATCATGGCCACTTCAATGATTTTTTAAGTGATTATGGTGGCTGGAGTCTATAGGTACATGGTTTTGCTTTGAAATGCACTTACAGAGATTAGCCCCTTAATAACTCCAATAACTCCACCTCCATCAGAGTCATTAGCCAGTGGCCAATATAAATTCTGTGCAGATGGCGTCTAACACAGGGTGACCAGATCCTGTTTTCTGGGACACATATCATATCTAAATGTTGATGGGCAGCTCATGAAAAGGGTTGCCCTGTAGCATGTAGAATTCAGAAGAAGGTGTAAAAGATCAAGCAATGAATAATCCTGCAATTAAGCAATTAGGCAATGATGAATCCTACAGAATATACATTATAAATACTACATGGCAACCCTTTTCAAGCATTTTCATAAATATGACAAAATTATGTGTCCCTGTAAACATGGTGGATCTAATAACTCTGGTCTAACAATGGTGGCATGTTTCCTCCTTCCATGCTGCCCCTGTTCTCCTCCCTGCCCTTCTTCCTCCTACAGCCAGGGGTATGATTTCAGGCAAGGGGCTCCATTAAGATTAAGTGGTCTGTATGTCCTTAGTGTCCCTTTACTGTGATAATTCAATCATTGGATGGGAATGATGACTAAAGATGAATATTGCTGTTATATACCCTTAATACATTTTATTTAAGTTTTATATTAACTGGTGCATAATTTATTGTTGATTGTTTTTCAATAACACAACTCAATTTTATACTCATTTATTTCTCTATTTTTTAAAAGTCAGCTTTTTTTTGTCCTATCAGACGCAATGTGCATGTTGGGGGACATTAAAAATGCAGTTTCCCATTATGTTAGCCAGAGGCAATATTTTTTTTCGCTTACGCAAGTTAGAAGGAAAAAAAACCTATTTGTTATCAGAGCTAAGCGTCCTTCCCTTTAGAGTTTATGATCATGTGATATAAAGTTACTGCAAAACTATTGTATATTAGAGAAAGTGATTATGATGTTCTCACAATCAGTGGACAGAATACAACAGTCTATAAATTATAAATGATTTGTTAAATTATATGTATAATAAAAATCATGCTGAATATCGCTGCTTGGATGATGTGATTTTTAATATCATGTAACACTACTCCGAATGACAAAGTATTTCTTATTTAGTTGCATCATTTATCACTGATTACACAAGTGCGTACTGAGAAATGGGACTGTAGAAAAAAATAAAACGCAAAACAAATATTGAAAAAGAAAAAAGCCACATATCTAAATGGCTGTGTAAAAATTAGATCTAGATTTTTAATGTTAAAGAGCAATGCATTTATTGATTGGATAGCATGAGAATTTTAAAAAATTATGATAGCTTCAGCAGAAGTTATATGGAGTTCCTTTCCTGTATATACTCTGTGTTGTGTGGAACAAGTGATCATGTAGTTATTTAGCTGAAATTTCTACAATTCTACTTCATTATTTTATATATGTATGTAATCACTCAACAGTATAAACTGCAGGGGCGGATCTAGATGCTCCTCATGGGAGGGGTTTTATGTATTGTCATGGCACACAGAAATGAATGTGTTGTTTACACAAGTGTGCTTTATTTAGAGTATCAACTAATTGGTTTGATACACTTTTACTTGTGCGTTACAGGCTACAGATTATTTCATTACAAACAGGATATTGTTAACCACGAACCCATACATTCACATACTAACACTCCACACCAACATACCTCTTAATTCATAAAAGCATACACATGCAATGACACTTCACTCAAATACAAGATATTTCACGAAAACACATCCCTGCATTCGCATGCACCCTCTTACCATGCAAACATGCGGAAAATAAACACATACAGTGTAATAAATTAATTTTGAAAATAAATAAATAAATAAAAATAAATAAACATTTGGCTTGTTATTCTGATGTCTTAACTGTTTCTTTTTTTTTGTTTTATTTGAATTGTTAGTAATCTACGGTTGAAACTAACAGTTGAGCTACAACGTACTGAAATACTTGCTGTGCCCATAAAGCACTGCTTATGGGATAAGCTCAGAAGTGCTATAAAAAGTTAAGTGAGCTGAGTCACTTTCTGGCTTTTTGATAGTTCATTGCAGAGGTTGCACAGCATGGGGACGTGCTGTAAATGCAGAGACTTCAAACGTGAGCGTCTTTTATTCTTAATTGTTTTATAGGTATTGATTTTGAATTTTAATTCATTATGTATATAACAATTAAAAAAAAAAAAAAAAAAAGAATGGCTGAAGTCCTGCTTGGAGCGTCCTTCGGTGACTATAATAAATTATTTAGAGTCTGTGTCTTTTTGTGAAAAAAGTTTTTTTGCCCTCATTTGAATTTTATCAGAAAAAGAGAAATCAAGCAAAACAGAGCTATTGTTCTCAGTGTTTCCATATTTCATCTCACAACAAGAATTTTAGAGATCACAATTTAGCAACAAGCTGGAACTGTGTGTCAATTTGGCAATTTTGGCCTAATTTTCACTTTTGTTTTTATTTTGTGTGCACAAAAAGCTACATGTACTGTTAAACATGATAAGACAACAGCAAATAAGTAGGAGGTGCCATTAGATATAAAATAGAGAAGAGAATATACAATGAACAGCATTGCATGAAATATTAAAAACACAAAATAGAAGTTTTAAATGTCAATTGATAAATCAATGCCCTGTTAAAACTGGAAATATATATCTGAAAATTGAACCAGGCAGTAAACTATATCTCTGCATTTGTACCCATCCCAAGGTGGGCTGCTACTTTCATGTATATGACACAGTCAATGTCTAAAAGTAGAAGATATACATTCCTGACTCGTGTGCTCTCCCGAAATCTGGTAAAAAAATCTTGGGTTGCTAGTAAATTAGTACATAGTATTTTTTTTTTTTTTTTTAAAAGAGGGATTTATTTTATATATGTGCCAAGAATAAAATTCTAAATATCATCACCCATTTAATCATAGTAAAGAATCAGAAGGAGGAAATTATTGGGCAGAACCAACCAATATGAAGTCAAGTACTCAAATTATTACAATTCTCCGAATATGGGGTAACGAGCATTGATTTTTTTAAAAAAATGTTCCGGGGTAAAAGAATAGCTCGTTAGAAGTCATCTTTAGGATAATTTAGGTGCTTGCCCTGTGTAAGTTACATTTTGAAATCCTGTGAAGTTATTAAAATTGTTGTAAATAAATTCCTAACTTTTGATTTCTTGAAAGATATATTGCACAATTTGGATACATTGGAAGGATTTACATCAGCCCACTGAGAGAAAAGTTATATAGTCTTAAGAACAATAATAAGAAAAAAATATGTAAAACATAAAATTATGGATTATTCCTGCATATAAAGTGGCATTTGTCTCTATGTGCCACTATATCAGTAGCTTAAGATCATGATGTAGATCAAATAAAATATACTCATATATTCTTCAAGTAGTATGTTATATATATATATATATATATATATATATATATATATCATACTACTTTGGGAATATATAAATATATTTTAGGTAGTTTATTATTTAGCATTAAACATTTCCAATATGTTGACCTACAGGCTGTATAATTTTAGATTGTCTTGATTGTTGTGCAAATCAGTAGAATTTCAACCATACTCTGCTGCAAGATAGCCAATGTATGACGATTTAAATATTCCATCAAATATAAATGATTTATAGACATCAATATCAAGATAAGGTCATTGTACAAAGGGTACTATTCATATTAAAGAATCTTATCCTAAAAACCATGCAAATGGCCATGAAAAACTAAATGTAAACATTGCTGAATATACAATATCAATTAAATAAAAAGATTTAAGATAGGTGCTTGAATTAACAGACGGGAACTACAGTGACTCTCTTTCAGATGTTGATGGTTATAAGAAAATAGGAGAGGGGAAATAGGACAGTGGAATTATTTAGTTATGTAGGGTGTCTGTCTGCATGTCTGTTTATCTGTATGTCTGTCTATCTATTAAAGTTCATTTGTATTTATTTAAAACTAATGTTTTCCATCAATAAAACCTACTGCCTTGGACAATAAGTTAAATGGAGCAGGGGAGAATTAAAAAAAAAAAAAAAACGATTGTTTAATTATAGGAGTGTGTATATGAAATAGGTGCAATATTATGCAATATATATCTATGTTATTCTTTCTTTTTTTTTTCTTCATTCAAAATCTGCTATTGCACCCTATGTTCTTCCTCTAACATAACACAACATGCAAAAAACAACAGTGAAAACAATTATAGAGTGATGATTTAAGTCCTCAACCAATTCCCCACATTTTCTTTAAAAAATTGTGTTGTTGAGATGAAAGTGTGTTACAATGTGTCACTGAGGAAACAGTTTGATAGTGCCGACACTGCAATATTTGATGGAGTTTGCTAGGTTTTATATATTCAACCATCTCCCTTGTACTACAAAGATGGCCCATTACCCAAGGTTCAACAAAATAGGCAACTGATGAAGAGAGATTGATGCAAATTATACAGACCACAATTTGGGCTCTAGTTAATCAACATGATAGGTTCTCAAATGTTCAACGAGGCATACTCAGTTCATCAAATTAAGCATGATGACTTTCTGAATTATGCCCTATAATCTGGATGTAGTACATTAAAGAATTAATAGAATGAACAATACATCAATTTAAAAATAGTACAGGGTCAAAAAAATATACGTGACTGTGTATTGTATCTAAGACTAAGGAATAATATAAACCTTGTATTCTTAATATCCCTTCTATGTTTACAACAAAAATATTTCTTTGTGACTCCAAAATGTCAATAATATTGATCACTGAATCAGTTTGATACCTAGATCATTTTAAAATAGATCTCTTTTTTTTCTGGTATTGGTGACATTTTCTTTATTTAAATCTCAATGGATGCTGTATTTACATATATCTCTATCTATCTATCTATCTATCTATCTATCTATCTATCTATCTATCTATCTATCTATCTATCTATCTATCTATCTGTCTGTCTGTCTGTCTGTCTGTCTGTCTGTCTGTCTATCTATCTATCTATCTATCTATCTATCTATCTATCTGTCTGTCAATCTATCTATCTATATATCTATCTGTCTGTCTATCTATCTACATATATAAATAACTATATATATATATATATATATAGCTGTGAACTACTATATATATATGTGTGTTATGACAACTCGTTTCCAAAGCAATAAATAAATAAATACAAATAAATTCTAGCAATTTACATAGATAAAATCTTCCACCACCTCCACCATTTATTATTTTAAAGCTGCCTATGTACATTTCCTGTTCTGTAATATCCTTCACAGTTGGGTCTTACCATTGTATTATAAAGAGGTAACATTATCTTTTCATCAATTAGATTCACAGCCCGTTTTAAATGCATGAGAACGTGGGAGAATATTTCAAACCCTTTTTCATAGTCCCATACCCTCCTCGAAAAATGCTCAGAGAGTGTTTTAAATGACAGTTTAACTTAGCTTAATCCAGAGCCAGGTGAAACTTCCCGGTGCAGCTTGGCGCTCTCCCGTCGGACGTCACGGGAGTCGCGCCGAAGTCCAATCAAAGGCTTCTTATAGAGATAAGAGAACTGATTGGACAATTTTACCGGCTCAGGGTGCATGCATGCTCTGAGCTGGAAAGGGGAGGGTAGGTGGGAAGAAGGGAGGGTAGTGAAGAACTTCTCCAATGCAAGTCTTGTCTGTTGCCAGGATGCAATGTGCGTTGATGACAGACATGATTAATGCATAGAATTTACATTAGGTAGCGTTCTGGGCTGCCTAAGTCACATATGCTGGGGGTGCAACATGCTTCCAGCACAAATTAAAAATATCTCTGGATGTGCAGTGTATCAAGCTGAAACATTGCACATCCAGACTCCTACCACCATGAACACATCAAAATGCAGAAGTGGTCATGGTGTATGGAGTAACCCTTTAAGTACCTTTCATCTTTTTTTTATCTAGTAAAAAAGAGAGGGGGAGATACAGCGCTCACTCAAATGGCAGTAGATTCTTTTAACTGGATACCTTAACAATCCAAGGGAAAACAATAGCATAAAAATTACTCACAATTTGAAGAGCACCTTATGCTCAATGATATCAGTTTAGGTGACACAAAATGAAATAAAAGCAAATTAAAAAGTCCTTCTGAATAGTCAGAACCGGTTTCACCCTTGGGCTTTCTCAAGTGATGAAACACACTTGATCACTTGAGAAAGCCCAAGGGCGAAACTGGTTGTGCCTATTTAGAAGGACTTTTTCATTTCCTTTTATTTCATTTTGTGTGGTATATTACAATAAATGTTTATATAACTGGGATGCACCCCTCAATTGTTGGGCTGGGATAAAAATCACATAAAAAAAAAAAGAAAAAAAAGAAATATAGTGTAAAACTGTTTTACAATTATAAAATATATTTGTGGAAGTGAGTGAAAATGAACTCACATGGTATAGAGCCTTTTAAAATATTGTCTGACTTCCGAGACGTGTTTCTCCTACTACAGCGACCATGATGCTCAGCCCTGATGCGCCATGGGCGCTGTATTTCCGGGTATAACCAGGAAGTGAAGTATCGCAAGTACGAAAACAAACAGGCGCAAAAATAATTACAGGAGAGTCAGGTGATTTCAGAAGGAAAATCAGCCTAATGATTGGAGCGCATCATCAAAGGGCAGGAGCAAAACATTGCATAAACACCAGAACCCGGAACAGCCAATTGAAAAAGCCTACTAAGTAGGAGAAACGCATCTTGGAAGTCGGATGATCTAATTATTGTATTTATATTTTGTTTTGTTTTATATACCAGTCTTTACTTTTTAAGCAATTTTAATTAATAAAGAGCACTGAGCACACTTTTCACCTTAATCCAGACTCCTCTAGCAGGTTCATCAGGGGAAGTTTAATAGACACTAAAGTGATTCAACTTGGAGCCAGTTTAAAGGGCTCCTTGCCAGGTGAGCTATATTTTAGGTGATATTAGTAAACACAAGTACACATTGTTATCATGTTCAATGTCAATGTATGGCTTCCCCTCTGCAGTAATTGGAGGGGAATTTTAACTCTCTTGTTGACTGCATCTCTGCAATTCTAGTAATATCTTTTATCACTAAACGAGATTAAATATGACGTGTTAAATGTGAATGTTACAGTGTTTTCTAAATTTAATTTCAAATTACAGTGCTTTTAAACATTTACGTTCTGTTAAACTGTGTAGATGACTGTATTCGTTTTCAGAAAAAGTATAACCCATATGAAACATACTTTTAAATCCCAATTTGATATATTTATTTTTAGATTCACTGGAATAAGCCTTGCGAGCCGATGTCTAACAGCAAGTGTATTCGCTATATCACAGCTGTTTCTTAATGCACAAGCTCTATCAGATTATTTATTTCCCAATGAATCAGATCAGTATTGGTTTTGACTCGTACAAAGTGAAATATGATTATCCCTTTATAATATATTATAAATAACAAAAACAGTTATATTAGATCACTAATAATACATGACAGTACATAGATAATCTGCAGAAAGATGATAAAACATGACAGAAAACCACAAAAATTGTCAGTTTTACACTTCCATCAATACATTATTTCCTGCAGTCACTTGACTATCGACTTTTAGTTTCTACATGTACATAGCTGGGGTCCCCTTTATTAGGTGTACCTATGTGTTAACGCATATAGCTAAACAGGTAATCATTGTAGCTCCAACCAGCTCTATTTATAAAACATCAAGACATGGCGCAGATATTAAACTGCAGTTCATCCAATCATTAAACTAAGGAGGATATGCAAAACTAAGCAATATTGTGGTAAGATTTTTGGTACTTGAAGAAAACCCAAGACATTTTTTTTACTTCTTGCACCTTGTTAAGAGTGTTCAGGGGGAAATATTCAAACTAACAAAAAAAGAATAGAAACTACAATGAAATCTACGTCCAGTACATGACATTAAAGAACTTGGTTGCAACAGTACACTGGCTTCCCCTAGTGTCAGTCAAGAACAGATTCATTACGGTACAATTGGCACAAGATCACTGGGCAACTGAAGGCTGTACAAAGGTTGTCTGGCCCAATGAATCTTGATGAAAGATCAGAATTTAGCATAGCCAAGAAAAACAATCTATCAATTCATTCTGCCATGTGTGTATGTTATAGAATGAATGTGAAATTGGAATGGAGGGCACTTAAGGCTCTTCATACCATCTTAACATCGTAGCTTCACTTTATTGACACAAAGTCTAGCGCTACTTAACAACCATTGCTGCTACGTCCGTTACTTTATAGCCACAGGCTATCCACTATATAATCTATGTAGAACTTCAATAAACACTTCACATTGCTGAGGGAATGGTTTATACATCTCCCAAACCAGCTTGTGTAAACCGTATTCCTCAGCTTCAACATGATCCTAGCAAATATAAACCTATAGTTACCTTGTGTAATATTCTGGTTTAATCTATTTGTGTGTGACCCTATGGTTTATCTTGTAAAATACACTCCTTTAATAATAAAAATATAGACTTTTTTTCGTGTCATCAATCACTACTCCATATCCTCTCCACTTTGCAGGTATCTGCCTTACCAGCAACCTAACCCCATTCCTTGCAGGTTAAACACAGCAAGACGTGTATGTATCATTGACATTATGCTAGCCTAAGGAATAAAGTTGTTACATATACATATAAATGTGGTGGTTCACAGACATTATTGCTGCTACGTGTGGGTTGTCTTCAAAGCAGGTCAGAATTTATTGGATACGAGAGAAGTAAAACAGAGAACCTGAGATAGGTGTGATCAGTGAATACAGATACATTATGCAGGTAAGTAAAATGTGTTCATTTTGCTCATGCAATAAAAGTATATATAAAACGACCCCTTTCTCTCCGGGAAGTATGTAACACATGTTTTTCCACCTATTTGGTTCAAACTTCAGCTAAGTCTGCATTTAATTTTCACTCTATCTCCATGTGCATATGGAGTCATCATGAAATTGGCACGGGTTATTGAAGATCCGTGAAATTGCAGATTGTTAAGGTAGAGAAAGAAAACACGTACAAAGCCAAGCAGTACATAGAACAGTATTATCGTCTAATAGTAAAAAGACATGGGGCAGAAAAAAATACCTTATGAGGGTTTGTCTTGAAAGCTATATTTAATTACACATGATTCCTATCATTTTAAGAGCCTCAATACTGCGGTCGTTCACCACATGACATAAAGCATAACGGGACATGCCTTTTCAATATATAAAATCATATACATATGCGTATGTATGTCGAAATCACAAGATGATATTGGCAAACATCAGTAGAAGCGCCCTTAGCACTTCCAGTTTATTTTGAACATAGTCTAAGTGACCATGGATGTGTCTTTATTGTGTGTTGAAAAGACCATTTCTATTCTTTCTCGAGGGAAACCGGCCCTCCTGTTAGCTAGATCCTTTGTTATGAATATGGAACAGATGGAGATGAATCTATCAGCTCTGCTGGAACAAAAGCACTTACAACCAAGCTCTATTAAATACTCTGCTCTGTTCTTTGATACCAGCCGCTCTTTGCGAATTGATTTTGATTCTATACATAATAATAAAAAAAAATATATGATTTCTTATTAAAAAAATATCAGTTCACTAAAATAAATATTGCTCTCTCGGGCACTGAGATGTTGAGTCAGACAGATAAAAAATAAGGGTTAATCGTGGAGGCCAACTAACTACTCTTTGCTGTTTAATTATACATTTCTATTTAGCTAATCTGAATGTTGAGCAATATTGGATTGCTATCTGTTTTCAGCCAACGGCAATAGGTAATAATCGCTAACGTTGGGGATTTCTGGAGAGCCCAGTATCTATCTAAAAGTTAATTACTGGTTGGGCTTTCTTTTTTGTTTGTTTGTTTTCAAAGTACCATGGGGGGAGCGGGGGGGGGTGGGGGGTGGGAGGGAACTTTTTTTTTTTAAATTCACATCAAGTGTAAAGGTGTCAAAACACAGATTTGTGTTAGATAGCGGCTTCTTTTATTTAGGGGCCTGAAAAAAAGAACTGCCACCAACTGAAAATTAAATGTTTTTTTTCTTTACAATCAAATTTCAAAGGTTTCACAGAGTGGTGCAAATAGAAAGGAGTTTTACTCAGGATCAGAAAAATAAAATTATATTGTAAATTATATAGAAAATGTATATGTAGACATGTATCATGTCTAGTGTGCTGTACACATAATTAAGGCTTGATTATATATAATATTTGCACTACTCTGTGAAGCCTTTGGAATGTAATTTTGAATACTTCTAAGGGACTATGAATCCCTTCCACGGTGCTCCAGGCGTGGTAGCAGACTCTGTTGGGTTCCCTGAGTGCAACCCTACGTTTTTTCTTGAACTGATACTTTTTTCATTTGGTTACGCTTTTTGTTTCCTAAGGCCCTTTTCAATAAAAGGCAAGTTGCAGTGAGTTGGTAATCCAATTGTAGAAAACTAAACAAGTTAGAAAAAGATTTAGTGTAACTACTAAGTAACTTATCTATTGCCAGTACTCAGTTATTCAGTTAGCAAACAACACAATGAATTTGACTAAAATTCAAGAAAATACTGGAGATTGTTAGAGTCACGCAATGCTCACATGCAGTGTGAGTTACATGTACCACACTTCCACGTTACTTGTTACACACACTGGAGAACCATTATCGATGAAATGGCAATTATAAGATTGACATATTAGCTGTGCATTTATACATTTTTATAGCCATTAGTTGCAGCCCTTGCAACAGCATGGGGGGTAAAACACCTCGTTGGAATTAGATGATAATGAGGATGTATCAGAATGAACTTGGAATAACATGCTAATATACCTCTGTCTTGAAATTCTAATAATTTCGAATATCTGCCAGATCATTGCTTAAACAAACAGCAGCCTATCTATCTAAAAATGCATATAATTGTTCCTGTGAATTAAGTAAAGCATAGCTCACAAGCGTTAAGACCAAATCAACACTATGAAGGATTAAGTTATCCTGTACGTGTAAACGGCGTGTTCTAAGAAATGTCTAGAAGTATTTTTTTTATAGACTGCATATTAGTTAAGCAAATGATTTGTGAACTCTGGTCAATCTGCTTCCAAAACTCTATAGAATTAGAATATTGATTGAACTTTTCAGTCTAAAGTACAGTCACTTATGTTATGTGGATAAACTTCCTTTTTAAGTATTGATGAAGTGTCCAATTTTAAGAAACTCAGAACTTGTTAATCGATGGAGCATAACCTTTGAATGTGATTTTATAAAAGGCTACACAAAACATGTAATGCCTCCGAGACAATGAAAATAGACCATAAAATAAATGTTATTAACATTTTTTTTTTAAATATGAAAGCAGAACAAAATGGTTTTCAATAATTCCACTACGTTGCATTGAAGATGAAGTGTAAAAGATGCTTCAATTAGAAGTACCATGAACCTTTACATTTTAAATCAATACATATTAATTTTTTTCAACACATCTATTGTGGTCTAAGACGTACGGTTTAATTGCCAAGTCACCCCAATTCACAGCTTTGCAAAAAAAAAAAAAAGGCCCAAGTATTATTTTGTGAATTTTGTCTGTTTTCTTAAAATGTTGGCCCGTAGGTCTTGCAAACCAATGATTGGTAGTCAAGTATCAAGCAGCAGGGCTTTGCCTCTTATCCAATACAGGGATGGATTTCCATTAAGAAGAAAACACAGTGCATTTTAAACAATAATTGCAATGTAACAGTATGATTTACAATGCCTAGTAAGTATATCTTTCAGGTTTCCTTTACCAATCTCTAGTGATGTCTGTCACAAAGATGTGAAGCACTTATCACTCCAAACACATTTATAAGGAGTAGTTTTAGCTGCTATCAAGCCGTGGGAGATTGGCAGGTATAATGACTGGTCATTTTCTAGGAAGACAACACATAGCGTTCATTCCACCCAAATCCATCGTATTTATTTACAAAAAGCATTTCCAATCTGGCTTTACAGAAACACTGCGAGGTTGTTGGTACAGTTACACGTGGAATTTTGTAATTTCATGCTTAATATGCACAGTTTCTAACTATAAGGAGTAATTAGTATCATTACATTAGAGGATCTAATTAAACTAGTTAAATTGGAAAAATAAATACGTAAACATACTTATTCTGTAGGGGGCAGGAAATCTTTTAATTATTGCTTATCCAACCTTCTTTATTGCTCATCCGTCATACATTTGGAAGGGAGGAAAGCTTTCTAATTACCCTTCCTGCTATCTCATTATCCCCTCCAAATATTCCCTCCTCCGCTTATTCTATTGATCTTTTCTTAGATGACATC
Source organism: Pelobates fuscus (assembly GCF_036172605.1). NCBI lineage: Eukaryota > Metazoa > Chordata > Amphibia > Anura > Pelobatidae > Pelobates > Pelobates fuscus. The sequence goes on along the minus strand of NC_086321.1, from coordinate 22,568,071 downwards.
AAGTTGCATATATCGCATCATCAATAGAATTATTCCCCATGCCATTGTCATTCTCTGCCCTTTTTCTCATATTAATCCTTTGAGCCCCATGTAGTAATCAGGCGTAGCTCAAACCCATGTGATTTGTGTTTTGATTTAATGACACTTGGATAATCTAACTTACTTTGATTACATTGCTTGTGAAATGTAACAAAGTAATTAGGATAAAAAATGTATTCCACTTTTTCTGTACATTTAAATATTACGATAAGTAAAGATGTAGCTTTAAACAGGAGCGGGAAATGTCTGAAATATTTGTGATAGCTACATCCAATGTCGCCATCATATAAATATTTAGATCATTTATTATGAGTGGTTACAAGCTAAAACAAAATACACCCTCACCACCCCTAATTCACTTTTGAACGAGATATATAGATTCAGTGACACACATACACACATACACATACACACACACTGACAAACACATATATGCACACACTGACACACATACATGAGTATACAATATGTATTATTTATACATACAATAATTGTATATTTTTAGTCACCCTCCTGTTAACATACTGTTTCTGAGACCAGGTCCCTCACAGCTCCCTGTGTACCTAGGAGGAAATGACCTGCTTTCATTTCCTCCCAGCAATACTACAGTGGTCTGGTAGTGCTGTTACGAGGCCACAGTGTCTGATCGCGCCTATGATATTTGGGGCTGGCGTGCTGGGTGAGCAGCTCCTTATCCACCCACAAGCACAGCCACTCATCTGCTGGGTTCCCTCTCCTGATGATTAAATGCTAGGGGGAGGGGGGGGGGGGAGCAGCCTGTGCTCAGAGCGCACGGCTCTCCTGCTTCCCCAGCAGAAAGAAGAGCAACTTCCCACAGGCTGGTTGCCTTCTCCTCCAGTCACAGCACTCAGTTATGGCATATAGGGAGGCTAAGGGGGGTGTTTATTGTGTGCATGGTTGTAAATTGGTGTGTGTGTGTTAAATTCCTGTGTTTGTGTGTGTAAATAAAGTGTGACTTTATGTAAAGTGAGTTTGTGTTTGAGCGACAGTGTGTGTGTAAGTGAGAGTGTGTGTGTTAGTGAGAGTGTGCATGTCAGTGAGAGTGTGTAAGTGACACTGTGTATGTCAGTATAGAGTGTGTGTATTAGTAACAGTGTGTAAGTGACACTGTGTGTGTATGTCAGTGAGAGTGTGTGTATGTTAGTGAAAGTGTGTAAGTTACATTGTGTTTGTCAGTGACAGTGTGTAAGTGGCACTGTGTATGTCAGTGAGAGTGTGTGTATGTTAGTGAAGGTGTGTAAGTTACATTGTGTTTGTCAGTGAGAGTGTGTGTATGTTAGTGAGTGTGTGTAAGTTACATTGTGTTTGTCAGTGAAAGTGTGTTAGTGAGTGTGTGTGACACTGTATGTGTACATCATGTAAAGAGATCCTTATATATTGAATTATATTTATAATATATTAATATAATTCTAAAATAAACCGAAAACATGTTTTACTTAAATGTCACTGTAACAAATTAAATCCCACCAAATGCATTGATGTATGTTTTAGACTGCATGATTGTATGGATATGTAAAAATATTAGGCAGTATATGTGTATGGATATATGTATTAGGCAGTATGAGTGTATGGATGTATGTATTAGGAAGTGTGTGTGTATGTGTGGATGGATGTATTGGGAAGTGTGTGTGTATGTATAAATGTCTGATTGCATATAATAGGCAGTATGTATGGATGCATTAGGCAGTGTGTGTATATGGATACATACACTGCCTGGCCAAAAAAAATAAAAAATTGCCACCTGGATTTAACTGAACAAATAGGTAAGAGCCTCCTATTGGATAGTTACTGCATGGGCGATTATCTTTCAGCTGGCAACAAGTTATTTAACCCCAACTGATACAATGAGTAGCTTTTTAAACAACCATGTCGAAAGACACGTCCCGTGGTCGTGGAAAAGATGTTAGTCTGTTTGAGAAGGGTCCAATCATTGGCATGCATCAAGCAGAGAAAACATCTAAGGAGATTGCAAAAACTACTAAACTTGTGTTAAGAACTGTCTAATGCGTTATTAAAAACTGGAAGAATAGTGGGGAACAATCGTCTTCGAGGAAGAAATGATGGGCGCATCAGGGTAAGAAGAGAGGCAGATGAAGAGATCCACCCATCATGCCTAGTGTCTACTGTACAAGCCTGTGGGGGCAGTGCTATGATCTAGAGTTGCTGCAGTTGGTCAGGTCTCGGTTCAGCGACATTATGTGCCCAAAGAATGAGGTCAGCTGACTACCTGAATATACTGAATAACCAGGTTTTTCCATCAATGGATTTTTTTTCTTCCCTGATGGCACGGGTATATTCCAAGATGACAATGCCAGGATTAATCAAGCTCAAATTGTGAAAGAATGGTTCAGGGAGCATGAGACATAATTTTCACACATGGATTGGCCATGACCTTGACCCCATTGATAATCTTTGGGATGTGCTGGAGAAGGCTTTGCGCAGTAGTCCGACTCTCGTATCATCAATACAAGATATTGGTGAAAAATGAATTGAACACTGGACAGAAATAAATCTTGTGACATTGCAGAAGCTTATGGAAACAATGCCACAGCGAATGTGTGCCGTCATCAAAGCTAAAGGCGGTCCAACTAAATATTAGAGTGTGACCTTTTATTTTGGTGGCAATTTTTTTTTTTTTTTGACCAGGTAGTGCATACTGGATGAGTGTGTTTATATTAGGGCAGTGTGTCTCTTTCTTTCCCTAAATATGTACTCACTGGATCTCTCTCCTAAAATGTCTCCAAGTTTTTGTTTTCTAAATATCTCACAAGTCTCTCTATCCTTTCCCTAAACGTCTCCCCAGGCTGTTTTCTTTCTCTAAATTTCTCACCGTGCATCTGCTTTCACTTAATGTCTACCCAGTGCATCTCCTTCCCTAGATGTCTCTTCACTGCAATTCAAAGTTTACCGAATAAACCTCTGAGGAAATGCATTCATGAGGGGCAGGCAAAATGGATTGTTGACTCTGCCTTGCAAATAAGTGGCCTTTTTTTTTTAAATCAAATTTGTTATTCACATTCCAGGGCAAATAAAACACGAGTGCAACAATATAACAAGTAAACAAGACCATATATATGTTTTACAAAACGTAAATCACTACATTAAATCTGGAATGTGATTCTTAAGTATTTAAGAACATTGATTGTAGGCTTGGAATGACATACTCATCTTATAAAGAGTGGCAAAGACTCACACTATATTTATATATATATATATATATATATATATATATATTTAAGTCACATTTATTTATCATTTTGTACCATTCAAGGACTGTTGCATACAAAGAAATTGCTCATATAAATGTTTTACCCTGTTACACTAGCAGCCATTTGAGAAGAAAAAAAAAATAAGTTCCAAGTAACTTTGAGATCTTGCTATTCAATTAATTGAAATATATCATTTATCTCTCTGTGAAAGAGAGTTATTAGAAAATCCAATGCTTTACCTCTAGTTGTTCTCTATCTGAAATAATCTGTTTGCCAAACAAGAGCCTTAAACCCTCTTGACATGAATGAAATAACTTGACTTCTAGACTAGCTATAGAAATGCACAGTACATAACAAGCTAGCTAGGAGCTTCAATGAAGAATATCCAGCCATACAGCAAAATAGAACTGGCATTCTCTCTGAACAGGTGTTTTGATATTCAATTAAATCATGTTCTAAATGCATACTTGGCCAAACAAGTCTTGAGTATTCGAATAGATTAAAGTGTATACTGTATAAAATGTATAAGTGTATTAACTGTATAGTGTGAAGTCTAATAATTCTACCCCTCTTTAAAAAGAAAAATCATCAATTTTACTCTGCAAGATGTTTAAATGTAAACTGTCAACCAGTAAATTTCAGAATGTTTTTTGTTTATTTGTATATTTGAATATTTATGGGATTAACAAAATGCTTAATTTTTAAAGAGACTGTGTCATGAAAACATAGTTTTCTGATGCATAGACCAGAGCCTTTTAATTGAATCAGGTACTGCCAGCCATTCAGGGATTCCGGTATTGATTTTGGTACCTGCTTATCTCATGCTAAGTTATTGGCAGACCGCTGGATTGTGGGGAATACATAAAAGCTATTACCAACATAGTTCTAAATCATTTTGCTACAAAACCAAGGATACTATAATGTCTGCTGTAAATCGCATGAGGTTGGCCAGCAGCAATCTTAGTGCCTACGACTTCGGCCTGGAGTTCTGCAGCTTCTGCTTGGCCATCGACCAACATGGGACCCATGGTGGTCTCCCGTCTCTCTTAGATGATGGCTGCCTTGTTGGAATTGTGTAGAGGGAAGTGCATGCTAGTGTAGAGGGAAGAGCATACTGTGAAGCATGGATGATGATGCATATAAGATGGAGTCCCATGGTCAAGTTTATAACATTCTGAAACTCCACCTACAGGTGGGGGGAATCCCGATCATGTGACATTCCAGTCCTTTATATTCCAGTTATTCTGTAGCCTAGTCTCAGTATCCCAGCACAAGCCTTCTGCCCTTTGGTGTTTATTAGTATGTCTCTCTGGTTACCAGTATTTGGATTTTTTTCAGATGTTGCTTGCTGCCGTTAGCCCCTCAAGACCTGTCTTTGACCCTGCTGTTTATCCTTGTCCTTTAAATATGATGCCTGGCTACCTTTGTTAATAAAACACCTGTGCCATCAAGGATCCACCAATATCCTCCATCCACGTCCAGAGAATTCTGTGAGTCATGCTTATGAAGGACCTCTGTTCCAATGCAATTGAGTTCTAGACCCGGAGACAGAGCCCGGTGAGCCATCACATCTAAGCACAAAAATCAGGGGAGGAATTGCTTGTTGGAATGGCTTGTCGTCAAGACCTTGTCCCATTTTTTGTGACAATGTAAATCAATGTTGTTTCAGAGAAATGTTAATGTTAACATTTTGCCAAGAATATACATTTATGTTCTAGTGGCTGTCAGTCCGACTGTTCCCCTCGACCGTGCAAATACTTATTCAACCTGTGCTGAATTCCTCTAACATCATTCTCAATAGCTTTCTATGTGTAGGAGCAAGAACCCTGGCCCTCACACATGATCAGTTCTGCAGTAGTCTATAGTTCCATTTATAAAAAGCATGAGCGTTGCTATCAGTAAACCAATAGCAGTTGCAGTTGCTATCAGTGTCCATTGCAGTCTAGTCTCTCTGGATCTTAGTAAAACCAAAGGCAAACAATGACAATTTGCAGCAGAAAACATTAAAGGCAAGTATATTTTTATTTGCAATTTATATTAATTTGAAACAGGTATTTGCAATGCTTTTCCCATATAATTCAATTCAAAATTCATCTAATTCTATCCTGAAGTGTCAATTTCAGGTAATGTATAGAAGTGAAAACACAACATATTAAACTCAAATGTAAAAATAAAATAAAACTTACCAAAGAAAAGAATTTGGTTGAAATCAAGCTACAAAACTACTGCAGACTGCATGTTGGGCTGCGAATCACATTGGATACAAATAATTGTTAATTCTTTGCTGTTTTTGGCACATAAACACAATTTTGCTAATCCTCATTATACATAAGCAATTTAGAGCTTTTAAATCCATTCAGGCAATTGAAATAGGATTGCTTTGCTGTGATGTGTCGGGTTTGAGTAAATCCATTCTCAAGGCATAATCTGACTCTATTCCTGGTAACACAGCTCGCCTCAAGTGATAACCTTTGTCAGCGGAAGGAAACTGGCCTTGAAAATCAATCACAATGCAGATGTTTATGCCAAATTATGTCCTGGAATGCAAATGGTCCCAAAAACTATACACTTCCAGTCTGTGTTCAATCACTTCACATTACCCTTCATATGAAACATGAACTTAACAACAAGTGGCCAGTGTGATGTTTAATACAGCGGGGCGATCATGTCACAGCTTCAGCGAAGACCAAAGGAACTTCACAATGCGTGTTTAATGCATCTGCCTTATAATTTGGCACGAGCAAAGAAATGCTGTTTCAGAAGATTTATGGTATGGGAAAACAAGATTTATAAAGATAACTTTACATTATCCACATATGTGGTTACTTAAACCCCTTTCATTCTATTTGGGCAAATGAAGAAAAATTCCCAAACTGTCCATTGATTGACTTTATAATAGCCCTAGAATGCAAACACTTGTTAACACGACGGGATGAGAAGCTAAGCCTGTTCGCCTACAGAAGTGTAAGAGACATAACCGAATGCCGTATTAAATTACTGAAAACTATATCAGTTTAATGTTTTGGCTGTGAAGAAGGAGATTAGGGATTTCAAGATGGAACAGACACAACCTTATATTGTTAATTGTAAAATAACTGACTGGTCTAAAAAAAAACATCTGTATTTACTAGATGTTGTTGCTAGGCAATTTTCTGCAATCATAGTGACTGCATGAGTTGTCATGGAGTTAAAATTGTAAGATCTTAGGGTTTTTAGGAAAGGGCAAGACACTACACACAATATACATATGTTCAAAAAGTTGGGTGCAATTTTTTTTGTGCTTTCAAATTTTTTATTTTTTTTAAATTAATAGGCTTCAGAGCGCCATAGGAACATATTGGTCGGTATAATGTTTTTGTTTCTGAAAATACTGATAAATCTGTTTTCCGAACCCATCCTACTCCTTTTGTGCAGTTGCACACACCATGAAAACTGCTGGCCTGCAGTATTTAGAATTGAAGTGCTAAAGAAAGGAATTTTACAGGAACCTCTACAGCATTGTTCTAATTATAAAAATGATTTTCCTCCTGCAGTACATGAGTGACCCACATGAAAACGAACTTATCATATATGGCCAATCAGAATGACACGTGTCCTGGAATACACAGTATCTCTCTCTTTGAAGAATATATGCAATATATTGGACAATCCTATATTTGACAGTGTTACAATCTGGAATTAAAATGTAGCATCAGGTCTTTCATTGGTTATGGACCAGCATTTGGGCTGCACAGAGTTTATTTTGCTTGTATTTTCTCACTGTAGCTATGTTATACCCCCTGTGAAGTTATCAGTACTGATTACTTGTATCCAATTGGATAATTCTCATAGAGAAGCATTGGGATGCGCCAACAAAAGGTCTCACAGAGAAGCATCGGCATACACCAACAATAGTTCTCACAGAGAAGCATTGGGATACACCAATAATAGTTTTAACAGCGAAGCATTGGGATACACCATTAATAGTTCTCACAGAAAAGCACCGGGATACACAAACAATAGTTCTCACAGAGAAGCATCGGGATACACCAACAATAGTTCTCACAGAGAAGCATTGGGATACAACAACAATAATTTTCACAGCGAAGTATTGGGATACAACAATAATAGTTCTCACAGAGAAGCTTTGGGACACACCAACAATAGTTCTCACAGAGAAGCATTGGGATACACCAATAATAGTTTTAACAGCGAAGCATTGGGATACACCATTAATAGTTCTCACAGAAAAGCACCGGGATACACAAACAATAGTTCTCAAGGAGAAGCATTGGGATACACCAACAATAGTTCTCACAGAGAAGCATTGGGATACACCAACAATAGTTCTCACAGAGAAGCATCGGGATACACCAACAATAGTTCTCACAGAGAAGCATCGGGATACACCAACAATAGTTCTCACAGCGAAGCATTGGGATACACCAATAATAGTTCTCACAGAGAAGCATCGGGATACATGAACAATAGTTCTCACAGCAAAGCATTGGTATACACCAATAATAGTTCTCCCAGAGAAGCATTGGGATACACCAACAATAGTTCTCACAGAGAAGCATCGACATACACCAACAATAGTTCTCACAGAGAAGCATCGACATACACCAACAATAGTTCTCACAGAGAAGCATTGGGATACACCAACAATAGTTCTCACAGAGAAGCATCAGGATACACCAACAATAGTTCTCACAGAGAAGCATCAGGATACACAAACAATAGTTCTCACAGAGAAGCATCGACATACACCAACAATAGTTCTCACAGAGAAGCATTGGGATACACCAACAATAGTTCTCACAGAGAAGCATTGGGATACACCAACAATAGTTCTCACAGAGAAGCATCGGGATACACCAACAATAGTTCTCACAAAGAAGCATCGGGATACACCAACAATAGTTCTCACAGAGAAGCATTGGGATACACCAACAATATTCCTTACAGAGAAGCATCGGGATACACCAACAATAGTTCTCACAGAGAAGCATCGGGATACACCAACAATAGTTCTCACAGAGAAGCATCGACATACACCAACAATAGTTCTCACAGAGAAGCATTGAATACAGTGCATCCACTTCTACATTGAGTCCAAGGAGAGTGAGACAGGAAACCCTCTTGGCTGTCTGTTTGACAGAAAGGACATATAACTATGGGGATTTATAAAAGTGGTGATTTCACATGAAATCGGCACTTTTATAAAATAAGCCTATAAGGGCATGCAATCAACCTCTAAAGCATTTGACTGGAGAATCCCTTTAAAGAGGAAGTGCCACGTTCTCAATTTTAGCACAAGCTAACAGCTAACGACAAGTTTAGCAGTTGGTTGTGCTAAAATGTCTTTTTACATTCTTTATAGCTCATATTAGTTTTATTCATGTCCGTTTCTTTCAAAACGAGGCAAAGTATATAAATGAACTATTAACTCTACATGTGTACATTGTAGAGTTATAAAATGGATAAAAATGGATAAAATGTTGACCACAAATATGTGCATTCAAAATGTCTTCTTCAGATACTCCAGCATACACATCAAATGCATCATGGGTCGGCAAAGTCACCGGAACCTGGAAATACCACAGATCGAAGTTGTTGTTTTTTAACTTACCATTGCATTATTCAACCCAGTAAACACTGAAATAACTGGGGTGAAGGAACAGTGACTTCCATTTCTTTAGAAACCTTAAGTACATGAGTTCACACTAAATCAAGGTATAATTGTTGTTTATAAAATCTATCTAGAATGGTTAAGACAAACATTTAATTATTATTTCACGATCTAGACCTCATTAGGCTACTGTGGAACACCCACACACATTTGCTTGGTTTTAAAATTTTCTTCAACTGAAAACAGTGGAGAAAATGTCTACGACAATGACATGCATAGCAATTGATTTGGTCAGTGTAGCAATTTGAGTCATGTTAGCAATGTATCATGATTTGTTCTAAGTTCTAGCTTCTCACATCCTGACCTCTATCTCAATGATCTCAATCATTTTGACACATCTTGCACCATTATTCATGGGCATTTAATGCAACATTATACAGTATTACTTGCAGATGTTCCAAACATGTCAAGGAGCTTTGGGTTAGATTTTTATTTTTTTTTACTCAGACCACCCTATTTATCATTCAGGGCTAATGTGAAACACAGAGAGCAAGTTAACCATGTGACTTGAGCAGTATTTAACCCACTCAGTGCCAGATATGGGCAAAATGCATTGTTTTGCAAAGCACCGGCACTCAAAATATTTGAATGAGTTAATCCAAATATTTTCTCGATTTGGCATTCAACCTGTTAACCCCTTAATCACAAGGGTTGAAGAAAATACTATTTAAGTTATAAATGTTTGATACCCCATCTGTTGTGAAAGGGTTAATAGCATTCTAATACAACCCCTTGCTTTATAAGATGGACTGATGTGTCTGCTTTGATTTTAGCCTCAGTTGGCTTTGTTGATTAGCCTCTTTCCATTATTACTGCAAATGAATTACATTGTATCATGTCTCTGCTGTATCATTTCATCAGACCAACAGCAAATCTTAATGGCCATGAATATCCCTGAACGCAATTGGAATTTACAGCTAAATATATTATTTTTTTCCTCTCTAAAATAAATTGTCAGAACCGTTAATCGTTATCTAAGGGTCCACATAATAACTGTATTGTTCTGTATGACAGTTAGGAGTAAAAAAAATATCTTCCAGAAAGCAGTTTGGCAGCCACTCTGCTTGATATTAAACTTGGGGGAAAAACGTTTATGATTAATATAGATGACTAATTCCAATTTTAATGCAGGGACGTGACGGAGACTAATTTATACTGTCTAACTCCAGCTAACACAGACTATTGTAAAACAAGGCTCCGTGTGATATCCTATAGCTGCATTCTTGTCAGGAAAGCTTCCACAGGTGCAGTTTAACTTGCCTGAAATTCTATATATCAAGAGTTCTTTGAAATAAATATATCTGTACAACATGTATGAGAACTTAGGGAAATCTAAAACTCCAGCCCGTTTATTATTCCCTACTACTTTTATATAGTTAGGAAAGAGTTATGAAATGAGTTTAACTCGCAACTCTGTGTCACTTGGGAGGTTTCCCTAAAAAAAAAAATAGGTTTGTAAAAAACTGTATTTGGTGGAATTTACAGAAATTTCAGCACAAGCAAAATATATTAAAGGGGCACTATAGTCACCAAACAACTTGGTGATGAATTAATTAAGATGAATTAAGCAGTTTTGGTGTATAGATCGTGCACTGCATTTTCACTGCTCAATTCTCTGCCATTTAGGAGTTAAATCCCTTTGTGTATGCAGCCCTAGTCACACCTCCCTGCATGTGACTCACACAGCCTTCCTTAACACTTCCTGTAAAGAGTCATCTAAAGTTTAAACTTCCTTTATTGCAAACTCTGTTTAATTTAGAATGTCTGCACTGTTAATAGCTTTCTAGACCCTGCAGGAGACTCCTGTATATGATTAAAGTTCAATTTACAGAGCAGGAGAAATAATATTGAGAAGTACTTTATTATTTGATTAAAAGCGAAACCATTGTTTCATGCAGATTGTGTCAGTCACAGGCAGAGGAGGTGTGGCTAGGACTGCATAAACAGAAACAAACATGCTTTAACTCCTAAATGGCAGAGAATTGCGCAGTGAGGCATGATCTATACATAAAAATTGCTTCATTAAGCTAAAGTTGTTTTGGTAACTACAGTACCCATTTAAGAAGATAAAGTAGCGGTTTCTTTGACTTCTGTATGCTTTGTAAAATAACGGGAAAAAACACAAGTTGGATATTGATTAATTTCTGTCCATTTTGCAACATCCAGTCCACTGTGACGACTGATGGGAAAAGGCTGAAGTGATGTTTATAGTATCCCTCTGCACATTTGTCAAAATATCTGTGGTCTTGAATATTCTTCCATAGATTCATGTTTCCGCTCTTGGTCATGCATTGAATATAATGAGGATGGTGCTTCCGACATGCTCACCTGCTGGAGTAGAAGAAGGAATGTGGCCACATCAAGAAAGAACCCTCATCCCTCCCTCTTTTGGGGCTCATCATAAAAAATGCAAAAACCCTACAAGTTTTGCTTTAATTGTTTTTCTCTCTTTTTTTTTTTGTAAGTTTCATCTGAACTGGAACTATGAGAAAAATAGTATATTTCTACAAAGAAACCAGATTCTACAGGCATCCAGGAAGATAAAAATAGGGTTGAAAAAACATTACCTATAGCCAATAATGGTTCTATGGTTTTCCAAAATTCCCAATGAACAGACAGATGGGTAGACCGTGGTTTATCCCATTTTCTAACAAGTTTCCTTGTAGATATCTTCTATTTTACAGTCAGTTGTAAACCTTATCCCTACACATGTCAATATACTATCAGTGCATCATACAACATTTACATGAAATACTCTGAAAATAACCATCTATGAAGCCTCTAATGACACATTACAAGACTACTTTTATATGAATTGTTAAAACACAGCACATATTAAATATGCACTTTGAGCTAATGCGTATTGGTGTTAAAGAGTCGCTATGAACATATTGCTACATGATCATGTTTCTCTTGAATCAGTGATTCTGTTAATAATAGCATCTAATTTGCAAAAATTATGGAGAATGTAAGTTCTAAATTGTACTAATTGTTTTAAAATGCATATTATCTTCTCCTAAGACCGGGTTGTATGGCTACTGATCAATTATCAGTTTGTAATATTATATCACCCTTCAGGGTTCTCTTCATATCTTTCACTAAATTATAATTTTTAGAAAATGATTATTTAATGTTAAGTTTTAATGACATCAACCCTTGTTAATTGTTAATCTAAGAACATTAAACAGTCCTGAGGCTATCCCTTATTGTTTCTCATTATTATTATTATTATTATTTTATTATTTATATAGCGCCAGCAAATTCCATAGCGCTGTACAATGGGATCTATATGTTGCACTAAACACGTCACTAGCAGATAAATTGTTAAAATAAACATTAAGATATTTAGTTTTACATAGACCTGTCACTGTGATTTTTGGCCACACCAGCAAGCATAAGATGCATATCATGTATCAATTTCTCAGCTAGATCTGCTCCTGTGCTGGGTCCGGTGTAAATACTGGTAGGTGGCTGTTGGCACAATGAAAACTGTGTATATTGTAACTAGTTAAAAATAGATGGCCATTAATTTACTAGTCATCTAGGGTCTAGATGAAAAAATGTAGACATCTATAAGACTCCCCAACATTATGCCTCTGAGAAAGTTCCTTTAAATTAACGACGTGTACAAAAGCCATGCCTTGTTATTTTAATATTTTTTTAATACCTAATGATTGGTTTGGGGTACATCAAAAGTACTTTTACAGGCAAATCTTTTAACATGACTAACTTTGCAATATTTAATTCATTATTAACATTGTGTTTACTAAAGGAACATACAATATAACCACTGCAGCTAAACAGGACTATGCGCTCTTAGCCAATCACTGCCGTCGAGGCCATCTGAAATGTACAATAATAATGTGGAAGTATTAAAGGGACACTACAGTCACCAAAACAACTTTAGCTTAATCAAGCTGCTTTTGGGTATAGATCCTGTCCCTGCTGTTTTGGTGACTATAGTGTTCCTTTTATTCTGCATTATTAATACTGCACAGTATAGAAGTGTTTCTTGGTGCCATGATAATGATTTAAATCAAGCATGTCAAGTTCGCGGGCCGCATGCGGCCCTCAAGGACCATCTTTGCAGCCCGGCGAGCCGCGGGTGCATGCTCAGTGTTATAGCAGAGTAGGCACCTGCTTTCCCAATATTGCAGGTGCCTACTCTGCAAACACTTACCCGGCCACGGAGGATGGTTGCAAAGGAGCTCAGTGTTCCAGCTCCTCACTGCTCCCTTGTGCGCGTCGTCTATAGTGCTGCCGGGTGAGTATGTGTGTGTGTGAGTGTCTGTCAGTGAGTATGTGTGTGTGTCTGTATGTGTGTGTGTCTGTCAGTGTGTGTATGTGTGTCTGTCTGTCTGTCAGTGTGTGTGTGTGTGTGTCTGTCTGTCACTGTGTGTGTGTCTGTCAGTGAGTATGTGTACAGTGAGTATGTGTGTGTGTGCGGCCCACAAAAACTTAAACCTTGTTTATGTGGCCCGTGCCACACATTGAGTTTGACATGCTTGATTTAAATGATCCTCTGCTCCCCTGCAGAAGATCTTGGAGTCGTCACGACAGTAATTCTTCAAAACTTGTTGTTGAATTTATTGAATCATATATATATAGTGAAGTGTTAAATAAAAATATTAAAAGCAAATACATAAATAAATGCTACCCTTAAATTGCACCTGCTTTGGTAAACTTTCAACAATGCCTAAAGAAAAATTCAATTTGCAACACAGTCTGCAAAATAGTTTGCTTTTAGTCTTTTTCAGCCGAGGTTAGTAAGGAATGGGTTAATATAACAGTATACAATATTTAATCAAGACGCTTTGTTGAGCCACTGCAGGGCTACAAAAAAGTACCCTTTGTGAAATAAAATTACCTCACATAATATATAATGAAGTCTACAGTCTGACCGTGTTACATTTCATAAGTAACAGCTTCAAACAGAAATACAGGTTCGAAAGAAAACACATTTATCTAGCATATGTTCTGCTTTATATTTATTTATTTTCCCCTGAAACTGGTGATGGATCAAACAACAGTTTTGTTCAAATTTGAGACATCGTATTACATTTTTTCGTGGTGTATACAATTCTCTTAGGAATTGTTTTAGACAGACGTAGTGGGTCTGTCCACCTCTTTCCCCCTGTACTGTATTCTCCAGTTTGTTACAAATGTGTGTGGATCACAGAAATGTATGTGTTTCATGAGAAATTTACCAAGATAACATTTGTTTTTTGTCATTTCTATGTCTGAGGGATTTTAGATCTGGAGTTATGAACTTTCAACATTGCAATATAAATAGATAAGGCTCAAAAGTATTATTTTGTAATGCAGAACAAGGACCATCTTGTTGGTTTAATTTTTCCAGAAAAGTTTAACCTTTTCCAAGTTCGATCCTTATTTTTACCATGAAGGACTCAATGGAAAGTCATCAAGCAGTAGGAGTTTTGGGATTTCCTGCGGTATGATAGGGCAAGATATAATGCTCTTGTTAGATACATGAATCTTGCGCTGTTTACAAAAAGGCCCTGTTTGCCGATTGATCATTGTCAAGTATGTTGGGGACCCGTGGACAGTTTATTGAGTACTCATGCCTCTGGTTTAAAAACAACTATATTTTGCTACATATAAAGAAAGCGGAAGGCAGTTAGAAACACCAGCATTATAATTAATAATAGATTGATAATGAACGGTTGTATATTGGGAGTTGTTTGTTTTAATTCCAACCCTCGTAACTACTCATACAATCGTTCTCATTTATGAAGTATGAAGTTTTTTTTAACAGTAAGAGCAAAAAGGATATGGAATTCTTTGCCTGAAGAGGTGGTTTTGTCAGAGTCTATACAGATGTTTAAACTGCTATTGGATATATTCTTGCAAAAACATAACATACAGGGATATAATTTCTAATTAGTGGGGTAATAGCTGCTTGATCCAAGGAGAATCTGACTGCCATTTTGGGGTCCAGAAGGAATTTTTTTCCTAGTTTGTTGCACAATTGGAAGCGTTTCAGACTGTTTTTTTTTTTTTGCCTTCTTTTGTATCAACAGCAAAAACATATGTGAGGAAGGCTGAACTTGATGGACGCAAGTCTCTTTTCAGCTATGTAACTATGTAACTATGTAACTATGTAACTATGTAAGTCAGTTGATAAGCCAAATCCTAACTCACAGCAATGCCCTAATCACAGTGCCACGTGCTTGCAAGTATTTTTGTTTTGCAATGCAGCTAAGATTAACTCAAGGTAGACATGGACTGTAAAGGACAAAATGACTGTAATAACAAGACATTTATTGTCATTCTGCTGGTTCAGTCAATGAAATGATCAGTTAGCATATCATTTATATAAAGGACACCCAGCACATGGGCAATCAGCATGCATTAATGTATATAAGAGCTGGGATAAGAGTTTTCTGGAAAGCTCCCGCCCTACCTGAGCAAAATGCTTTCCCTGGCTGTTTCCACCTCCTACAACCTCCAATCCAGTACCAGCACTTTATTCAGTCTACCTCAATACAAAAAGAAAGCTGCCCGATCCTCCTTCTCCTACAGAGCACCGCAATTATGGAACGACCTCCCGCACACTTTCAAATCTTCCCCAAGCCTAAAATCCTTTAAGAGATCCCTCTCTACATATCTCAAAACAAAATGCACGTGTCATGGTTGATTATATATTTCCTACCTGTTCTATGTTACATTTTGTATATATTGTGTGTTAATATTGTTTTTGTATTTTATTGTACCATAATGTATCAATGCAATGTTTTGTGTAGCCAGGACACACTAGAAAGCGAGAGAAATCTCAATGTATCTTTTCTTGTAAAATATTTTATGAATAAATATATTAATGTATGTATCCATGGTAAGCCATGTGATGTATATAATGGGATTGTGTGTTAGCCACCCATTGCAGTGAATATAATATGCCTTATGGAATAACATGTCTCTTGCAATGTTGTTATCTACATAAAGAGTGTAAAATCAACCTAGATTTGCCATTGTTGCGGGTTTACAGCTTTCTGAAGTTAAAGTTGCATGAAAAGGAAGGAAACACATGGCTGGCACTGAATCAACAGGCTATAGCTAATTTATTCCAGAAGCAAGGAGCTGGAGTTTCTAAGCATTTGCTCAATGTTCCATAATGGACTAAATCCTTTTCACACTGTTTTATCCATTCAAATTTGAATCCATTAGTATGATTAATATCATAACAATCTTACACACAACTGAGCTATGCCATCTCAAATAAATAGAGAACACAGTTTAAAAAAACCTGATGTTTGTATATATAAACCTTGATCTGATCAATTGTTATCTAAAATCACCGACCATTTTCTGCACTAACTAAAGATATTCACTTCTAACAATAGGCAATGGGTTTATCTCTACAGTATAACGTTCTTGGATACTGCCGATCTATAGATACAGTTGCAGTTCTATACAATGCTAATATTCCCCCAAAATGGTAAGATTTACCCAAATAACTTTACAAAACTACAGACGTGGTTCTGACTTGGGAGATGGGCAAAAAACAATACTTAATATAGAGCTGGCTTCCTATACTTTCAATAATAAATGTAAATTGTAATAAATTAAAATTGTACTGAATTGCAATAGACCTGGTTAGACCTGGTTAGTGTGTGTTTGTTGGTAAAGAGTGATTGCAGTGGATAGCTGACTTTGGGCTCATCTACAAACTTGTTGCTAGTTTTTACCAGCTAGCCAGGACTCAGTAAAATACCTTTTGCTATTTTTATTGAGCTGGTTACCATTTAACAAATTTCATAGGGCCGCATTTTGTAGCCACTCACTAAGTAACAGATAACAACTCCAATTATTCTCTACAGCAGCTACTGGTCTGGTGACCAGGTGAACGAGAGTTAAATCACTTTACAGCCATTGAAACAAAAAAGTTTTGATCCAGCCCTGTGGATACATTTTATGGCCAGATGCTACTTGCCTGTTGCTACTGGCTACACAGAATAAAGTGTGCTTAGTTGTGTTTATGTATTTTATCAGCAAACCGCTAATATGAGAGTGATTGCTTTTTGTAGCTCAGTCATTGTTAGCAATAGGCTACAAAAATTCAGCTTTTTACAAAATTAGTGTAAGCTTACCTTCAGAAGATGGACCAATTGGTATTGTGATTTTTGTAATACATGTTTTTTATGAAGCATTTTTGAGTTTTATTTAATAAATAATAAGTTTTACCAAGTTGCCAATGAACTAATTTGAAGACATTTTTCCAACTCTGTTGTAGTCACGTGATTGTTTACAAAAAAAAATCATATTAGAGTCATGCAAACAAAACTTTATAAGTCAGTACATGTTAGTTTCATAGTATAATAACTCATAAAAAAGCACATTTTCGTGTCTATAAAGCCATTTTGTCAGCAGAGATTGTCACTGAATGAAAGACGGGATGTATCTCCAATTCTATGGCGATTAGGGAATATGCGCAGGTTCACAAACACAATTATTTCATTTTCTACACTAAGTAGTATGTAAGTCACAAGGGATTTTCTTGCTGTACTCCTGAAATAGAGCTATCGCGTGTACCTCCCGTAGAAACACTCTCCGTGTCTGTCTTGTTTTATATTTTTTATAACTGACAGACTGAAAAAGACAATGTTTGAACAGCTAGAGTATTCGTGTAACTTTGTGGGTTGTCTGATAAGGACTGAAGTGATAACGAAAACATTTAGCTGTCAATCACATCTCTAATAAGATGCTTTTCAAACATCTCACTCTAAGCCGCTTGCTTAAAAAGACAGTATTGCAACATATCTATTAACCTCGGAGTGGATCAGGCTTGCGACTTCATTTATTTTTTCAGATCGGGGTGCATTTTATTTTGAATAAAGTTATAATTTTTTAATGTATCATTCTTCTTATCGGTAGCATTCAAGCATAACACGGGGACTGTGAATTCATGTGAGTAGCGTTCTTATGTTGCCAGACAGCAGTAACTTTTCTTTTGCAATGATGCGCTAACTGCTAGAACACCTTGGTAGGAGGTTCAGAGAGAGCTGAGCTGTTGATCACTGTAATCACTGCACACAGCCCCGGGGTGTGTACGACTGCTATCCATTTATTGATCAGTTTCACTCATGCTATGCGATGAGTGGAACTGCAGGTGGGAATACATTATTTATCCTATAAACCTCAGCTGAGCAGCAGGTATATAGAATAAGATCGGATTCCACTGCCCAGAATGAAAGGTTTGAGTTTAGAGCCTCTCCCTGGTCAGGAGAGGCCCGTCTCTACATAGTAACAATTAACAGTTTTTTTTCAGCTGTGTAGCTACACTGACTTTAAAGGTGAGGACCTTCTTTATTTATTTATTACATTTTTTTTGTACATTTTAATGCATTATACATTTGATGCATTACGAAACAAGAGGTTATTTTTTTTGTCTGCTTCTTTTCAACTGCTTGATAAACAATAACTCTGTGAGAAGTTTAGTCATATATTCAGACAACACATTTTTTTTATTTTTTGGGGGGAAGGTAGACTTCCAGTAAATATATAAGATGAAACAAGCTTAGATATAATGTAAATTAAACAAATAGTAAAAAAAACAACACTTTTACAAAGCATTGCAATTCTAGAGTTTTCCACATTTATTAGCACAAACGAGAAGCCCAGACTTCCAACTATTTTTCGTTATTTTGTATACATGTTTCTAGGGGGTAGAATCATTTACTTGCATACCAATGGAATTGTGAAATAAAGTTTTCTGTTTGTCGAAATTACAGAAAAACCCTCTCTGTCTTTACATTGAACATCTCACTTCTTCAGAGCTAAAGAGCAGGATCAGATCATTTGGTTTATGCCGTTAGCTGAACGTATTCAGGTCTACGGGTCATCCAGAGATCCACAGAGACCAATAAAGAAAACACTCATCTTAATGGAAGAGATATACTAAACTGACATCAGAACTTAGCGCATCTTCACATCGTGTTTAACTGGAGGTATGAGCCCAACGATGCCATTATGCCTCTAGCTCTCCATTAGTAAAGCAAGAAATCAGAGTCCATCAGGGAGACATAGCTATCCTGAAAATGAGTTCTTCTACTGTTAAAAGTAGTTCATATATTTCACTAAATTCCGCTGAATCAGATAAGAGGGTACGTTCCCTTTTCCGCG
Organism: Pelobates fuscus; assembly: GCF_036172605.1. NCBI lineage: Eukaryota > Metazoa > Chordata > Amphibia > Anura > Pelobatidae > Pelobates > Pelobates fuscus. The sequence goes on along the minus strand of NC_086321.1, from coordinate 22,548,991 downwards.
TTCAGCAGAAAGCTGGTTCTACTTCAAACTAAGCAGAAGTTATTTTTAGTAATAATTTCCCTTGAAATGTTAGCCATAACTTTAACGACTTTTACAAGAGTGTTCTGATATAGCTGTTGGTTACGAAATAAGAACTCAACAAGGACCGGACAGTTAGGGCAGTTTGCTGATACTTCGTATCTAGATAATGGTGTTGGTAAAAACAAAATATATTGCTTGTAAGCAAAAATAAATACCTAATAAAGATTTTAAAAAACACACAAAAATAACTGAATGTTGTAGAGATTTACTCACAAACAAGAATTGTAGAGAATTTGCAACTAAAAAAAATACAAGGTGACAACTTAACAACCCTTCGTCACGTTATACTCTCCCATCGCCCGAACCCCATCACAAAACCAAAAGGGCATAACACTAACACAGGCAATGATGCTGATCACCAGAAACAATAACACCGACAATGGACTATCCTATTTACACAATTAATATGCTGCATATACAGAGGGGGAGGGGGAGGTGGGGCGAATATGCTCACTATCACTGTGTTTAAACCACACCGACTGCTGACACCACGACTCACCCAAATTGCACTGCATGTGGTGTCATCTCTGCAGGTTTACCCTGATGAAAATGATCACCACTGCCTCACCACACCGTCTACCTCTGTGCAGGCAAATGTTACTGTATATTTGATAACTCCACCATGTCACGCAGACCCCAGGCAACCAACCGCCTAACCATGCATCTAAAGGAAGCTTAAGAGAGTGGACCTTCCCTTTCGAGATGGGTTTTTCCTCCGATTCATTAAACATGGAAATGCTTGCATACTAAGCTCGAGTATCAGCTCTCATATATATGTTAGTTTTTGATTCTCGACACAAATACCAACGTAACACCCTGTTACACACCCAGCCAACACTGCATGCATATCTCTTATTATGATGTTACAAATTGCTCAATACTGCCTATGATGGAATTGTGCTGCAATCTAATATGTTAATCCCCTTTGACCTATATGCCTCTGCACAGGCGACCATATGCCTTTCTTGTCATTTTACCGTGCTACCACAATAAAAAAAATAAAAATTAACACAAAAAAAATACAAAATATTTTTGTGAATGTCAGACGGGGCTATATTGGCCTAAAATGTATAATTCCCAGTTTGTAAACCCTTACAGACAATGTATCAGCCTACATTTAGTGGACCAAGGGTCTCTCCCCTGTATACGACTAATGCTTGTATTTGTTATTGACCTCATTATATTACATCAGACGAACATGATGCCTGTGATAATAGGATTCCCATAGGATAATGTTATCCGTAGATTCTATATTATTCAGTTCTGTTCAATTGACTACAATTCATTGGTTTCATAGTAATATGGAGATAACTCTAGCCATCTATGTATCCACTAATAAAACAATATGGATCACATTATGAAATATATTGAGAATATGTTAAAATTTTTATCATTATTGGGATATTACGATTATAAATATCAGTGTAATGCCTATACTGACAGATTAAGTACCTGTTTGTTTGTTGTTTGTTTTGTTTACTTTATGCTGTGCTTTAACTAGAAATAATTTACTGTATTTGCAATAAACTGTTTGGTTAATTTATGCTATACATAATTATATATACAATCCTACTTCAGAAGACCTCAGCCAAAGTTATTGTTATATTGGCGTTTATGGTCGTTATACACCGCACTGCACATCAAACCAGGTATATTATTTAAAACCGGTAATAAATAAGATATTTACATCCATTCACTCATTCTGCTAGCACGGACTTTACTAATTATAATTTGCAAATGAATTCAATAGAGCCAGCTCACAGAGCTAGCTGAATAGAGAGATATTTATTTTAAACGAGCACATTCGCTCCTGAAAGAACGTACATTCAATCAACTTTAGATTGTCGTAATAAATTAATTTAGGATAAAATCTATTTTTCACTGCTTCTTATTCCAAATAGACCTTTTTAAATATTTGTGACATTAAAAGATCATTTAGTAAGAAAAATAGCCATGGCCTATTGAATATCCACACAATACACCTCTCTGAATACACCATCACTTCCGTGAAGAAAAGAAAGCCCACATTACAAAATTAATCGACTAAATAGAATGAAATAGAAATCAGAGAGTTGAAATGTAATAAAATAAGAGAAGTAGTTACATTCTAGAATTAAATAGGTGTTATGTTATGCAGGTCAAGAATTGTTCTTAAAGGAAAACTCCAAACACCACAACCACTATAGTATGGTCTTATGTCAGGAGTGGATTGACACAGTCCCATGGTAAGTATTCAAACTTACCTGGGGTACCCACAATGAATCCAGTCTTCCCCTGCAGGAGAAGCCAGATTTATCTGTAGAAGTACAGAACCAGGACCACCCTCACTGGTTTAGAGCATCAGTTGTAGTCCCTGGTCCTGCGTAGTGCTGTGTAACTAGCCAGATTCTCGAGCAGGAGAAGACTGGAAGCAGGGCTGTGGCCAAGGGCAGCTGGCAGGACACAGGTAAGTTGTCAAAGAATGCTAAAACAGTTTGATTACTTACTATAGGAGTGCACCAGGGGATATCTACTATAGTTTATTGCATTGTTACAGTTTATTGTGTTATTGCTGTGTGTATCATTGCAGTATTTTGCATTATTACTACTTATTAAACAAATACAGCTCTAAATGCTTATTATTATTACAGCGTAATGGATTATAGTATTATTACATCTTACTGTGTTATCCCCGCTTTTTGTATTATTTACAGTATAAGGTGTGGGATGCACCCCTCATATTTTGTCAACACTTTTCAAAGTTGGGGAGCATGTATCAATTCATCGCTGAAATGTGATAATGGTAAATTGGCGTAGCATTCTGGAAGTTAAAATTTCTCATTATTATGTCGCAATCTGAGAAGCTGGGCATAGGCAAAGTGTGTTTTCCAACCTACTTGAAAATGGTACCATAACCACTACAATACATTACAATAATACAAGTAGTAGTTAGGTTGTTTTAAATGTCCTATTGCATTGCTTGCTCCCTTAGAAAAGCTCAATAAAGCCACAATAGTATTATTAAAAATAGATTAGATACTGATTTGTTCTCTTTGTTCAAAAATGTGTTTTATTTCCTTATTTTGCTAGGTTATTTTATATTGAAAAAAAGAGTTATAGTTGACTTGTACTTACAGCACACATAGCATGCGATGCAGGTTAAAGAACTATCTAATCTTTCCTGTAGAGTAGAATGTTGGTTGTCTGATTGTCTATTGAGTTCACATGCTCTTAACATCCTACTGTTACGGAGTAATAGTCACTAATGGTTCCAATTGAGATAGAATTCCAGGATGACTGCCGGCAAGTAAAAATGACAGTGGTTATTGTAGCTAAATATAATATAATCTTTTAAAATAGTATTAACCTTTTGAGAATATCGTTTTGAGCTGGGTAATGTAAAAAAAGAAAAAGCAACTTTTCAGGAGATAACTTCTAAGCATTTTTGTCACCTCTATGGTTTTTGAATTGTACGAAAAAGAGGCAATGACAGGTAATGACAGAATGACATTCACCCCGTAGGGAGAAATAATATATACACATCAGAGCTGAATGCTGGACAACCAGCTTCGAGAACAGCTATCATCTGTCTGCAACCTCTGGCTTCCTAGCTTGCAATGAGTTACATCACTACCTACATCAGCCTGGTATTCCCATGTAGGTATGATAATTCAAAGCAGTGTTTATTAGAAGATCCCATACGATGTCTAATGTCAGTATATTCTCCACACACATCAACATTGATTTTTTTTTTCTGTCATCTACTGTGTGACGTTTGTGCCAACAACTGATGTTTGAGGTCAGTAGAAAGCTTAAATCTCAATAAAACTGAGTTTCAAAAGAACTTTTAACACACATGGCTTTTAATAAAGAATGTATCTTTTTATATATATATATATATATATATATATATATATATATATATATATACATTCATCTATTTATCTTAAAGGGAAATCCACTGAGCACGTATTGGTCTTTGTAGGAGTTTTGAGAGTTTTATGAGTTTGGACTGAATTTTTGTGTTTTGAGTTAACAAA